>NC_083705.1:26893819-27242985 GCF_033118175.1 Dama dama
TTCATTAGGTCCCATTTGTTTATTTTTGCTTTTATTTCCAATATTCTGGGAGGTGGGTCATAGAGGATCTTGCTTTGGTTTATGTCGGAGAGTGTTTTGCCTATGTTCTCCTCTAGGAGTTTTATAGTTTCTGGTCTTACATTTAGATCTTTAATCCATTTTGAGTTTATTTTTGTGTATGGTGTTAGAAAGTGTTCTAGTTTCATTCTTTTACAAGTGGTTGACCAGTTTTCCCAGCACCACTTGTTAAAGAGGTTGTCTTTTTTCCATTGTATATCCTTGCCTCCTTTGTCAAAGATAAGGTGTCCATAGGTTCGTGGATTTATCTCTGGGCTTTCTATTTTGTTCCATTGATCTATATTTCTGTCTTTGTGCCAGTACCATACTGTCTTGATGACTGTGGCTTTGTGGTAGAGTCTGAAGTCAGTCAGGTTGATTCCTCCAGTTCCATTCTTCTTTCTCAAGATTACTTTGGCTATTCGAGGTTTTTTGTATTTCCATACAAATTGTGAAATTCTTTGGTCTAGTTCTGTGAAAAATACCGTTGGTAGTGTTTCTCATCTTTTCAAGCCGCGGAGTCCCTGGTAATGTATACTTCTAATCAAGCAAGTCTAGTAAATGCAAAATGAAATAAATTTAGCATGAGCTATCAACAATATCAACATCATTTATAACTGTCAGTTATCAATATTCATTCTTCTCTTCAACAGTATTCCTATAGTAAGTGATGGGAGATTAAAGATTAGCTTCCCAGGTGGCAGAGATTAAAACAGGCATGGGGTGGGGGAAGATAGAAAACTAGAAATTTCTCAAAATGAAGGTAGAAGTTAGAAGAAAATAGAGGCCATTGCAAATGGCTTCAAAAGGATTTTTCTAGTCATAGATAGATATTGGAATATCCAGAGTAAACTAAAATGTTTAGAAAAGATATTGTTCAAGAATGCACAAATATAATATCACTATTTGGGTTTCTCAAAATTTATAAAATATATAAAAATAAAAACTGCAGCTAAAGGCAGTCCATTTAAATATATAAGGTGTAAGGAAAATAGCAAGTGAAGAAAAGCACCGATAATCTTTGCTAGGTTAAGGCTAAATGTTTGTCTTGATAACAAAACATTCATGGCAATTA
Organism: Dama dama; assembly: GCF_033118175.1. Taxonomy (NCBI): domain Eukaryota; kingdom Metazoa; phylum Chordata; class Mammalia; order Artiodactyla; family Cervidae; genus Dama; species Dama dama. Next base: position 26,894,952 of record NC_083705.1, read on the forward strand.
CTTGGCCTGTTCTAGAAGCAGAGCCAGAGAGAACCCAGTAATTCCTCTGTCTTGTTGGTGAGAACACTGTTAATATTAATGGGAATGCAGTGGTCAAGTTCTTGGGGATTGATAATAGGGCAACTCTAGATCTTTGAGACAGGTGGTTCTCAGGTCTTCTGACGAGTTAATTATGGCCCCCTGGGGTTTCTCCACTTCTTGGGGACATTCCCAGAACCCCTCCTGAGGCCTCTCAGTACTGACGAGTTGGGGAAATGTGGAGATAGGAAGAGACTTTGTTTTTGAATTCCTCTGAGTTGAGAATCAGGCTGGAGGTAGGGATAAATGGAAGGGGCCATAGTGCAGTAGAAGGTGTCTCTTGGTCTGGGATAATTCACGGTCTCTGCACTGGTTCCAGCTGCTGAGGAGCCAACATGAATTCCGAGGAGTCTGGGCACTGCACTAAAGCTCTTTTGGCTTCTAGGGGCACATGGCCCTCTGCCAGGAGACTCTGGGGAGATTGATTATCACCGTCTAGCTAGTCTAGGTGTGCAGCCAGACATCCTTGCTGGTAGCATAAGGATTTGCCCACAAATTCATAGAGTCTAATGTGCAATGAGATACATTTGACATGTGCAGGGAAGCCCAGGAGCCTTCTTTAGATTTTGTCTCCTGACTGTAGTCCCTTGGGCTTATTTTTATTTTTTTTTTACAATATTTTCAAAGTACAGTTATAGCATTGTAATTCGTTACTTGTGTGTTCTTCAGTTGTGGCAAAAATAAAACCAGAAATAAATAATAACATAGCAATTGCTTCCAGGAAATGTATGAATTATGCTTATTATATCTTATGGCATCTCCCTAATTGGATTCTGTGTTAATAAGAGTTGACTGTGGGAATAGCAATCAAGTGTACAGTCCTTATCACTGACACTGCCTTTTCTGCATGATTTATTGCAAAAGTGGTTACACAGGAAAGTGGATTCTGCCCAATGGGCAGCCTTATCAATGGTCAAACTGTTGTTTTCCCCAGTGATTGTGAGAGGATGGATTTAGTACCAGGAATATTTATTTGCAACAGAATGAAATGTCCAACAGAAAGAAATGAATGTCTCAGACCATTCTTTTCAAAGACATCTTAGCAATGGTCTGAAAACCAGTTCACAGTATTTAATCGAGTGCCTTGGTGTTTTCTGTGATACACTTTGATCCCAGCATGAACTTCTGTTCCCTTTGCAGTACTTCTGGTTTCGCTATTTTGGAAGAAAAGTGGTCAATGCTACTTAAATAGTGTTTCTTAAACAGTCAAGTGGGGGTGCTGATTCAGGCAAACCTACTTTACCCCATTTTCCTTGTAGACTATTTACATCAAAAGCAATTATAACTAAATTTTAGGATTGGTTTGGAACATTTTTTATATATCTGTCACCTCATTCATGAGTGTTTGTACTGTATTCTCTTATTAGATGTTAAGATTCTTAGGAAAGTGTGTATCTTTTTATAGCACTTTGCAGAACACTTCCCATGATCATCCTTCTCATTCATAAGCAATCATGCAGTGACTGTTTATCTACAGTGTGATAGCTGGTGGTATAAAACATGAGATAGTTTAGATACTATGTTGATGAAAATTGAGGTTGCTAAAAATCAAAGACCTTGGCCAGACTTTCTCATCAGATGCTGTTGACTGCCTGGGCTATATATAGTATTGTGTGTGAATCAGGTATTTGATATATATTTAGTAATATGATGCATTAAAAGTAAATTTATTCTATGGTAGAAATGGTAGAGTCTCTCAACATCTGTTCCAAGCCCTTATTAGTGTATCCTTTCAACTGGCAGAAGGTACAAAATTACAAAGCAATTTCTCAGAATTTCTTGGATATAAGGTGGTGAGTGGCCATGGGGATGTTTTGCTTTGCTGTCAGCACTGGCACAAGTCCCAGGGCCCAGTCACTAGCTGCATGAGTGTGAAGAGGCAGAGTGTGGGTATCAGTTGTGCTGGTGAAGGACATAGTAGGTAGTGTATGATGTGGATGCAGATAGCAGCCGCAACTGAGCCAGCAGTTCCCTGGTCAGGTGGCTCCTGGATCCTCGTGATTTCATGCCTTCCTGTTAATGGTTGCTTCCTAATTGTGGTGTGGTCCTGTGGTTATGGAACTGGCAACATCCCAAGGTGGTAGGCAGCTAATCACAGAAGAGGCAGTTGTTCTTCTGATGGCCCAGCTCTATAGTGTGGCTTGGGAATTATTTCTGAAGGCTCAGCTGAGATATATTTCTTCCGCCTTCTCTGGTGATATTATAAGTCACTTAATTATCTGTCAATTAAAATAGCTGGGGAGATTCTGTTCTCTTGAAATTTACCATGGCCAGTATCCTATTGGACCATCTCTTATCTCTAAAATTTTCCAGAGTTAATTCACTAGCCATTATATTATTTCATGTAAAATTATGGAAGAACCACTAGAAACAGTCCCAGACATAATTATAATTGGGTCTTTTCAAACATGCTGCAGAATGTTTACACATACCTCATATTTTTCCTGTCATTGATGAGTCACAGTGGTATTATCCCCAGGGCCATTAACTTGACTTATAAAATATGTCCCTTGAACTGTACTTTGAAGCCCAACAAAACTGAGTTGTTTGAGCTAGAAAAGCAAGAGCAGGCAAAAGTACAGAATCTCTACAGGATATGTTTTGCCTCCAGGGTCCTGTCATTCAAGCTAGAGATTGAAAATACCAATATTCTAGCAGATGTCTAAGGCTGCTTATTTCTATGGGGTAAGGCATAATGTTAATCAGAGGTCAAGGCAGTGAGTTTTGTTGGCAGGTGAGCCATTTAGCTTTACTCTCTTTTATGGCCTCAGCCTTCGTTCTATTGCCCTGCATGTTCATACTGCCCATCTTTGAGAAGAGAAAGGGAGAGGCAGAAAGGTGGCAAAAAATACGTCCTCAAGATGCTTTAGGGATGATGGGTCAACAGCATAATTTTCATACCTGAGGGAGGGTACATTTCAGTTTGTCTCCGGAGAGAGGAGAGAAATGCCATTTGTTAAGTAACTGTGAGCCTTGCTAAGCTGAAAAGATAGGCAAAAGAAAAAGTCTTTGCCTTGGAAGAGGATTTTTATCATCAGGAAAATGGCAAGTGTTGACTAGGGTGGAAGAGTGACAAAAACTTTGAGCATATAGGAGAATTTAGTTCACAAGAGAATAGGAGTTTAAAAAGGATCAAAGAATTGAATGCAGCAACGATGGCCAAAGGAAAGGGGGATACCATGCTGCTTAAGAATGACATTCAGCTATGAATAATGCATAGTCCTTTCAAAAAATGGTTTAAATGCACAAAGGTTTGATCTCTCATGTTAAAAAAAGTCTGGAAGTAGATAGACTGGGGATGGCATGGCGATTCTAGAATGTCATCATGAGCCCAGTTTCCTTCTGTTTCTGTTATCCATTTTCTAAACACATGGCTTCCATTCTCAAAGTCAACTCCAGATAGCTGCTGGAGTTCTAGATATCGCCTCTGCATTCCAGCCAGCAGGAAGGGCAGGGGAACCTTCCTTCCCGGAAGCCCATATAGTACTTCCTCTTAAATTTCATTGGTCAGAATTTAGTCACGTGACCTTACTTAGTTGAAAGAGAGGCTGGGAAATTTAGACTCTTTGGTCAAGCAGCGATATGCCTAGCTACTGCTGGAGTTCTGTTACTAAGGAAGAAGGAGAAAGTGAATATTTGGAAGGCAATTCATGATCTCCACCACAGAGACTGAGCTAGACAGATCTTAGAGACTATGCTGTTGTTGACTGTGGCCCTTTGGCTTCAAGCAAAGGCCCTTTTCTCTGCTCCCACAAATGGAGTTTCTTATATTTACTTCTAGGTCATCCAAGAAGCTGAGGCAGTTTCTAGAGAAGACTGCCAAGAACAGTTGAGCATACACATAGTCGTATGAGATTGGCAATGGCACCTGAGCCTCTTTTATCTGTCTGTCATAGAGGTGAATTGATTGAAACAATAGCAGGTGAGATGGGAATTCTTTGGCAAACCACCTGGGAAGCTTGTCTGATTCATGCCCTCAGACAAATGCCTGCACTGGCTGGAGCTCTGGAGAGATTCTAAGAAGAGGGAACAGAGCAGGAAACTTTTGAGGTCACAGTCATGGGTGAATGTATCAAGGTGTTTTTAGAATTCCAAACCTGACTAAAGTCAACTACAAAAAGCCCACATTATGATGTTTTGTTTGTCCCAAACAGTTTAAGAAAAAAAGACCAACATTTGAAAATCAGTTTAATTTGTGTGTATTTGAAGATTCAGGCCATTTGGCAATACCCTTCCTGCATCCTGAATGTTGACAACCTCCCGGGGCTGAGTGGGGTGGCCCTCTATAGATGGGGCCCACACCTGCTACCTCCCAGCCGTTCACACAGGGCTGACCTCTTATGTCTGGCCCGCTTTTCACCCGTTTATGTGACCCGCTGGGCACCAGTAAGCACCTATGCTTGTACCCCTTGCTAGGAATGGCTCAGGCGGTAGCCAGTGCGTAGGGGTAAGGGGAGGGTGCATGGTGATGCTATCTGAGTGGGGATCATGTGTAAGGACTCCTGGCCTGCAGAGATGGGACAGGATGCAAGTGGAAGCTGGGGTCCTACAAGGAAAGGGCCTGACAAGGAGGACCTGAGGCTCATGCCCTAAGAGGACTCTAGGGGTCGTCTGTGGGAAGACACATCTTTGCACCTCTGAGTATCTGGTATCTCAGGACTCATTGAATGGGCTTGAGTTGAAGCCATGGCTTATGAAGCTAGAGCCAGGATGTGACCATGGATTGTCGCCATGTTGTTCCGGCACAGGTGGAGTAAACACCCATGGTGTTTTAAGTGATAGCCAGCTAGTGTAATTTTTTCAGGGTTATAGTTCTAACAGATGGTGCTGTTTGAAATCCTTCCGTATAATCTCCAGGAATGACTCTGTAACCTACTTAGGAGGCTTATTTGAGTGGCTCTCCACCTGGGTCCACATTCCAACTGGTTGGCAATCTGTTCGTTGACATTATTGTCTTTACAGGACATTAAATATTGTTTTTAAAAAGATAATACACAACTACTTCCCAAGCCACCAACCATTGTCCCAACATAGTACTGTATAGGCCTATGTATTTTTGCAACCCCCACCCCCCAGTTTACTTGAAAACCACTTTGATTTTAATGTACAAAAGATAAAGAAGAACCCTGAAAAAACCATAGGATTCAGATGCTTCTTATTTACTAAAAAGACGTCATGATCCTTCAGATAATACTGGACTGAATAAGGGAACATCATTTTCATCATTTGAAGCTTTTGTTTAGAAACCATATTTATAAGTTTTATAAGGCACTCGCTCACCTTCTAGCCCAGTAAGTCATTCGATTGCTTTTTGCATCCATGGACTTTTGCTTGAATTGAAACCCTTTAGCTCTACCTTAGACAGTAAATGTCAGTCGCTTAAAGTGGCATGATTCTGATCTCTTAATCTGCTCTACTGCTGAATGCTGCAAATAGGAAAAAAGGAAAAGAAAAACTGTTTGCTACCTTGAGAAACATATGTGATTTCAGTTTGATTTTCCTGAGATGTGAGATGTGCGAGTTCTAATTTTAGTCATTTTAACTGGGAAAGCCTCAACATTTTAATTAGCAATAGTGACATAAATTACATCAGTTTTATTTCAGCTTTTTGTGTTTTAATTTTCCTTAGGTGGATTCAATTGTTATAAAAACACAAGTGCAGTGATTCCCTCAGCTTAATTAATGTTAATTTTTCTAGCACTTGAAATCAGATGCATTCAGTGTTTAAGACAGAGTATCTGTATTTCTGTGTCTCTTTTTCTGTTTTGCATATAGGGTTATCGTTACCATCTTTCTAAATTCCATATACATGTGTTAGTATGCTGTAATGTTCTTTATCTTTCTGGCTTACTTCACTCTGTATAAGGGGCTCCAGCTTCATCCATACAGAACAGACTTTTGAACTCTGTGGGAGAATGTGAGGGTGGGATATTTCAAAAGAACAGCATGTATACTATCTATGGTGAAACAGATCGCCAGCCCAGGTGGGATGCATGAGACAAGTGCTCGGGCCTGGTGCACTGGGAAGACCCAGAGGAATCGGGTGGAGGGGGAGGTGGGAGCGGGGATCGGGATGGGGAATACATGTAAATCCATGGCTGATTCATATCAATGTATGACAAAACCCACTGAAATGTTGTGAAGTAATTAGCCTCCAACTAAAAAAAAAAAAAAAAAAAAGGCAGAGTATCGAGCTACTCCCTGCATATGAGAAAAATAGCAATTTGCTTTTTACTTGGTACTGCTGCTGCTGCTGCTAAGTCGCTTCAGTCGTGTCCGACTCTGTGCGACCCCACAGATGGCAGCCCACCAGGCTCCCCCGTCCCTGGGATTCTCCAGGCAAGAACACTGAATATTACTTGGTATTAAAAAGCAGTTTACTTTTTACTTTTTTCCTATCGTGCTGTGCTCCTCTCTACAACTTTCATTGCTGTTGTTCAGTTACTATATTGTGTCCGACTCTTTGCAACCCTGTGGACTACAGCATGCCGGGCTTCCCTGTCCTTCACTGTCTCCCCCGAATTTTGCTCAAACTCATGTCCATTGACTCAGTGATGCCATCCAACCATCTTTTCCTCTGTCACCCTCTTCTCCTCCTGCCCTTGTTCTTTCCCAGCATCAGAGTCAGTTCTTCACATCAATGAGTCAGTTCTTCACATCAGGTAGTCAAAGTATTGGAACTTCAGCTTCAGTCCTTCCAATGAACATTCAGGGTTGATTTCCTTTAGGATTGACTAGTTTGATCTCCTTGCAGTCCAAAGGACTCTCAAGAGTCTTCTCTAGTACTGTAGTTCAAAAACATCAATTCTGCGGCACTCAGCCTTCTTTATGGCCCAACTCTCACATCCATACATGACTACTGGAAAAACCGTAACTTTGACTATATGGACCTTTGTTGGCAATGTGATGTCTCTGCTTTTTAATTATAGTGTCTAGGTTGGTCATAGCTTTTCTTTCAAGGAGTAAATGTCTTTTTAATTTCGTGGCTGCAGTCACCGTCCACAGTGAGGAGTACAAGAAAATAAAATCTGACTTATTTGATTTTAAACTTGCTTTGTAGTGTTAGATTTTAGTTTATTATTTTCTATATAGTTTGGGTAAGTGCTCACATGAAGATACCCTTTCATATCTACTTTGCAACTAATAACACTTGGAACATTTCTTCTAATGATTTCAAAATTTGAATCCTAGCAAAATAGAATTAGAGATTCTGTTTTCAGAGAATGTTTGTGTATGGGATTTCTTTCCATTCCTGTTTATGTTAGGGTGCTGAGGCTAAGATCAGCATTGTCTATTTCCTGTACATTTTGTCTTTAAAATGTATATTGAGTTATTAAAGTAACACAAGTTCCTCAAGCTCTCTCCTCCCCTCTCCCTCCCTCTTGTAAAATAGACACAAGCTGGAGAAAAAGTAAAGAACAAATACCCTAGAGTTCCATGAAGGTCATTGCATTGGAAATTTAATTTGAGCAGTTGGGCTTACCATTGTCTCATGAGAATTCTCATCTCTAATGTGTATGTAACTGTTTCATCAAGGAATGTGTCATAGATCAGTTAGGCTGTTTCTAATTTTCTTGCTGCTGAGACTAATGCCATGTGGAATGCTGTTGTGTAGAAACCATTTCCATATTTAAGTTTTTTTTTTTTTAAATTGGAATTTCAGAGGTAGATTTACTCATTCAAGGAGCATATTTCATTTAGTTTTACAATGCAGGAAGCACATACATTTTTTTTTAATACTCTACCTTGCTTTTTTTTTTTTTGTGATTGGTGCATCAAATGAGAAACTGGGAGGAGAAACACTGGTAAAGGAGGAAAGAATGATAATTTGCAGCTTTGCTACCTAGGTCTTGTTTGCTAACTGCAAAAGATTTGTTGGCAGAAGGGGACAACAAATTTGAACCAGCCTGCCCACCATCTGTATTTTTTCCTATTGGTCCTGATGGCCAAGAGACACTACCAAGCCTTTTGAGGTTTTACTGAGACAAGGCAAATTAACAAACACTTGAGCGCTTACTATATACTTTGAAGAACACTTGGGTATGTTGCTCAGCAAAATAGATGGGCAGAGGTCTGAGACCTGCCCACTTAATTTGAAAGGCAGTTATTAATCTTGTGGGCTGATCGTGATTACTCCAATCAGGAGGGGTCACTAGGTCTAGATGACAATCCTTTGGAGTCTTGAGTCATGGTGAGTTTTCACTCTGTGGCCTGGCACCTTGATGGCCTTTGGTCTTCTTTCCTCTGTTCCACCTGCTCCTGTATGGAGGCTGAACTACTGAGTCTGCACGGAACTATTCCCCGGGGTCCATTAATTCTTGAGATCCTTAGGAAATGATACTGGATTAAATAAGTGAAAACAACTTCTGTGTGTGTGTGTGTGTGTGTGTGTGTGTATGGAGGAGAATTAAAGAAGATTTCTGATGTTAAAAAGCAGCATTCATACTTGAGAAGATTGAGAACCATCTCTCCACACTGTGGGCGGAAGAGGAGGAGGATGGTAGTTTGGGGACCCCACAGCTCTTGGGGTGGTGAGACCACACAGCTGTGTTAATTCTGCTCCACACAGTGCAGTTGGCTTGTCTGCAGTGGGTTTCATTGTAGGTCATCAAGGTGGGCGGATGCTACCAGGCAAGTGGCTAGCTTTAGAAGGACACCTAGCTCTCTGGATTTGTGCTTTCTCATTGATTTCGGTGTCCGAACATTTCCCTTTCTTTGGAAATAATGTCTGCATTTAAACATTTAAGAATATTTTATCCAGCATATTTTGCTTTTTTTCACCAAAAGAAGTACTATCAATACCGTTGTAAGAGAACAGTAGTTCTTTCCAATATGGCTGGCGATAAAATATGCAATCTGTTCTCTGCACAGCAGTCAGGGTGAGGTGATCTTTTAAGATATAAATCAGATCACATCAGTCCCCTGCTTTAAACCTCCATGGCCTGTCACTGCTCTTAGATTAAAAGCAAAACTCCTTTTCATAATTTACAAATGTCCGCATGATCTAGCTCCTACTGATCTCATCTCCTAGTCTCTCCTTCTCCTGCTCACTGACTTCCAACCTCCTTTTAGTTCCTTGTTTCAAGTCCAGGACTACACCAGTGCCAAGAAATTCATGTTTGTGGGATGAATTAATGAATTAAATAGTCTACATCATTTGATTCCTGAAGTTGGTAGAATACTATTATTTCAATTTTATCATTAAGGTAAACTGGGATATAGGAAAAAAAAGAAGGAATATTTAGCATTAAAAAATACGTAATGCTTTATTAGGACTCATTAAAATTATGGGATGTTAGAACACAGAAGGGTGTTTGTCTCCTTTAACTCAGACTCTTATTTTACAGATGTAAAAACTAAGACCCTGAGATTCAGGAGTGGCTCAGATTTCATTGGGGGTGCGGTCAAGTGATACATCTCCTGTCCCGTACTTCATGAGTGTAGCCAAATAGCTCACCATGAGTCATGGCTGATATCTGGTGAAGTGGGCACAGCAATGAATATTAGGATAGCAATTTGCCCTAGATTTTGCAAAACCATGGGAAATGGATTGAACAAATTTTCCTGTCATTTCCTAAAGAGGTAGTAAATCATGATACTTTAAGAACTTAGGAAACAGTGTCTGACTGCTTTTCTAAAATTCTGCAAGGTGAATATAGAGAGACAGTTGTAGCTTTCCTTTCTGCCTATTGCTTTCTGAATGTCTACAGATTACTTTCTTCAGCTTGTGTTAGAATGTCAGGAGCAGGATCCACACCTTCTCACACACTCTGTACTATCAGAGTCCCTCAATGCAAGGAGGAGGTTTTAGGTGAATTTCCCTTTGAAAGACAATAGGAAGGAGACAAATGAAAAAGATGATTCATCATTTCTATGACCTTGATGAAAAGGAAAAAACTCATCCTGGCAAATTCAGAAGTCTATTATAAACATGCATGTTGCATATGTATTCTTTACTTTGCACTCGTAAGATTTAGAACCTGGAAGAAAAGGAAAAGTGAGAAAACAGCAGTCATAAATTTAATGTTCTTGATTAAACTAATAGGTTTTATATTTTGCTCAGTGAATATAAGCTTGTCTCTTCTGGTAAAGAAAACAGGTTTGTTAGGAGACAATGAATATATTTCAGAAGTATTTCAGTGATTTTATTCATACAGAAATTTGGATTATCCTGGAAACCAATTTGTTAGTATGTTTCAAGATTTTGAGCCTGTATACTCCCTTGGCTCAATAGTTGAACTTTTAGAAATTTATCCTATCTTAAGAATCTAGCCTAGAGAAAAATCTAAAATGCAGTCATTTTTACAAAAAGATGTTCATAGCAATAATACTTATAATAAGAAAACTGGATATTACCTAGTACTCAAATATAAGTACAGTTTGTGGCAGGCCTATTTGATATATTTTATGCAACTGTTTAACAAATTAAATATTTTTAAGTGATGAAGGTATTGTAGATAAAACTATATATATATATATATAATATAGTATATAATCTTAACTATGTTTAAAAAAGAGACTGAAAAGAAAGAAGCTAAACTCTCAATAGAACTTATCTCTGGCTTTGAGTACTGCTTTTTAGTTTATTCTTTGTATTTTCACTTCTTCTACTATATGCTTATATTAACAATCAGGAAATGAAATGATTTCTTAGCAAAAGAATACAGTGAATGAATATTTAAACATATGTTTGGAATTGCATAAACACTTTTACAGAAGAATATATATATCCTTTTATAAATATATATATGTATATATAATTTTTTCTTACCTAAACAGCTCCTCTTAAAGAGAAAATCTTTGGCCAGAAATTATGGCAAATTAAAATTTAATAAATTAATTTTTGTGTGTGTTTAGACTATCTCTTGTGTTGCTTTTGCCATAAACCTGAATTAGTTGATGGAAGGTGGAACGACTCTTGCATAAAGACTTCATTGGGCAGATTAGCGGATAGAGTGCCCGAGAATTGTTTTGTGGAAAGAGTTATTGCTGGAAAATCAGAAGAACTCTGTTCTTAATGTGGTTCTTTAGTGTGGTCACAGGTCACATCTTTTCCTAATTTTCCCCTGTAAGAGATTGGTGCCTAGTTCAGGAAGGGCATGATATGGGGTTGGCCAAAACTTTGCTTGGGTTTTTCCATAACAACTTACAGTATATTTACTTTGTAACAGTAAATTTAAGATGACCAGGAAAAATCAAGAACCAAAACTAGTGACTGGAGATCTCTATTGTTACTGACTTAAGTATAAACTAAGAAAAGCTCACAGCCCAAAGCAACCCCCTGGCCATATCCTTTTGGGGAAGACTGGCAGCAAGATAGTGGGTATGGGGAGGATCATTGTTAATGAAGTAGAGTTAGATAAGAGTCTCTTTATATACTTCTAACCCAGTGGCTCAGTGGATAAAGAATCCACCTGCCAATGCAGTAGACACTGGAGACTCAGGTTCAGTCCCTGAGTTGTGAAGATCCCATGGAGGAGAAAATGGCAACCCACTCCAGTATTCATGCCTGGAAAATCCCATGGACAGAGGAGCCTGGTGGGCTACAGTTCATAGAGTCGCAAAGAGTTGGACACAACTGAGCACACATACAATAGAATAACCTTCACACTTTTATACTATTTGTTAAGGAATGACAATATAATGCATCAGTCAGAAGCACTGGCTTCAGAATCATTGGACTCAATGATTGCCAGTTTCTTTTTTTTTTTTTTTCATTTATTTTTATTAGTTGGAGGCTAATTACTTCACAACATTGCAGTGGGTTTTGTCATACATTGACATGAATCAGCCATGGATTTACATGTATTCCCCATCCCAATCCCCCCTCCCACCTCCCTTTCCTTCTAACATGTAATCCTGGGCAAGTCACCTCTTAATTTTTTTCATCTGTAAGACGAGAATAATAATGGTTCAAAAAAGAAAAAATACCATCTTAAGCATTTGAATCAGAGGGAATTTAATTGATTAGATGAAGGAGGAGCTGAGAAGCCAAGTGGGTTCACTAAACAACCCACAGGGTCTCCTGCATTGCAGGCAGATTCTTTACCTTCAGAGCCAGCAGGGAAGCCCCAGGACTAGCAACAGCAGGGAGCATCTATGAACCCTAATCTGGAGGGCAACCTGCTGGAGACAGTGTTACTTAGTCCAGGGGTTGAGGTCACCTTTAGGAAGTTGTAGTTATGGTGGAGTTGGAGACATGGAGGAAATCTCTTGGCTGCTGGTGACTCTGCGTAAAGCACAGAGAGAGGTGAGAAATACGCTGGCTTTCCTCTCTTCCACTCCTGTAGCCAAACACAGCTAGATGGGGTGTATGGGGAACCTGCATCACTTTCTCTGTGATACAGAGGTGAGTGGGGGAATGGCAAGGAATAGCCCTAAAAGGGGCACAAATTCACAAATTCTTCCTTCAGAGAGTATAATACAGGAGGTATGGTGTCTGCAGCTTTTAGAACTGCACCAGGCATGTATGTGCCTGTGTTATCATCATCCCCAGTGAATATATTTTATACATTGGGTGCCAGGCAGTTATTTCTGGGATAGTGTCCTCTTTTCTGGGCTCTTCCACAGACAGATTGCTAGTTATTTCAGCATTTTCAGTACCTAGTTAGGGAGAAGCATTCCATGTGCCTCTGTCAGTCTCCTGTTTCAATCTATCCTGTGCTGAGTTCAGGCAAAGTGACCAAACCATACTCACAGACAACCAGAACTGAGCCATAGTCAGTTCCAAAGAATCTGAGCAATTCTGAGAACTTGATATGCATTCATTCATAATAACCCTATGGAGAGATCCTTGCAAATTAACTTTAAAAACGAATGTTTTTCTCATATATTCTATCTAATTCCTTTGGCTTGAGTTTAGCTATATTCTGCAAAATTGAAATAAGACATTTATTTCTTTTTGGTGTTTGCCATACTTTGACTTTAAAATTAATGAATTTAAGGGAGTCAGAAGTTTGACAAGATGCTTTAACAGGTCCACCAGGAAGACTCATAGCTGCTTCCTTGAAGCATAGACATAAAATAAAAGAAAAAATCCATCAGGATAAATCTCCAGGCTTTGTCAAAGTGCCCTCTTGAGTTGCTCTCCATTTGAAAACACACTATTTATTGTAGCACTTTGCTAAGTCCTGGGAACTTCTCTCCTAAGAGATTTTTATCAGTATGAAAAATAGCAGCTTTTCTAGGTTTTAAAGTATTGTTAGTCTTTTTCGCATTGGCTTTCCCATTATGCTAATTCTCAGAAAGAACATTTATTGATCTCAAGTCTGTTTTTCTCCAGTGCTGTATCCTTCATGTTTAAGACCAGGTCTCAAATAAATGATGATAAAGTGTAATGACAGCTATCAGCTTTTGAGTGCTTTCTTCGTGTCACTTACTGTTCACTTTGGGCTCATTCTGTCATTTTAATGTGATGTTAGGACTTGAAATGTCCCCATGAGACAGGCATTCATTTTAAAGACTGAGAAACTGAGGCTTAGAAATCAAATCTTCCCAAAACTCACATTGCTACACTGCCAGATTCACACTCTTAATCACTATGTGGTAGTGTTAGCAGATTAATGTGAATGTGAAACAATAAAGCAGAAATAGACAGGAAAAGGATTTAGCATGATACAAAATGCTTGAGGACCTCAGAATTATGGATTACTAAAATCTCAAAACAGGAAATGAACTTAAAGAACAGCTACTTTAGTTTCTCCTTTTTACCACTAAGAAAACTAATCTCCAGGAAAACAAAGGAGCCTTTTGATAGCAAAAAAAAAACTAATCCTCGAGTATCATCTCACCTATTTCCTCTGTCTTCCAGGAACACAGAGTTATGGCCATAACCCATGCTGTTCACAAGCAGAAGTGCGCATGACTCTGATCCTTTACTGTGTTCCAAAGAAGCAAACATCTTCTTGTGCATTCAAGATATATTGATTGCGTTTGCTTTGTGCATTAGACTTAGGAAAACAGGTATCTAAAGGAGAAATTAAGGTCTGTGGGACCCATGAGTGGTTGCTTGCTTCTCTTCTCTGCCTCTAAATTCACATTGGTCAAACTTCATGTGAGGTACAAGGCTGGTGGGTCTGTGTTTGCTTGGAGAATTTATTACCTCCATACTGTGTATTCTCTGCATTTTACAAGCTGGTGCCTAGTTCTGAGTTGCACACCTTCGTTGGTACTACCCTTTTAAGCTTAGCTTTGGCTAAGCTTTGGCTCTTTTCACTTTCTTTTTTTTTTAAAAGAGATGGTGCTCTTTTAGAGACAAGGCGTTTGCAGATCACTGATTTTGCTTGATCAAGTCTCTGTGTATGTGAATCTTCTTTCCATTTTAAGTATTAACATGGTAATAAGGATGGAAGTTGCCATGTTCTGAGTCTTTAAATGTCTTTGACTTTTGGTTCTCCTAAGGATCTCTCCTAAGGACTTCCCCCGTGACTCAGACAGTAAAGCATCTACCTACAATGAGGGAGACCTGGGTTTGATTCCTGGGTCGGGAGGATCCCCTGGAGAAGGAAATGGCAACCCACTCCAGTACTCTTGCCTGGAAAATCCCATGGACAGAGGAGCCTGGTAGGCTACAGTCCATAGGGTCACAAAGAGTCGGACATGACTAAGCGACTTCACTCACTCACTCAAGGATCTTTCAGGAATCGTAACGCTGATGCCCATGGTGGTGAGTTCTTATAGAAGTGAGGCAGAGGGTGGAAGAAGAGTGTGTATGCGTGTGTGATGAGCACCCTGCACCTGAAGGGAATCACAGTGGCAGGAGCTCTTCCTTACTCTTTGAGCTCTACCTCAGTCACAGAGCATTCTTCCGAATCCAGCTGCAGTCACTTCTGGGACATGGAATGACCGCTGTCGCTGTGGTGTGGATGGGAACCAGAAGGGCAGCAGGAGAGGCCCCCTGCTAGAGACAGGAGGCCAGACACCTGCCAGCTTGGGAATACGCGCTGGGGCAGAGCGCTGACTACTTTAAGCCCAGGTTACTCTCTGGTAATGTGATAGGAATTCAATGGTCTTTGTGGCTCTAGAATTTTATTTTTAGTGTTCTTTAGAGCATGGTCATGAGTTCAGCAGGGAAAAAAGCCTCATTTCCCTTCAGAACAGTTTCACAATGGTGCTCTGACTGACTAGATGGTCAGTCCTAATGAAATGCGAGCCCCACTTCCCCTCAGTTTTGCATTTCTCTCGACTAACATCTTGCTTCCCAGTGTACTTGTGAGGGCGAAACAGCCCTCTAGAGAGTACTCCCACATCTATTTACTAACTAGCTGATAACAGAAGTACAAAATAAAAACTCAGGGAAGTGCATAAGAACTGGAAAATAATTCTTTCTTCTTTCTATTATACAGAAAAACAAAGGATGGTATTTGTGCATCTGTGGCCCTTTCTGTGGGCAAATACTTGTCCATATTATTATCATTTGTTTTTTTGTACATAATTGGGTGTTCCACCTCTTCTCTGAACTTTGTAACTTTTCATTATACTTCTTATCTAGAATAATCAGAAAACCTCACTTAAATGCAAAACCTCACTTGATCTGCAAAATTTATTTGGTCAGAACCTGGACTTGGCTGCCAATGAGGCTATCTTTGAGATACATGTTTGCTTTTTTATTTTCTTACATGATGTAACTGCTTTATGGAAGCACATAATGGGGCTGTGTTCTGTTCTCTTTCTCCTCAATAACTCAGGAAAGATGGCTATTATGCTTTCCTGGAGAGGTGGGAGGATTAAAGCCTCCCCACGTGCTAGTCGTGGCTGGAAGGAGAAACCATTGTGCAAAGGAACCGTCTGAGGCTGGAGATAAAATTCCCATTATAACCTCTTTAAGTATTTCTTCGTTTAAATGGAGTGGAGGAGATTATCCTCTTCGCAAATGTAATGCCTTTCTTCCTGAGCCAAGTGAAATGTGCTGTTTCTTTCCCCTAGATTAGAAAAAATAATAGGATGCTCTTTACCTTCTTTCATTTTGTCAGACAACTAATAATTCAGATTCTCCTTTTTGTTTAGCTTACACAGTGTCAGTAAAGGCACAATACGTGGGGATTCCCTGAGCACAGCGCTGAGGGCATGCACCCCTGTCTGACTTTCTTCAGGAGCTCACTGGCAGCCACAACAATGCTCTGTGCCAGCTTTTCGCTCATTCCAAAGCCACACGCACATTGATATAATCTTTGGTGGTTTGGGCTGGTTTATAATCTGTTTTGCTGAGGTTTAGTTCAAGGCCTTTAGAGTAGAGATCTCCTGTGAGCTGAAATAAAAAGGTTTGATTTGGAAGAGGTTTGATCCTGCCAAATGGAAGTGGCACATTTCCAAGTGCACATGCTGAGTTGCCTCGGAACATATCCATCCAGGACACAGACATGCATTAGGCAGCTCTTAGTAGAAGGCCTGTGCTGAGCACAAGTGGAGATTGAAAGGCAGGTGAACACCATGAAATACCGGCCTTCAAAAAGCACCTCTCAAGTTAGAAAGAAATAAGCCAAAGATGCACAAAGAATATCAGTCAGTCTAAACATGACGTCTTATATGTGAGATGGTATAAGACCCACAGAAATGTATAAGAGATTTTTTTTTTCCCAGATGGAGGAATCAGGTTTAGAAATATCAGACAAGCCAAAATTATAGACGTTCTGGGTACTAGTGATGCTAAAGAGAGCAGACTTACTTGACAGATGTCATTTTTTTTTGACCACCCAGACTCAACCCCCTCCCAAGTTGGGGCAGTTGTCTGTCATGTACCACCTTGGCAGAAGGCTGTTCTTACCTCTCTGCCTCTGACAACCAGATGCTAGGTTGTCACCTTGGCTCAGGAAGTTAGGATCTCCTGGGAGTCACTCTGGAGCAAGTGGGTCAATATCAGGGGACTATTAAAATTGACTCATTGTGCCTGTGGGGATGCGCATTGGTTTTCAGTGGCAGCAGCGTGCTAGTCATTATTTCTGCTCTGATATACGCAACTAAATGCAGAGTTCCAAAGAACAGTATGGAGAGATAAGAAAGCCTTTGTAAGTGAACAATGCAAAGAAATAGAGGAAAATGATAGAATGAAAAGACTAGAGATCTCTTCAAGAAAATTAGAGATACCAAGGGAATGTTTCATGCAAAGAAGGGCACAATAAAGGACAGAAATGGCAAGGATCTAACAGAAGCAGAAGAGATTAAGAAGAGGTGGCAAGAATATACAGAAGAACTATACAAAGAATGTCTTAATGACCCAGATAACCACGATGATGTGGTCATTCACCTAGAGCCAGACATCCTGGAGTGTGAAGTCAAGTGGACCTTAGGAAGCATTACTACAAACAAAGCTAGTGGAGGTGATAGCATTCCAGATGAGCTATTTCAAATCCTTAAAGATGGTGCTGTTAAAGTGCTGCACTCAGTATGTCTGCAAATTTGGAAAACTCAGCAGTGGACTGGAAAAGGTCAGTTTTCATTCCAATCCCAAAGAAGGGTAATATCAAAGAATGTTCAAACTATTGCACAATTATGCTCATTCCACCTGCTAGTAAAGTAATGCTCAAAATTCTCCAGGCTAGGCTTCAACAGTACATGAATTGAGAACTTCCAGCTATTCAAGCTGTATTTAGAAAAGGCAAAGGAACCAGAGATCAAATTACCAACATCTTTTGGATCATAGAAAAAGCAAGGGAATTTCAGAAAAACATCTGCTTCATTGACTATACTAAAGCCTTTGACTGTGTGGATCACAACAAACTATGGAAGATGGGAATACCAGACCACTTTACCTGCTTCCTGAGAAACCTGTATGCAGGTCAAGAAACAACAGTTAGAACTGGACATGGAACAATGGACTGGTTCAAAATTGAGAAAAGAGTACATCAAGGCTGTATATTGTCACCCTGCTTATTTAACTTATATGCAGAATACATCATGCAAAACGCTGGGCTGGAAGAATCACAAGCTGGAATCAAGATTGCTAAGAGAAATAGCAATAACCTCAGATATGCAGATGACACCACCCTTATGGCAGAAAGCAAAGAGAAACTAAAGAACTTCTTGATGAAAGTGAAAGGGGTACGTGGAAAAGCTGGCTTAAGACTCAACATTCAAAAGACTAAGATCATGGCATCTGGTCCCATCACTTCATGGCAAATAGATGGGGAAAAAATGGCAACAGTGACAGACTGTATTTTCTTGGGCTCCAAAATCACTGCAGATGTTGACTGTTGCCATGAAATTAAAAGACAGTTGCTCCTTAGAAGAAAAGCTTTGATGAATCTAGATAGCATATTAAAAAGTAGAGACCTTACTTTGCCGACAAAGTTCAGTCTAGTCAAAGCTATGTTTTTTCCAGTTGTCTTGTGTGGTTGTAAGAGTTGGACCATAAAGAAGACTGATCGCTGAAGAATCGATGCTTTTAAACTGTGGTGTTGGAGAAGACTCTTGAGAGTCCCTTGGACTGCAAGGAGATCAACCCAGTCAATCTTAAGGGAAATCGACCCTGAATATTCATTGGAAGGACTGATGTTGAAGTTGAAACTCCAGTGTTTTGGTCATCTAATGTGAACAGCTGACTGATTGGAAAAGTCCCTGATGCTGGGAGAGATTGAGGGCAGAAGGAGAAGAGAGCATCAGAGGATGAGATGGCTGGATGGCATCTCCAATGCAATGGACATGAACTTGGGCAAACTTCAGGAGATGGTGAGGGACAGAGAGGCTTGGCGTGCTGCAGTCCATGGGGTCACAGAGTCAGACACAGCTGGGCTACTGAACAATGAATTATCGAAGGTCTGTAATGTGATTTACAATAACTATCTTATTCACTACCCTACAACCTGATAAGATGAGCAAGTTTATATTATTAGTTTCCAAATAAAGAAGATGATAATTTTTAGGTGAGCCCACTGGGAGCTGGGCAAGGGTAGGCTGTTATCAGGTTGAAGTGGTTATGAATAGGGCACTATTATTATTAAACTGAGATTGGATATGAGATACCAGAATTTGCCTTTGCAGGATGGATACAGGATATGTTTATATACAACCAAGTCTTCAAGAGGATAAAATTGGCAAGATGTTTAGACAACAGAAAAATCCAAGGGATCTTGCCATTAGATTATACTTGGGGAAGAGAAAGCACGTCGACAAATTGCTGTTGCGAAGGAATGACTGCATATAATTATGACATATCGGCCATATGTTGGTTGAGGCTGTGAGTGTGAGTCTGTAGCACAGTACCATAGCTGGGACAGAAAGGGTGACACAGAAAAGTCAGGAGAGAATTTTATCTGGCCTTGATATCAGTCCATCATGTGTTTCCATACATTTTCTCTTTTCTCTCCTCCCCTTCCCCTCTTCCCTTCCTCCTTCTCTTCACTGTCATAAGTTACTGGTTCCAGCTAGACAGTTCATATCATGATCTTGCTTATTTCAGTTTATTTGATAGAAATGTTCCTCACCTTGTACCCTGTCTAATAACAGATGTCTTTACCTGGAGGGTGAAGATAGAATTCAGGGCATCAGTGAAACTAGATAGGTAAAATTATATCATTATTGTCAATATGTTACTGAAATTTAATATTTTCTTCAATTGTCGGTATAGGCCATAAACCACAGGAGCATTAGCAGTACCCTGTCTGTGGCTTCATTCATAGAAATCAAAGTATTCTCATGCCATATTACAGTTACAGATACCTCTTTATGTAATTTATGCTTATCATTATGGTGAAATTATGGTAGTTTATTTGGCCAGCTTCTGGGTCTTGTAATTTAATGTATTATTAAAGAAGCATATATGTTACTATTCCACAAATTAAAAAATTTCAATATATAGTCAGTTCTGCTATATTTGCAACGTGCATGTTCTTAAAAATCACCCTGCAGAGTCACACCATAAAAACCATAGAGTTCAGGAGAAACATGGGGTTCAGGATATAACACTCAAAAATCTTATCAATTATGCATGAAAGTAAAGATAGGAACCTAATAAAAGTGATAGCCCAACCATACCCAGTTATATGTTAAATGGTTAAGAAATACATAAATTCATAAGTACTAGAATAAGTATGGTACCTCATCTTGAAAAGCCTGGAGTAGGAAATGGCAACCCACTCCAGTATTCCTGCTGGATAATCCCGCATACAGGGGACTGGCGGGCTACAGTCCACAGGATCACAAAGAGTCCGATATGACTGAGCAACTGAGCATGCACCTTGACAAAGACATGCATATGCTTGTCGAAATGGGTGAGGCTTGTGAGTTGTTGTGAAGTGGGGTCATTTAAACTCCCACTTTGTCACAGTAGGTGTCGATGGGTGCCCTTGAGAGCTCTCCTGGTGCACTGAGGAAGCTGTTGACGGTTTGGGGCTTGAGTGTCTGGCTTTTGTGTACTCTCAGGCCTCTGGGCTCAGTGAGAGCCGATTTTGCTTTAGCCTGGTGTTTCTTGTGGAGGGAATGGTGCATAAACAAACATGAATCTTTGCTGTGCCCAGACTGCTCCCTAACATGTCATTGTACTGGAACAAACTCATGTTTTCCAAACAAGCAGTATAGCAAAAATGGCTATAATTGATTTCCTCTGTGATCCAAGTATTTTACTTCAAATATTTTGAAATATGATGAGGTCTTAGATTCCAGGCTTACAGAGTGTGCATTGCACAAAAAGGTCAGGAACCCCTGCTCCAACAGACCATTTTCCTTCATCAGCTCAAACACCTGTAATTCCTCTATGAAGCCCAGTCCATCGCCTGTTTTGCTGCCCTTCCCCCCACCCCCTTGTCTATCTATAATGATTTCCATCACCTTAGTGCTTATTTGAACTTTTAAAACCACTCATATCAAAATTTAATTACAGTGTGTTTTTTATATTGTTTTGTGTGTTTTCCCTCCGTAACTGTATTCTAAGCTTCTTAGAGACCATATGCTTTCTGTTCTTTTTGTTCCTTTTAGTATTATAGAAATTTATTACATAATTTTTCATTGAATGAATTACCAAAATAATATTATTCAGCCTAGAAAAGTAAAGGAAAGCAGGAACTGTAGTAATTAGTGGTTCAATAGTGTCCATTGTTAATGAGACCAGAGTGGGTGGGGCAGAGTGCCCTTGTATTCTAAGTGCTCAGAAGATAAGCTAACAGGGAGGAAAGGACAACATTCATTGTGCTGAGAATATAGAGAATTCCTTTAAAGAATTTCAACTACTTAGAGGTTCTACTGGGAGAGACTGTGGGACACTTGCCCTGAAGCCCTTTTTATCTAGAGTAGAATCTTCCTTTGTTTGGTTGAAAACACTGCCATGTTTAAAAGTAGAAGAGATAGAGTTAGATGCTTTTGGCATTTTAGGTCTTTAAATAATACTTTGCTCAAGCCACACTTTAGTAGTCAGCCACAGAGCGGAACCCGTATTTGGAAGCTTCTGAGCCTCCGTGTAGGCTTGTTCGGCGTCCTTATGTTAGGGTGACAAGGTTTGAAGCTAAAACTGAGAGGGAGCCAACGCTGCTGCAGAAGCCTCTTCCAGACCCACTGTGCTAGTTTTGAACCGAAGCATTTTCTGTCCGCAGCCATATGCAGTGTGAATGGGCCACAGATGTACATCGAGTGAGTGGGTGAAACAGCATTTGGTGGGAAATGACAGTTTTATGGCATTAGTCCTTGGAGCCCCAGGTGCACTTATTCATTCTTCATGTATTTTAAGCTTTCAGCCTTGAGGTTATTTCAGTGGGTTAGCATCTGTATTTTCAAGATGAGCCTTGAGATGAATCAGAGAGGAGAGAACAAGTCATCCGTGGAACTGGGAGAGGAGATGAGAGGATCCTTATTGAGAGATCAGTGTGATGATGCAACCAAGGGGAAGGTCATGGCTTTCTGTCTTTCTATTTGATCATCCAGCTTGCTGATATTACTGCCCTGGCCCAGAGCTTACCTTAGTTTGGGCAGATTGAACCTCGCTTTGTGTACACCCCTGGAACATCAGGAACCTGTAGCTGGAGTACCCTGACACAGACAATGAGTTATAATTTCTGAGCTCAATGTATCCTGCCTCTTGACTTTTGATCAGGGATTGTACTCTTCTCTTTCTAACTAGTTAATGAATCATATGAAGGATCCTTTTTGTTAAAGTGAGTCAGAGCTGTATCTATGTATGGCCACTGAATTGACTGTTCAAAAAAATTTCTGTCATTATTAATTTTAAGAAATATATTTTGGACAATTATTTGGCTATAAAGAGCCTTTGGATGATATAGATTTTTTCTTGTAATTTTCTTGGTATCATTTCTCAGACTTATTTAGTCATAGATTTCTAACACTTTTACCACCTTTAAAATTATGCAATGTCATATACAAAATGGCTCAGACAGTAAAGAATCTGCCTGCAATGCAGGAGACCTCAGTTAATCCCTGGGTCAAGAAGATCCCATGGAGAAGGGAATGTCTGCATACTTTAATATTCTTGCCCGGAAATCCCATGGACAGAGGAGCTTGGTGTGCTGAGTCCACGGGGTCACATGGAGTTGGTCTTGAGTGACTAACACACACACAAAGTTATACAAAGTCGTTATACAAAATATGATTAGCAGTAACTGAAATATGTATTGAAGTCCACACACTGACCAACAGTGTTCATAGTGAACACAGTTTAGGTAAGAGCACATTTTTTTTTTTTTTAATCCAAAGAATGTTATTGAATGTACAGGACAACGAGCAAGCATGTCAAGACCTTGGACTTGTTAGAGATTCAGAGTAAGTTTCAAACCAGAAAAGGAAAGAACACGAGCAGCATTCCTATAATATAGCTATAGGAGTAGAGTAGCTCGGGGAGAAAGATTGTTTTGACAATACACCTGGTGAAATAGTCTGGTGGAAAGACTGTCTCTTAAAAATTCTTATGTTCCTAGAGCATTTATTTCCAGAATGTACTGGGCTTAGACTTGGACAGGAGGGTCCCCTGCCTGAACCAGCTTGTTAGAGGACTCCAATGTAGTCCTTTTCTGGTCACACCATTTCCCACTGAGTAAAAATTCCAGGGCAGCAGGGTAGTGCAAGAAACCATAGCCTTTGCTTTTATAGACCATGGTCAAGGCATCTGACTGCTGGAATTTCCTGCTCAAAAGGACCTAAGCTAAGAGTCGGGTCTATCCTTCAGTGTGAAGGTTGAATTTCATACAAAGGGACAGGGTATGTGAATGGCTGCCAAACCTCAGTGTCGGTACCTGTGCTTGTAAATTCCAGTGAGGAGGTGAGTTGATGCAGAGAGAAGGAAGATGGGCTTGAGCCCGAGGGATTCAGCTCTTTCTGAACCACTACTTTCTGGTGCAGAACTTTCCAGGGATGCTTTGCACATACTGTCTCATTCAATCCTGCACAATGCTTCAGGGTAATATTTTTATCCTCACATTATGGGAATGACATTGTGGGGAGTGTAGTTCCTAACCCGAGAAGTCGAATCACAGTTTAAACCTCATGTGATCAGGTTCCAAAGTGCATGTTTGTTTCTACTGTGTTAGGTGACCTGTTAACAACATCTTTGCTTTTACACTTTCCTAGTTCTCTCCAGACCGTGGCACATAATGATATGCAATAAATGTTTGCTGAGCAACTGAGATAGTAGAACGAAATATTTGTTCACCTACATTATTAATGGGATGCAGAGTATAATTATGGTGTTGAGGAGAAATTCCAGGTAAAATGTGCTGAGAGGGACGTTTCACTCCTGATCTATCTCTGCTGTCAAGTTTGTTGACCATACCTAGATACTGTGGCTGTTCTAGATTACTGGGCTAATCTTTCCAGTCGTCAGCCCATTAAATTACTGCAAATTTTCTGGCTAGCATGGACTCAAAAGTCCAGAAAGAACGTTTAGTCTTGGAAAATAGTAACACCATGTTTGTTGTAATCCTTTTCTTTCCTTCCTTAAAATGACACAAAACTCTGAGTGTTAAGGTGATGCAAGAGGGGTTGTCAGAATGCCTGCTTCTCACAGATTCATTGGCGTGATCCCTCTGTTGGTAAATTCTTGCTCTTGGCTCTTCTGTGCTGTGGTTATTCCCCTGTGCAGCTGCTTTTGCTCTCCCTCCTGGAACATTCACCTATGCTGGCTCTCAGCTTTGTCTTTTCTGATGCTCCCTCTCACTTATCTGAGCTGCCAAGACCATTCTTTGCTGTTGGCAGAAAGCTCTGGAACACTATCCTAACTTCTGCTCTAGACTAGTTTTGGTATTTTCCCCATTTGTTCCCATCTGTACACTTAATTATTTGGCTGATGTATCTGTCTGCCTTGCTGGACTGTAGCCCCATTTGAGGGCAGGTTTTGTCTCTCTCTTATTTATCATTGAATCACCACATCTTACATGATACTAGGCACATGGAAAGCACTACATTTTTATAGAATTATTGAATGAACTACCATCATAACTGAGTCATTAAATACTTTTTTTCAAAGAAGTTCTAGCATTAGGTGTCAGATCAGGGATTTTTTTCATGGGAAGCTTGTAGTCTCCTCTAGAGCATAATTGCATCTGCTTGCTTGGAATACTCACCTGGAGTGTGGTCACCAAGTACCCTTCCAGAGTGATATGCTACTTCTAGGACACTCCCTTTTTCTTCTGAAGAGAAAGCCAAACTAACTCTTCTCAGAAAAAGTGATTCAACCTCGTCAGACTTGAGAAAAGTTCTATTTACTTATCCAGGTGGCAGCGAATCCCCACTGTGTCGCTTCAGACACGTTTTACCCAGTCAGTGTGCAGAAGAGGGTCAAATTGCCCGTGTCTCTCGGTGACTTGGGTGAGACAGCCTTCCAGGTAAACTGTTTTCTAAAACCATAACTCTGAATCCTAAGGCTCACTCAGCAAGACTGAATTTGTGCAACAAGGCTAGTGACCATTGCTTGAATTTAGAGAATTCTTTCACTATGATGCTCATAGTAATCATATTTTATCTTTGCTTTCATTCTTTTCAAATTTAAGTAGATTATTCTGTTTGACAAAAATATAGAAAAATATGAAAATCATGTGTTAAACATGATGAATTTTCATACAGTGAACACATTCATGTAACTTCCATCCAGATCAAGAAATTGAATATTACCAACATCCCAGATATCTACCTCAAACCTCCTTCCATTTCTATCCCCCAATGGTAATATTGTCTGACCAATTTTCAAACTTTCATAAATTAAATTATTCATTATACATTCTCTTAAGATTCGCAAGTCAGCATCACATTTGTGATGATCATTTATATTATTATATGTAACAGTAGTTTGCTCCTTTTCATTGCTGTATGTATGCTAAGTCACTTCAGTCATGTCTGACTCTTTGAGACCCTATGGACTGTAGCCCATGAGGCTCCTCTGTCCATGGGATTCTCCAGGCAAGAATACTGGAGTGGGTTGCCATGCCTTCTGCCAGGGGATCTTCCTGACCCAGGAATTGAAATGATGTCTCTTATAACTCCTGCATTGGCAGGTGAGTACTTTACCGCTAGTGCCGCCTGGGAAGCCCCATTCATTGCTGTATAGTATTCCACTATATATATATATTATATACCACAGTCTAAGTATCCATTATCTATTCTTCTGTTGATGGACATCTGGGTTATTTATGGTTCAGAACCATTACAAATAATGCTACTATGTACTTTTTTTATGGCCACATGAACACATTTTTGTTGGGTATATACTAGGGAGGGAAATAGCTGGTACAAAGATATGCATATATTCAACTTTAGTGGATTCTATCTAGTGTTTTTTTTTTTTTGGTGTAGGAATTCTAAGCAGGGGATAAAGAAGACATGATACCTCTCAAGACCCTCTGTGAGATAGGAAACTTCTGGAAAAGATCTAAGAAACAGTTGTTTGGGCTATACATTTTTTTTAATGTTAATGCAATCTAAGCTTCAACAACTTTAAAATGACCTAAGCCTGTAATGGGCTTCCTCAGTGGCTAAGTGGTAAAGAATCCACCTGCAGTGCAGCAGTTGCAGGAAACACAGGTTCAATCCCTGAGTCAGGAAGATCCCCTGGAGAAGGGAATGGCAACCCAACTCCAGTATTCTTGCCTGGTGAATCCCATGGACAGTATCTACCTGATGGCAAAGTAACCTTAATAGCTGTCAATGGGTCAGAAATACCCATCCCTTTTGCTGTTTCGCATATAGGGTCATCGTTACCATCTTTCTAAATTCCATATATATATATGTTAATATATTGTATTGGTGTTTTTCTTTCTGACATATTTCACTCTGTATAATAGGCTCCAGTTTCATCCATATGATTAGAACTGATTCAAATGCATTCTTTTTAATAGCTGAATAATATTCCATTGTGTATATGTACCACAGCTTTCTTATCCAATTATCTGCTGATGGACATCTAGGGTTGCTTCCATGTCCTGGATATTGTAAACAGTGCTGTGATGAACACTGGACTCTGTGGGAGAAGGCGAGGGTGGGATGATTTGAGAGAATAGCATTGAAACATGTGTATTATCATATGTGAAATAGATCATCAGTCCAGGTTCGATGCATGAGACAGCGTGCTCAGGGCTGGTGCACTGGGATGACCCTGGGGGATGGGATGGGGAGGGAGGTGTGTAGGGGGTTCAGGATGGGGGCCACATGTACACCCATGGCTGATTCATGTCAATGTATGGCAAAAACCACTACAATATTGTAAAGTAATTAGCCTCCAATTAAAATTAATTAATTAATTAATCAATTTTATATCAACTTTCTTGACATTTAAATCTGACATCTTTGTTAATAAAAACAGCACCAAATTAAAAAAAAAAGAAATACCCATCCCATGAGTTATTTGATCAGTTAAGGCTTCATTAATGAGAAGCTCTGGACAGACTTCTTGTTTAAGAAAATCATAATAATAAACATTAGTACTAAATTAGATGATAATAAAATATTATAAAGTTATAAAAACATTATGTACAAGATGAAATGTTTTAGGGTGAAATGGGTTCATGTGATTGGATATTTCTGCTTATTTAGTTTAAATTTTCTGATGGTCTAGGTGGGCAATTTCCAAATTTAACTGACATAGATTTTAGGAAATTATATGCTAAATCTTAAGTTGCTGAATTGAGGCTTTAAGTGTTTGGGCAAGTCTTTCCTCTTATCTTCACATTTACCTTTAATGGAGATCCAGGGGCACTTATCAGAATGATTAAATAAAAAGTGACATCAACATCATATACTGGCAAGGATGCAGAAAGACTGAATTATTTATACATGGCTATTGGGATGGTAAAATGGTAGAATCACTCCAGAAGAGTTTGCTTTTTTAAAATACTAAGTATGTAACTACCAAACCACCCAGCAAATGCATCCTTGGGCATTTATCCCAGAGACATGAAGACTTCTAGTTCACGCCAAAAACCTTTACATGAATGGTGGTAGCAGCTTTATTTATAGTAGCCTACCAATTGGAAACAACTCAGATATCTTTCAGTGAATGAATGGTTAAACGCACTGAGGTACATCCATGTCATGGCATGTTACTCAGCAATAAAAAGGAATGCAGTATCAAAATGCACAACATCCTGGAAGAATCTCCAGAGAATTTGTTGTTGTTTAGTTGCAAAGTTGTGTCCAACTTTGAGACCCCATGAACTGTAGCTCCTCAGGTTCCTGTCTATGGGATTTCTTAGGCAAGATTATTGGAGTGTGTTGCCATTTCCTTCTCCAGGGGATCTTAGTGACCCAGGAATCAAACATGCGTCTTTCAGGAAGGAGGCCCCCAGAGAATTAAGCTGAGTGAAAAAAATAATTTTAACGGGTTATATATTATATGACCCAATTTATAGTTGTTGAAATGACAAAATTATGAAATGGAAAACAGTTGAGTTAGATTAGTATTTGGAAAATGCTAAGGGGAGATAGGGTAGGAGAGAGCTGGCTGTGGCTATGAAAGAGTAACATGGGAGATCTTTGTGGTGATGAACTGTTTTGTATCTTGACTGTTGGTGTCAGTATCCTGGTAGTGAACTTGTTACCACTGGGAAAAATTGAGTAAAGGATCAACTGCATCTGTCTGCATTGTTCCTTATAAATAACTATGAATTTACATTTACCTCAAAAAATTAAAGGAAAAGAGAGTAAGTGCTCTATAGAGTTTCTCTTAGGTCAATTCTTTTCATATTATATTTACCCACTCATGTCTTAAATCTTACAGATTGTTACCAGCAGAAAGCCACTGCTCCCTGCTTCCCATTAAACACAACATCAATCATTAAAAAAATCATTTATCAAAGGTTCTGGTGTTCTTTATTCATGAAAAAATTCAAGGAGCCATTAGTTCATGTTGTTTGAGCTGCAAAGTTACCTATGCATCAGGTGGAATCTTAGATTTTAGAAGCAGTATATTTGAACTGCAGCTAAATGAATGGACAGATGGCTGTGGTTATTTTCTTCCCTAGAATTTCTTTTCTTCCGGCCCCAAAAAACCTTTCTGAC
This sequence comes from Dama dama, assembly GCF_033118175.1. Classification (NCBI taxonomy): domain Eukaryota; kingdom Metazoa; phylum Chordata; class Mammalia; order Artiodactyla; family Cervidae; genus Dama; species Dama dama. The sequence goes on from NC_083705.1 coordinate 26,923,449, forward strand.
CAGTCATTAAAGTCTGAGAAGTCTACCCATTGTTCAGTTCCTATCTGATTTAGATGGTCTAGGAATCTGCCTAGGGAACAGTAGGGGTGATATAATGAATCTTAGTGTAAATAAAATGTCTGGGACTTTTTGTATGTTTGTTTTTAAGGTTTAGAGTCTAATATTCACTCCCTAGTTACATTTTGTTATACTGTTAACTGTTATATCCTGGGGAGCCTCTTTGTGCTTATCCAGTTTTCTTATTCCCGCCCATGCCATTCTGCCTGGCATCTTCTGGCCAATGGGTTATCATTTCTGTGGGTTTTCCAGTCTGAGCAGTCTCTTTAGGTATCTATCATTTTCCAAGTATCATATTTGAATATACTTAATTCTACTTTTTTTGGTGTACATTATTTTGATCTTACAGTAGACATCAACTTTATTGTTGTCTTTGCTGATCTTTGCAGTTGCCAGTTCCCTGGGGACTTTTAAACTTCACTAGGTCTATCCATGACTCTGCAAATGGAACAATTTTATTCCTTTTTATGGCTGAGTAATATTCCATTGTGTATATGTACCACATCTTTTTTTTTAATTAATTAATTTATTTGAATTGGAGGCTAATTACTTTACAATATTGTAATGGTTTTTGCCAAACATTGAAATGAATCAGCCACGGGTGCACATGTGTTCCCTATCCAGAACCCCTCCTACCTCCCTCTCCATCCCATCCCCCAGGGTCATCCCAGTGCACCAGCCCTGAGCACCCTGTCTCATGCATCAACCCTGGACTGGTGATCCACTTCACATATGATAATAAACAAGTTTCAATGCTACTCTCTCAAATCATCCCACCCTTGTCTTCTCCCACAGAGTCCAAAAGACTGTTCTTTACATCTATGTCTCTTTTGCTGTTTCACATATAGGGTCATTGTTACCATCTTCCTAAATTCCACATATATGTGTTAGTATACTGTATTGGTTTTCTTTCTGACTTACTTCACTCTGTATAATAGGCTCCAGTTTCATCCACCTCATTAGAACTGATTCGTATGCATTCTTTTTAAGGGCTGAGTGATATTCCATTGTGTATATGTACCACACAGCTTTCTTATCCATTCATCTGCCGAAGGACATCTAGGTTGCTTCCATGTCCTGGCTATTGTAAACAGTGCTGCAATGAACACTGGGATACATGTGACACTTTCAATTCTGGTTTCCTCAGTGTGTATGCCCAGCAGTGGTATTGCTGGGTCGTATGGCAGTTCTATTTCCAGTTTTTTAAGGAATCTCCACACTGTTGTCCATAGTGGCTGTACTAGTTTGCATTCCCACTGACAGTGTAAGAGGGTTCCCTTTTTCTCCGCACCCTCTCCAGCATTTGTTTGTAGACTTTTTGATAGCAGCCATTCTGACTGGTGTGAAATGGTACCTCAGTGTGGTTTTGATTTGCGTTTCTCTGATAATGAGTGATGTTGAGCGTCTTTTCATGTGTTTGTTAGCCATCTGTATGTCTTCTTTGGAGAGATGTCTGTTTAGTGCTTTGGTCCATTTTTTGATTGGGTCATTTATTTTTCTGGAATTGAGCTGCAGGAGCTGCTTGTATATTTTTGAGATTAATTCTTTGTCAGTTGCTTTGTTTGCTATTATTTTCTCCAATTTTGAAGACTGTCTTTTCACCTTGCTTATAGTTTCCTTCATTGTGCAAAAGCTTTTAAGTTTAATTAGGTCTCTTTTTTTTTTTTAATTTTTTTTAATTTTTGCTTTTATTTCCATTACTCTGGGAGGTGGCTCATAGAGGGTTCTTCTGTGATTTATGTCAGAGAGTGTTTTGCCTATGTTCTCCTCTAGGAGTTTTATAGTTTCTGGTCTTACATTTAGATCTTTAATCCATTTTGAGTTTATTTTTGTGTATGGTGTTAGAAAGTGTTCTAGTTTCATTCTTTTACAAGTGGTTGACCAGTTTTCCCAGCACCACTTGTTGAAGAGATTGTCCTTTCTCCATTGTATATTCTTGCCTCCTTTGTCAAAGTGTCCATAGATGTGTGGATTTATCTCCTGGCTTTCTATTTTGTTCCATTGATCTATATTTCTGTCTTTGTGCCAGTACCATACTGTCTTGATGACTGTGGCTTTGTAGTAGAGTCTGAAGTCAGGCAGGTTGATTCCTCCAGTTCCATTCTTTCTCAAGATTGCTTTGGCTATTCAAGGTTTTTTATATTTCCATACAAATTGTGAAATTATTTGTTCTAGTTCTCTGAAAAATACCGTTGGTAGCTTGATAGGGATTGCATTGAATCTATAGATTGCTTTGGGTAGTACACTCATTTTCACTCTATTGATTTTTTCTGATCCATGTACATGGTATATTTCTCCATCTATTTGTGTCATTTTTGATTTCTTTCATCAGGGTTTCATAGTTTTCTATATATAGGTCTTTTATTTCTTTAGGTAGATTTATTCCTAAGTATTTTATTCTTTTCATTGCAGTGGTGAATGAAATTGTTTCCTTAATTTCTCTTTCTGTTTTCTCATTGTTAGTGTATAGGAATGCAAGGGATTTCTGTGTGTTAATTTTATATCCTGCAACTTTACTATATTCATTGATTAGCTCTAGTAATTTTCTGGTGGAGTCCTTAGGGTTTTCTGTGTAGAGGATCATGTCATCTGCAAACAGTAAAAGTTTTACTTCTTCTTTTCCAATCTGGATTCCTTTTATTTCTTTTTCTTCTCTGATTGCTGTGGCTGAAACTTCCAAAACTATGTTCAATAGTAGTGGTGAGAGTGGGCATCCTTGTCTTGTTCCTGACTTTAGAGGAAATGCTTTCAGTTTTTCACCATTGAGGATGATGTTTGCTGTGGGTTTATCATATATGGCTTTTATTATGTTGAGGTATGTTCCTTCTATTCCTGCTTTCTGGAGGGTTTCTATTATAAATAGATGTTGATTTGTCAAAGGCTTTCTCTGCATCTATTGAGATAATCATATGGTTTTTATCTTTCAATTTGTTAATGTGGTGCATCACATTGATTGATTTGTGAATATTGAAGAATCCTTGCATCCCTGGGATAAAGCCCACTTGGTCATAATGTGTGATCTTTTTAAGTTGTTATTGGATTCTGTTTGCTAGAATTTTGTTAAGGAATTTTGCCTCTATGTTCACCAGTGATATTGGCCTGTAGTTCTCTTTTCTTGTGGCATCTTTGTCTAGTTTTGGTATTAGGGTGATGGTGGTCTCATAGAATGAGTTTGGAAGTTTACCTTCCTCTGCAATTTTCTGGAAGAGTTTGAGTAAGATAGGTGTTAGCTCTTCTTTAAATAATTGGTAGAATTTAGCTGTATAGCCGTCTGGTCCTGGGCTTTTGTTTCCTGGAAGATTTCTGACTACAGTTTCTATTTCCATGCTTGTGATGGGTCTGTTAAGATTTTCTATTTCTTCCTGGTTCAGTTTTGGAAAGTTATACTTTTCTAAGAATTTGTCCATTTCTTCCAAGTTGTCCATATTATTGGCATATAGTTGCTGATAGTAGTCTAGTATGATCCTTTGTATTTCTGTGTTGTCTGTTGTGATTTCTCCACTTTCATTTCTAATTTTGTTGATTTGATTCTTCTCCCTTTTTTCTTGATGAATCAGGCTATTGGTTTGTCTATTTTATTTATCTTCTCAAATAACCAGCTTTTAGCTTTGTTGATTTTTGCTATGGTTTTCTTTGTTTCTTTTTCATTTATTTCTGCCCTAATTTTTATGATTTCTTTCCTTCTACTAACCCTGGGGTTCTTCATTTCTTCCTTTTCTAGTTGCTCTAGGTGTTCAATTCAGTTCAGTTCAGTCACTCAGTCATGTCTGACTCTTTGTGACCCTATGAATCGCAGCACGCCAGGCCTCCCTGTCCATAACCAACTCCCAGAGTTTACTCAAACTCTTGTCCATCGAGTCGGTGATGCCATCCAGCCATCTCATCCTCTGTTGTCCCTGTCTCCTCCTGCCCCCAATCCCTCCCAGCATCAGGGTCTTTTCCAATGAGTCAACTCTTCGCATGAGGTGGCCAAAGTATTGGAGTTTCAGCTTCAGCATCAGTCCTTCCAATGAAGACCCAGGACTGATCTCCTTTAGGATGGACTGGTTGGATCTCCTTGCAGTCCAAGGGACTCTCAAGAGTCTTCTCCAACACCACAGTACAAAAGCATCAATTTTTCAGCGCTCAGCTTTCTTCACAGTCCAACTCTGACATCCATACATGACCACTGGAAAAACTTTTCTCTTGTTTCTAGAGATAAGTTTGTATTACTATGAACCATCCCCTTAGCACTGCTTTTACTGAGTCCCATAGGTTTTGGGTTGTTGTGTTTTCATTTTCATTCATTTCTATGCATATTTTGATTTCTTCTGTGATTTGCTGATTATTCAGAAGCATGTTGTTTAGCCTCCATATGTTGGAATTTTTAATAGTTTTTTCCCTGTAATTGACATCTAATCTTACTGCATTGTGATCAGAAAAGATGCTCAGAATAATTTCAATTTTTAAAAATTTACCAAGGCTAGATTTATGTCCCAGGATGTGATCTAACCTGGAGAAGGTTCCATGTGCAGTTGAGAAAAAGGTGAACTTCATTGTTTTGGGGTGAAATGTCCTATAGAAATCAATTAGGTCTAACTGGTCCATTGTATCATTTAAAGTTTGTGTTTCCTTGCTAATTTTCTGTTTAGTTGATCTATCCATAGATGTGAATGAGGTATTAAAGCCTCCCACTATTTTTGTGTTACTGTTAATTTCCCCTTTCATATTTGTTAGCATTTGCCTTATGTATTGCGGTGCTCCTATGTTGGGTGCATATATATTTATAATTGTTATATCTTCTTCTTGGATTGATCCTTTGATCATTATGTAGTGTCCTTCTTTGTCTCTTTTCATGGCCTTTACTTCAAAGTCTATTTTGCCTGGTATGAGTATTGCTACTCCTGCTTTCTTTTGGTCTCCATTTGCATGAAATATCTTTTTCCAACCCTTCACTTTCAGTCTGTATGTGTGCCTTGTTTTGAGGTGGGTCTCTTATAGACAGCATATTTACGGGTCTTGTTTTTGTATCTCTTCAGCCAGTCTTTGTCTTTTGGTTGGGACATTCAACCCATTTACATTTAAGGTAATTATTGATAAAAATGGTTCCGTTGCCATTTGCTTTGTTGTTTTGGGTTTGCATTCATACAGTCTTTCTGTGTTTCCTGTCTAGAGAAGATCCTTCAGCATTTGTTGGAGACCTGGTTTGGTGGTGCTGAATTCTCTCAGCTTTTGTTTGTCTGTAAAGCTTTTGATTTCTCCTTCATATTTGAATGAGATCCTTGCTGGGTACAGTAATCTGGGTTGTAAGTTTTTCTCTTTCATCACTTTAAGTATGTCCTGCCATTCCCTTCTGGCCTGAAGAGTTTCTGTTGAAAGATCAGCTGTTATCCTTATGGGAATCCCCTTGGGTGTTATTTGTTGTTTTCCCCTTGCTGTTTTTAATATTTGTTCTTTGTGTTTGATCTTCATTAATTTGATTAATATGTGTCTTGGGATGTTTCACCTTGAGTTTATCCTGTTTGGGACTCTCTGGGTTTCTTGGACTTGGGTGGCTATTTCCTTCCCCATTTTAGGGAAGCTTTCAACTATTATCTCCTCAAGTATTTTCTCATGGCCTTTCTTTTTGTCTTCTGGGACTCCTATGATTCAAATGTTAAGTGTTTGACATTGTCCCAGAGGTCTCTGAGGTTGTCCTCATTTCTTTTAATTCTTTTTTCTTTTTTCCTCTCTGCTTCATTTATTTCCACCATTCTATCTTCCACTTCACTTATCCTATCTTCTGCCTCAGTTATTCTACTGTTGGTTCCCTCCAGAGTGTTTTTGATCTCAGTTATTGCTTTATTCCTTATTGATTGACTCTTTTTTATTTCTTCTAGGTTCTTGTTAAACATTTCTTGCATCTTCTCAATTCTTGTCTCCAGACAATTTATCTGTAACTCCATTTTGTTTTCAAGATTTTGAATCATTTTTACTATTATTATTCCGAATTCTTTTTCAGGTAGACTCCCCATCTCCTCCTCTTTTGTTTGGTTTGGTGGGCATTTATCATGTTCCTTTACCTGCTGAATATTTCTCTGCCTTTTCACCTTGTTTAGATTGCTGTGTTTGGGGTGGCCTTTCTGTAGGCTAGAAGTTTGTGATTCCTTTTATTGTGGAGGTTGCTGCCTGTGGATGGGGTTGGACGGGTGACTTGTCAAGGTTTCCTGATTAGGGAAGCTTCTTTCAGTGTTCTGGTGGATGGAGCTGCATCTCTTCTCTCTGGAGTGCAATGAAGTGTCCAGTAGTGAGTTTTAAGGTGTCTGTGGGTTTGGTGTGAGTTTGGGCTGCCTGTATATTAATACTCAGGGCTATGTTCCTGCGTTGCTGGAGAATTAGCATGGTATGTCTTGCTCTGGAACTTGTTGGCCGTGTGATGTTTTTCTCTTTCTGACTTTCTTCACTCAGTATGACAGTCACTAGATCTATCCACGACTCTGCAAATGGCACAATTTTATTCCTTTTTATGGCTGAGTAATATTCCATTGTATATATGTACCACATCTTCTTTATCCATTCCTCGCTGATGGACATTTAGGTTGCTTCCATGTCTTCAGGTGGCACTAGTGATAAAGAACCTGCCTACCAATGAAAGAGATGTGAGAGAGGTGGGTTCGATCCCTGAGTCTGAAAGATACCCTGTAGGAGGGCATGGCAACCCACTCCAGTATTCTTGCCTGGAGAATCTCATGGACAGAGGAGCCTGGCAGGCTACAGTCCATAGAGTCACAAGAGTTGAACTCAACTGAAGCTACTTAGTTCATATGCACACACATGTCCTTGCAAATAGTGCTGCTGTGAACACTGGGGTGCATGTATCTTTTTGAATTATGAATTTCCCTGGGTTTATGCCCAGGAATGAGATTGCTAAGTCATACGGTATTTCTTCCTCTATGTCTTTAAATATTCAACAATTTAGTAGCATTCTAATAGGGCATTGAATTGTTTTTCTCTGGGTATATGTGTAGGAGTAGGATTGCTGGATCATATGGTAGTTCTAGTTTCTGCTTTTTAGGAATCTCCAAACTGTTCTCCATAGCGGCTGTTATCAATTTACATTCCCACCAACAGTGCAAAAGCATTCCCTTTTCTCCCTACTCTCTCCAGTGTTTTTTATTTTATTGATGGCCATGCTGATTGGTGTGAGCTGACACTGAATTGTAGTTTTGATTTGTACTTCTTTAATAATTAGTGATGTTGAGCATCTTCTCATGTGTTTGTGAGCCATCTGTATGTCTTCTTCAGAGAAATGTCTATTTAGGTCTTCTGCCCGCCCCCCGCCTTTTTTTTGATTGGGTTGCTTGTCTTTTTGATATGGAGCTGCATGAGCTGTTTGTATATTTTAGAGATTAATCCCTTGTCAGTTGCTTCATTTGCAAATATTTTCTCTGATTCGGAGGGTTGTCTTTTCATCTTGTTTATGGTTTCCTTTGCCGGGCAAAAGCTTTTAAGTTTAATTAGGTCCCATTTGTTTATTTTTGTTTGTATTTTAATTACTCCAGGAGATGGGCTAAAAAAGATCTTGCTGTGATTTATGTCAAAGGGTGTTCTGCCCATGTTTTCCTCTAAGAGTTTAATGCGTCTTAAGTATCTAGCCTTACGTTTAGGTCTTTGGTCCATTTCGAGTTTATTTTTGTGTATGGTGTTATGGAGTGTTCTACTTTCATTCTTTTACATATAGCTTTTCAGTTTTTCCCAGCTTATTGAAAAGACTGGGAAACTTTGAGATTTGACTGTTAGGGCAATTGGTATGAATGCCTATTGGCAGCTGGTTGTTAAATCAAATTATTGTATCTAGAAAGGCAGTGGATTATGCAAGGTTGGCTGTTAGTTTCAGTTAACTTTCTCAGGAAAAGGTCACTTACCTGATAACATTCCAGGTTGTCTCAGGGAGTCCTGCTGGTTGTCTTGTGGAGCATGAGTCCTATCACTCATTCTGAAGGCCATGTTGTTCCTTGACAGGGATACTGGCAGGTAGAGCTAGGTGAAAGGACCATGATATACTCTGTCTTTGTGTACAGAGTCTCAGAGCAGAGTAAATTGTTTATTTGTTTGAAAATAATAGTCTCCATGAATATACCTTAGGTGCACCTTAAGGTATTAGAGTTGCAAAACTCAGTTTCATAAAAATAATATAACCTTATAAGGTTGGGTATTTTCTCATTCTCATTAGTGAAACTAGTTTTTCCATGATCACACAATTAGTAAGCCAGAATTTGAGCTTATGCTTCTAATTCCATAACCTACACATTGGTTTTTTCTTTATGTAATATAGCATCTTTGAGTCTGGGTTAATATTTCTTCTATTCTTTCAATAGACATGTTTTGAGTACCTGCAGTCTCTTAGGTACTATGCTGGATCCTGCAGATAAAAATTAATGAACATGATTCCTATAGTGGAGATGCTTCTATTTAATTGTGATAGAAATTAGGAATACTGTAAAAAATGATAAAATGTGAAGCTAACTATCCATTGTGATAGAAAATTGGAACAGGCACCATGAAATCAGGTACATGATATTCCTGGAGAGAATAATTGTTGTTGTTAAGTCGCTAAGTTGTGTCTGACTCTTTGCGAGCCCATGGACTGCAGCATGCCACGCCTGCCTGTCCCTCACCATCTCCTGGAGTTTGTCCAAGTTCATGTCCATTGCATTGGTGATGCCATACAACCTGTTCATCCTCTGCTATCCTCTTCTCCTTTTGCCTTCAGTCTTTCCCAGCACTAGGGTCGGTGAACAGCTGACTCATTGGAAAAGACCCTGATGTTGGAGAGAATAATAGGAGAATTTGTTTTTATCAGGGATGTGGTCCCTTAGAGAGGAGAGCTGAAGAGTACCTAGGCATTAATCGGGTAAATGTTGAGGTGGTAGAGGCAAAACCCTGGCATCAGATCAGTCATTGAAATTCCAGGAACTGAAGGGAAGGCCAGAGTGATCTCAGGGGTGAAGAGGAGGGAGAGAGCCCATGGAAGTAAGATTCTAGATGAGGCCTGAAAGACAGTAAGAGGCCAGACAAGCAAAGTCTTTGGGTCCTAAAAAGTATCTTTAATCCTAGAGGGAAAGGAAAGTCACTGAAAATATATAAGTGACAAAGTCAGATTTTTTTTTTTAATCTAAACAGCTCTTTTCATCTCATGCAGACAGGATTGGCAGGCAGCCAAAGTGTGCTTGGGGAAGACCAGCAGGAAACTGTAGAGCTTACAAGGCCAGATATGACAAAGTGTGGATTAAGTGATGATGTGAAGATGGAGCGTGGAGGAGGGGTTAAGTGGTTATGAGGTAAAAATCAGTGATGGACTGAATATGGTGTCAGGAGAAGAAATCAAGTTGGATAATTGATGGCAGCATTCACTGTGATAGAGGCCCTGCAAGCAGATCCGATTTGGGAGGCAGATTTCAAGTTCAATTTTGAACATGTTGGGTTTGGGGTTACTTTGAGAGAGAGAAGCAGAAACAATAAATTGACATTTAAACCTATTATTTTGTAGCCTAGAGGAGAGGCCAGGGCTGAAAATATACCTTTGTGTATTATAAGTATGGAGGTGTTTAATGACATCATGACCATGGGCGCCATTGTTTAGGGAGTTAGTAAGGAGTGATAAGAAAGCAGAGCCTTGAACCATGCCTTGAAGAAGTTCATTTCACAGCTGTTTGAAGGAAGATCAACTTACAGAGGGTGTAAGAGTATCACAAAAGATAGGAGTGAAACCATTAGCATCATGAAAACAAAGGGAAGATATACTTTGCCGAAGATGGAGTGACCAGCGATGTCAAGTAATACGGATTTTAAAAAGTTTTTTGGAGTTATTGACATGATATTCATTGGTGATCTTAGCAAGAGTTATTTTTTTGTGAAGGATATGGAAAAAGACAGATAAGAGCAGGGTGAAGAGTGAGTTAGGGCTGTGAAACTGGCCTCAATCAAAATAGACAAGTCTTACAGAAAGAGAATAGCAAATAGAATATGTCGTGTTGGGGAAAGGTTTTTTGTATAAAATGAGAGAGACTTGAATATGTTTAAAAGTCATTGGTGAAAAGTTAATTGATAGGGAGTGGGCAGTCATTTAGACGAGAAAAAGGATCATGGGAGAAGGGGAATAGGGAGGAAAGGATTTTCAGAGATGCCTGTGTTTGCATTCTTGGTATGAAGAAGATAAAGGAGTTCCCCACCTAGGATTTTTGTTTTCCTGTAAAGCACGACAGAGGATGAGATGGCTGGATGGCATCACTGACTCGATGGACATGAGTTTGAGTAAACTCCGGGAGTTGGTGATGGACAGGGAGGCCTGGCGTGCTGTGATTCACGAGGTCGCAAAGAGTCGGACGCGACTGAACTGAACTGAAAGCACGACACAGTATCTTTGTCTATGAGGGAACAGGAAGATTGAGGAGGGCTGAGGGAACTTGAAATATGGTAGTTGTGATGAAGAGTGTGTGGGAGTCGTTTTGAGTAAGTAGTGGGATTCCTGGTCAATATCAAGGGTTCATTCTCCAGAAACTTCAGAATATTCATCTTATGCTGTTAAGTAAAAAAAAAAAAAAAAAAAAAAAAAAAAAAAATCCACGCTATATCCATGTTTTGTGAAAAACCCATGCTAACAACATCTATATAAGTAAGAGGAAAGTATTTGAGAAAGGTGGGAAGGATTTTTTTTAAAGTGATTGATTTTCAGACTGTTTTGGGAGACTAGAAGGAAAATATTCATTTGAACATAAAAATCTAAATTTTAAAGAATCTCTGAATGTGTGTATACTTATTAAATGAACCAGCTGAAGGGAAAAAGTTTCTTTTTCACATGAGAAAAATTGACCAATTTATCTTGTTTAAGCATTGAGGCCTGGGTTGAATTAAACATTAGAGATTATTTTAAAAGGATATCAGGGTTTGCATAAAACTGTGCACTAAGGTGGCTGGATTTTTATTTTTGCTGTTGATCAAGGATGTTAGGTCTTTGCAACTTCCCTATCCATTCAAGAAGATGAACAGATGTTTCTATGAATGTGAAACTAAGCAAATACAGCCTCCTTTTCTAAATGGTTTTTGGCTGAGGAATACAAGGGACAAACACCTGGAGATTAGAAACATGTCTGTCATCAGTAGAAATGCTTTTTTAATGAGTTGGCCTCAGTTGGCTAACAAAAATTGCCTAAGTGTGAAGCTTTTCATTTCTTGTGTGTAGAGTACACGACCACATATGTTGGTGGGAGCACAGGAGCATATACAAAAGGAATTTTTTCCCCTCTTGAACAATTCTTGTTTGGCTAGGGAGGGAAAGTATTCATACAAAAGTTACAAAAGAGACCTTCAGTAACTTCACAAATTCAGGTGTTTAAGGAGATGGGCAAAGGCTCAGAGTAAGACAAGGAAGAGATAGCAGAAAGACCTCATAAAGGAAGATTTGGGAATAAAGATATCAGAGATTTAGCTAGAGTAAGGCTCAGATCTATTAACTGCTTCTAACGCTCAAGCACTCTCAGGAGATTCCCATGGAGAATCACGTGGGAGATTTTAAGGGCCAGCCTGAGAGTGACGTGTATCCCTTCTGTCCCATAGCACTGGCCAGAAGTCAATCACACTGCCCAATGTAACTGCAATAGTGGCTGGGAAGTATACGGGCATCCCAGGAAATATTGTGGGTTTGGTTCCAGACCATGACAATAAAGCAAGTATTGCAATAAAGTGAGTCACATACGTTTTTAGTTTCTCACTGCATATTATGGTTATATTATCTATTAAGTGTGTGAGAGTATTATGTCTAAAATCAACCCCCAATGTATACATCTTAATTTAAAAAATGCATGCCTGTGTGCTAAGTCACTTCAGTCATGTCCAACTCTTCACGACCCCAACTCTATAGCCCGCCAGGCTTGTCTGTCCTTGGGATTTCCCAGGCACAAATACTGGAGTGGGTTGCCATTTTCTTCCCCAGGGGATCTTCCTGACCCAGGGATTGAACCTGTGTCTCTCAAGTGTCGGGCATTTGTAGGCAGGTTCTTTACCACTGCTGTCATCTGAGAAGTCCCAATGAAAAAAATACCTTTTTGCTAAAAAATGCTAATCGACACCTGAGCCTTCAGTGAATCATAATCTTTTTGCTGATGGAGGGTCTTGCCTCAGTGATGATGGCTGCTGATTGATCAGGGTGGTGGTTGCTCAAGGTTGGGGTGGCTGTGCCAATTCTTTAAAATAAGACAGCGAAGTTTTCCCAGTGATTGACTCTTCCCTTCACAAAAGTTTTCTATGGTGGTTGCTCAAGGTTGGGGTGGCTGTGCCAATTCTTTAAAATAAGACAGCGAAGTTTTCCCAGTGATTGACTCTTCCCTTCACAAAAGTTTTCTATGTAGCATGTAATACGGTTTGATAGCATTTCACCTTTTGGTGTCAATCCTCTCAAACCCTGCTGTGGCTTTATCAACCAAGTTTATTTAACATCCTAAATCTTTTGTTGTAATTTCAACAATCTCCACCAGTAGTAGATTATATCTCAAGAAACCAGTTGTTTTGCTGATCAATAAGAAGCAGTTCCTCATCTCTTATAGTTGTATCATAAGACTGTGAAATTTAGTCACATCTTTAGGGTCCACTGCTAATTCTAGTTCTTTTGGTGTTTTTACCACATCTGTAGTTACCTCCCTCACTGAAGTCTTGAACCCCCCCAAGTCATCACATAAGGTTGAGATCAGCTTCTTCCAAACTCCTGTTAATATTGATATTTTTACCTCTTCCCATGAATGATGAAATGTTTTTATTGGCATCTAGAATGGTGAATCCTTTCCAGGAGGTTTTCTATTTACTTTGTCCACATACGTCAAAGGAATCACTACCTATGGCAGTTACGGCCTCACAAAATGGTTATCTTAAATAAGACCTGAAAATGAAAATTTCTTCTTGATCCATGGGATGCAGAATGAATGTTGTATTTGCAGGAAAAAAAACAACATTAATCTTGTTATACATCTCCATCAGAGCTCTTGGTTGACGAGGAGCTCTGTGAGTAAGCAGTAATATTTTGAAAGAAGTCTTTTTTTTTTTTTTTCCCGAGCAGTTGGTCTCAACAGTAGGCTTATAATAGTCAGTAAACCACTTTTTCAACAGATAGGCTGTCATCCAGGCTTTGTATTTCCGTTTATAGAGCAAAGAGTAGATTTAGCATAATTCTAAAGAGGCCTAGGATTTGCAGAATGGTAAATGAGTATTGACTTCAACTTAAAGTCACCAGCTGTATTAACCCCTAACAAGAGAGTCAACTTATCCCTTTTAGCTTTGTAGCCAGGCATTGATTTCTCTTCTCTAGCTATGAAAGTCCTAGATGGCATCTTCTAATAAAAGGCTGTTTCATCTCCATTGAAAATCTGTTCTTTAGTGTAGCCATCTCCATCCACTATCTTAACTAGATCTGGACTACTTGCTGCAGCTTCTACATCAACATTTGCTGCTTCACCTGGCACTTTTCTGTTAAGTAGATAGCTTCTTTCTGAAATGCTGTGACCAGCCTCTGCTAGCTTGAAAGTTTTCTTCTTCAGCTTCCTCACCTCTCTCAGCTTTCTTGGAATTAAAGAGAGTTAGGGCCTTGCTCTAGACTAGACTTCAGTTTGAGGGAATGTTTTGGCTGATGCGGTTTTCTATCCAAGCCACTAAAACTTTCTCCATATCACCAATAAGTGTTTTACTTTCTTATTATTTGTGTGTTCACTGGAGTAGCAATTTTAATTTCCTTCCAGAACATTTCCTATGCATGCATAGCTTTTGTTTGCCTCAAAAGCTCTAACTTTCAGTCTATTTCAGCTTTCCACACAGCTTCCTCCCTGAACTCAGTCATTTCTAGCTTTTGATTTAAAGAGAAAGCTATGCAACTCTTCCTTTCACTTGAACACTTAGAAACCACTGTAGTATTAACTGGCCTAATTTCGATATTGTGTCTCTCAATAGGGAGATCTGGGAAGAAGGAGAGATCCAGGGGTGCGGCCAGTCAATGGAGTTGAAATGTGTGCAACATTTATAGATTAAGTTCACTGTCTTATGTGGGTGAAGTTCAAGGGACCTCAAAACAATTGCAAGAGTAATATCAAAGGTTATTGATCAGATATCACTACAACAAATATAATAGTAATGAAAAAGTTTGAAATATTGTGAGAATTGCCAAAAGGTGACATAGAGACAGGAAGTGAGCCAATGCTCTTGGAAAAATGGCACCAATAGGTTTGCTTGACACAGCCTTGACACAAGCCTTCTATTTGAAAAAATACAGTGCCTGAGAAACACAATAAAATGAGGTGTGCCCACAGTTGAGCTGTGTGCCTGAGAAGATGTAGGTTTGTTTAGCATCTAACCAGTCTCTGCTATGTGCCCATTGGAGCATCATAGAAGAAATTTCAATCCCTCTTCCTCAGTCATAGACTCTTTAGACTTCCTCCCTCAGGGGAGATACCTGATCAGTTCTACCAGGAATCATTCATATGTGACTGTTCCCAAATCTTCTACCACCTGGCCATTATTTTTTAGCAGACATTCTTGGTTTTTATTTTTCTTCTTGAAATGAGATGTTCACAGTAAAATGTAATTCTCTGGATGTTCAGTTCAGTTCAGTCACTCAGTCGTATCTGACTCATTGTGACCCCATGGACCACAGCACGCCAGGCCTCCCTGTCCATCACCAACTTCCAAAGTCCACCCAAACTCATGTCCATTGAGTCGGTGATGTCGTCCAACCATCTCCTCTGTCGTCCCCGTCTCCTGCCCTCACTCTTTCCCAGTATCAGTGTTTTTTCCAGTGAGTCAACTCTTCACATCAGGTGGCCAAATTATTGGAGTTTCAGCTTCAACATCAGTCCTTCCAATGAACATTCTGGACTGATCTCCTTTAGAATGGACTTGTTGGATCTCCTGCCATCCAAGGGACTCTCAAGAGTATTCTCCAACACCACAGTTCAAATGCATCAATTTTTCGGTGCTCAGCTTTCTTTATAGTCCAACTCTCACATCCATATGTGACTACTGGAAAAACCATAGCCTTGACTAGACAGACCTTTGTTGGCAAAGTAATGTCTCTTTTTTTTAATATGCTGTCTAGGTTGGTCATAAATTTCCTTCCAAGGAGTAAGTGTCTTTTAATTTCATGGCTGCAATCACCATCTGCTGTGATTTTGAAGCCCAAGAAAATAGTCAGCCGCTGTTTCCACTGTTTCCCATCTATTTGGCATGAAGTGACAGGACCGGATGCCATGATCTTAGTTTTCTGAATGTTGAGCTTTAAGCCAACTTTTTCACTCTCCTCTTTCACTTTCATCAGGAGGCTCTTTAGTTCTTTTTCACTTTCTGCCATAAGGGTGGTGTCATCTGCATATCTGAGGTTATTGATATTTCTCCTGGCAATCTTGATTCCAGCTTGTGCTTCCTCCTGTCCAACATTTCTTATGATGTACTCTGCATTTAAGTTAAATAAGCAGGGTGACAATATACAGCCTTGATGTACTCCTTTTCCTATTTGGAACCAGTCTGTTGTTCCACGTCCAGTTTTAACTGTTGCTTCCTGACCGGCATATAGGTTTCTCAAGAGGCAGGTCAGGTGGTCTGGTCTTCCCATCTCTTTCAGAATTTTCCACAGTTTATTGTGATCCACACAGTCAAAGGCTTTGGCATAGTGAATAAAGCAGAAATAGATGTTTTTCTGGAACTCTCTTGCTTTTTTGATGACCCAGCGGATGTTGGCAATTTGATCTCTGGTTCCTCTGCCTTTTCTAAATCCAGCTTGAACATCTGGAAGTTCACGGCTCACGTATTGCTGAAGCCTGGCTTGGAGAATTTTGAGTATTACTTTACTAATGTGTGAGATGAGTGCAATTGTGCAGTAGCTTGAGCAGTCTTTGGCATTGCCTTTCTTTGGGATTGGAATGAAAATTCTCTGGATGGGATTCCCCCAAATGCTGGTAAAGTAGGATTATTTTGTTTGATTTCATAACTATAAGGCCAAAGAGAGGGTCAGTGTTGGGAAGACTTCCCATTGAGAGGCAGATAATGGACTCCCACAAAGAAGATCATTTGAAGGATGAAAGGGGTTGCTAGGATGCCATTTCTATAGGGCAGCTGTATCAAGCATTTGTGATTACAGATTATTCTTACCTACTTCTCAATGAAGAAAATAAGTACATGTAAACACAAATTAACCAGTTCATTTCTATAAAGTTTAAAGTGAACTCAAGAAGAAAGAAATGCTTTCAAATATTATTACATTTGTGTTAGATTTTGGATTTAAATGAGGAAGAAACACCAAGAATTTCTATATTTAAAATCTTTTTATTGCAATGTTACCCAGTCCACTGGTCCTAAAGTGTTGCATTCAATGATCTAGCCAGTAATGAACATGCTTAAATGATGTGTAAGTGAGTTAGCATTGTTTTGTGGAACTAAAAGTTGTCCCCTTACATTGTCACATCAATTAGATAAGAAACTATTGATGTCTTGCCATTTCAACATATCCCAGTGGCCTGAGTCCCAGATGTCTACATCTAGTGACCCTTGAAGAGAGAAATAATGTATTTTTTCTTTCTTTCTTTTTTCTTTTCTTTTGCAGTAGTTGTGCTTTCACTATTCTCTACTGAGAAATATTATAACCCAAGGCAAGTACTCATTCTTATCAGAGGAAGGAATTTATTAAAAACAATCTATGTCTAAATTCTCAGAAGAGAGAAAACCTATGGATCTCTCTGTATAATCTACCAATCTGCTTACCTATTTCAAATATTTTTTCCTAAATTGAGTTTGTAATATCAAGGTTTCAGGGTACAGGTTTTTGTTTGTTCAGTGGTTTATGGCTAGACTTGTGAACAGTGACTACCACGCTTGTATTTTTCCATAAATGTGGTTGCTCTTGGGTGTTGGCATTGTAGAAAACAGAATTCATTAAAATTATCATTCAAATTTAGTTCCTGTTACAATTCCTGTTTCTTCTTGTCACCAGGTTGTCTCTAAGGAGAAAGATGCCAGAGGAGGGGCAAAAACATTTGTACATAACATAAACACTAATATACAAACACTGATTTGTGTATCAGTGTCTTTTTTTCTTGGTTCTCCCCAATAAGATTTAAGTGATACTAACAGATTTTCAAGGGGCACTTTAGAATAAACAAAACAGTGAGTATCTAGGCAGAAAGCCATAAACTTTTAGGTCTCAATATGTTTATAACACATATGAAGACAGAAATACAGAAACAACATAAATAACTATATTCTGCTTGGTTATTATCTGTCAAGTTATTATTTTTCAGGGAAGAGTTTAACCATAAATGCACCATTGAGAGGAAGAACAGTAGAATATTGAGGGCAAATGGTGATAGTGGTGGGGTATCTTTGTTACTTAGGAAAAAACATTGAGAATCTAGGGGAATTTTCAATTTTGAATCCCTGTGCTCTGTCACAGGGCATTTGTTTTGCTGACGGAATACTCTTTGGGTATCCGGGAGAAAAATGATTGTAAAGACTACAGATGTAATTTTATTCTTTGGCTTTTTCCATAATACCATAAATGAAGCATGCGGAGCTAGGGTGTAACATTCATTGAAAAATATCCTAAACTGCACTTGGAACACATCTTGGCCTCTATGGCATCATTTAGAAACTCAAGCCTTTGTGGGGTTTCTGACTTTTCTATGTATATGATGGATTGGTAATCTTATAATAGCATTAGTTTTGTGACCAGTTACCAAAGATTTGTTATTTTAGAAAATTGGGCTATCATTAAACATCTACAGCAAGATTAAAAACAGCCCAGAAAAGTGTGCGATAAGATAGTTTAGAAACCTCCTCTCCTGGATATTTGGTACTATGGAATTCAACAAGGAATGTTGGACACTTCTCAAAATAAAAGTAATTTAAATTCAGTCTTACAAAAGGTTATGTTATAGAATATATTGAAAAAAAGGTTAGTTGGAAAGTCAAACATGTTAAAACTTGGCATTTACCAGGCTTTTGGATATAAAAGTGCTCCTCATATGTCAGGGCAAAATTTATATTCTCTTTTCCTCAATAGCATTTTATGAGATTAAATTTTCCTGTTCTACATAAATAGAATAGAAGCATCTCTCTTTGTAAGTGTCATGAAAATAAGAAATGGCCTCTGTACAAAAAGATTCTTAAAAATTTCTCCTTACTATATCATTTTGGTTAATTTAGGGGGCATAATTTGTGGGGACATTATGATTGTCTTTCTTTTAAAAATTTTTTATTGTTATTTTAATTGGAGAATAATTGCATTACAAATGTTGTGTTGGTTTCTGCAGGGCAAATCAGCCATAATTTTATATATATATCACCTCCCTACTGAGCCCCATTCCAGCCCCTCATCCCACCCCTCTAGCTTGTCAGAGAACACCAAGCTGACTTCCCGCGTGCAACGTAGCAGCTTCCCACTAGCCATCTATTTCACCCATGGTCGTGTATATATGTCAATGCTACTTTCTCAATGCATCCCACCCTCTCTTTCCCCTGCTGTGTCAACAAGTCCAAAGAGAATTTTCTCTTTTCTACTTTACTGACACAGGTCTATCTAGTCAAAGTTATGTTTTTTTCAGTAGTCATGTATGGATGTGAGAGTTGGACTGTAAGAAAGCTGAGGGCCATAGAATTGATGCTTTTGAACTGTGGTGTTGGAGGAGAAGATTCTTGAGAGTCCCTTGGACTGTAAGGAGATCCAACCAGTCCATCCTAAAGGAAATCAGTCCTGAATATTCATTGGAAGGACTGATGCTAAAGTTGAAGCTCCAATACTTTGGCCACCTGATGCGAAGAACTGACTCATTGGAAAAGACCCTGATACTGGGCAAGATTGAAGGCAGGAGAAGAAGGGGACGATAGAGCATGAGATGGTTGGATGGCATCACAACTCTATGGACATGAGTTTGTGCAAGTTCTGGGAATTGGTGATGGACAGGGAGGCCTGGCATGCTGCAGTCCATGGGGTCGCAGAGAGTTGGACATGACTGAATGACTGAACTGAACCAAAGCTAGTGCGATCCTGTAAATAGTGAAAGTGTTAGTCACTCAGTCGTGTCCAACTCTTTGTGACCCCATGGATTGTAACCTGCTGGGCTCCTATGTCCATGGAGTTTTCCAGGGAAGAATACTGGAGTGGATAGCCATTCCTTTCCTTAGGGGATCTTACTGACCCAGGGGTTGAGCCCAGGTCTCCTGCATTGCAGGCAGATTCTTTTACCATCTGAGCCATTGAGGGAGCCCAGGGTGATGCTGAGACAGTGGCAAATGAAGCATGAGGAGGAAGGAAAATGATGGACTAGTAAATGCAGACAGAGTTGATGCACATCCATAGTTCCAGTAGCATGATTGATGAGCTGCTTAATTTCAAATGGTTTGTCTTGCTGAATTTGGAGTCTAGCCTCTGGCACTTAGCCTCTTCCTTTGTGACTTGAGTATTTTCTGGGCATGTACCTGCCAGTTTTCTTCATAGCTTGTTGTGATTTATTTATCTTAACATTCTTCAGTGATTTGAAATGTCACATTTTCTTATACTGAAATTTTATACCATACATATTTAGCATATGAATCTTTGGCATCTAATCTTTTTCTTGCAATCATTTGTCTTTCTTGTCTGAAGCTGGTATTGTGTTTTAATTGTTATAGGTTTCTAATACTCTTTATTATCTAGAATGGCGTAAATCCCATTATCTGTTTTTCCTTTGATATTTTAAGAAAAAGAGTGACTATGATAACTAATTCTGCCTTTGTCTTACTGTTTTAAGTATTTGTATTGCTTAGTTGTAAACTTGTCAGTTTCTTTTAATTACACTTTACGTAAATATTTAACTTATGTGAAAGTGTTAGTCACTCAGTCATGTCCGACTCTTTGCAACCCCATGAACTGTCACCTGCCAGACTGCTCTGTCCATGGAATTCTCCAGGCAAGAATGCTGGAGTGGGTTGCCATTCCCCTCTCCAGGGGATCGTCCCAACCCAGGAACAGAATCTGGGTCTCCTGCATTGCAGGCAGATTCTTTACCATCTGAACTACCAGTATATGCTTAGTCGCTCAGTCATGTCCAACTATTTGTGATCCCGTGGACTGTAGCCCGCCAGGCTCCTCTGTCCGTAGGGATTCTCCAGGCGGAAATACTAGAGTGGGTTACTATGCTCTCCTTCAGGGGATCTTAGCAACCCAGGGATCGAACCCAGGTCTCTCACATTGCAGATGAATTCCTTACCATCTGAGGCACCAGGGAAGCCCTATCAGCAACCAGGGAAGCCCTCAAATACTTTACTTGTATCTTCATCTTAATACAAGTAAGATACGTATGTCTTTTAAAAAACTATCATTGCCAGGTTTGCTTTCAGGTTTAATATATTTAGGTAAAATGGATATGGCAGCCTTCCATGTTTATGTTGTGAGATGTAGTATAATTTTAAAATAATTTGCTTCTTAAATAGTCTATATCTTTTTCCTTTTTTAAAGATAGATTTCCTAAAAACTTTTTATGTGTATGTATACATTATGGGCTTCCCTGATAGCTCAGTTGGTAAAGAATCTGCCTGCAATGCAAGAGACCCCAGTTCAATTCCTGGGTCAGGAAGATGCACTGGAGAAGGGATAGGCTACCCACTCCAGTATTCTTGGGCTTCCTTTGTGGCTCAGCTAGTAAAAAATGCACCTGCAATGTGGGAAACCTGGGTTCAATCCCTGGGTTAGGAAGATCCCCTGGAGAAGGGAAAGTTGACCCACTCCTGTATTCTGGCCTGGAGAATCCCATGGACTGTATAGTCTATGGGGTTGCAAAGAGTCTGACATGACTGGGTGATTTTCACTTTCATATACATATATATATATATATATATATATATATATATATATAATATACATGTGTATGTATATATATATATGTATATATATATACACACACACACACACTGTCCCCCCACATCTTCTTTATTCATTCATTTGTTGATGGACACTTAGGTTGCTTCTGTATCTTGGCTATTGTAAATAAAGCTTCAATGAACATAGCAGTGAATATGTCTTTTTGAATTAGTGTTTTCAAATGTTTTTAATAAATACCCAGAAGTAGAATTCCTGGATCTTATGATAGTTCTCTTATTAATTTTTTGAGGACTCTCCATACTATTTTCCATGGTGGCTGCACACCGACTTACATTCCCATCAACAGCACTTGAGGATTTCTTTTTCCCCACATCTTAGCCAACACTTGTTACTTCTTGTCTTTTGGATAATAGCCATTCTAATAGGTGTAAAGTGATAGCTTATTGAGATTTTGATTTGTATTTACATAATAATTATTAATGTTGAAATCTTTTTTTTTTTTGGTTTGCTTGTTATTGAGTTCTGTGAATTCTTTATATATTGG
The DNA here is from genome assembly GCF_033118175.1 of Dama dama. NCBI lineage: Eukaryota > Metazoa > Chordata > Mammalia > Artiodactyla > Cervidae > Dama > Dama dama. Next base: position 26,944,892 of record NC_083705.1, read on the forward strand.
ATATTAATCTATATCAGATAATTATTTGTAGATATCTTCTACCATTTTGTAGGTTGTCTTTTTGTTTTGTTGATGGTTTCCTTTGTTGTGCAAAAGCTTTTCAGTTTGATGTAATCCCATTTGTTTATTTTTCTTTTGTTTCTCTTTCCTAAGAAGACATACTTAGTAAGATATTGCTAAAACTCATGTCAAAGAGCATATGGCTTATGTGTTTTCCTAGGATTATGGTTTCAGATCTTACATTCAAGTCTTTAATCCATTTTAAATTGACTTTTGTGTATGGTGAAAGATAGTTGTGTAGTTTCCTTTTCTTGCACGTGGCTGTTAAATTTTTCCAACATCATTTATTCAAGAGATTATCATTTCTCCACTGTATGCTCTTTGTTCCTTTGTCATAAATTGTTTATAATGTGTGAATTTATAGTGGGCTTTCAATTCTGTTGCACTAATCTATGTATCTGCTTTTTTTCTTTTTTTACCAGTTCCATGCTGTGTTGATTGCTGTGACTTTGTGAAATAGTTTGAAATGAGAGTGAGTGCTACCTCCAGGTTTTTTTCCCCACAGGATTGCTTTTGCTATTTGGGATCTTTTATGGTTCCATATAAATTTTAGATTTTTTTTGCTCTATTTCTGTGAAAAGTGTTCTTGGGATTTTAATTAGAACTGCATTGAATCTGTAGTTTTTTTTTTTTTTTTTTTTTTTAGTGATAAGCACTTTATTTTTTTTTTTAATTTTTATTTATTTATTTATTTATTTTTATTAGTTGGAGGCTAATTACTACACAACATTTCAGTGGGTTTTGTCATACATTGATATGAATCAGCCATAGAGTTACACGCATTCCCCATCCCGATCCCCCCTCCCACCTCCCTCTCCACCCGATTCCTCTGGGTCGTCCCAGTGCACCAGGCCCGAGCACTTGTCTCATGCATCCCACCTGGGCTGGTGATCTGTTTCACCATAGATAGTATACATGCTGTTCTTTTGAAATGTCCCACCCTCACCTTCTCCCACAGAGTTCAAAAGTCTGTTCTGTATTTCTGTGTCTCTTTTTCTGTTTTGCATATAGGGTTATCGTTACCATCTTTCTAAATTCCATATATATGTGTTAGTATGCTGCAATGTTCTTTATCTTTCTGGCTTACTTCACTCTGTATAATGGGCTCCAGTTTCATCCATCTCATTAGAACTGATTCAAATGAATTCTTTTTAATGGCTGAGTAATATTCCATGGTGTATATGTACCACAGCTTCCTTATCCATTCATCTGCTGATGGGCATCTAGGTTGCTTCCATGTCCTGGCTATTATAAACAGTGCTGCGATGAACATTGGGGTGCATGTGTCTCTTTGAGATCTGGTTTCCTCAGTGTGTATGCCCAGCAGTGGTATTGCTGGGTCGTATGGCAGTTCTATTTCCAGTTTTTTAAGGAATCTCCACACTGTCCTCCATAGCGGCTGTACTAGTTTGCATTCCCACCAACAGTGTAAGAGGGTTCCCTTTTCTCCACACCCTCTCCAGCATTTATTGCTTGTAGACTTTTGGATAGCAGCCATCCTGACTGGCGTGTAATGGTACCTCATTGTGGTTTTGATTTGCATTTCTCTAATAATGAGTGATGTTGAGCATCTTTTCATGTGTTTGTTAGCCATCTGTATGTCTTCTTTGGAGAAATGTCTGTTTAGTTCTTTGGCCCATTTTTTGATTGGGTCATTTATTTTTCTGGGATTGAGCTGCAGGAGTTGCTTGTATATTTTTGAGATTAATCCTTTATCTGTTTCTTCATTTGCTATTATTTTCTCCCAATCTGAGGGCTGTCTTTTCACCTTACTTATAGTTTCCTTTGTAGTGCAAAAACTTTTAAGTTTCATTAGGTCTCATTTGTTTAGTTTTGCTTTTATTTCCAATATTCTGGGAGGTGGGTCATAGAGGATCCTGCTGTGATTTATGTCGGAGAGTGTTTTGCCTATGTTCTCCTCTAGGAGTTTTATAGTTTCTGGTCTTACATTTAGATCTTTAATCCATTTTGAGTTGTAGATTTTTAAAGGAAATATGGACATTTTAGCCAAGTTAATTCTTCCAATCCATGAGCATGGACTATCTTTCCATTCATTTGTGTCTTCTTCAGTTTTTCCAACAATGTCTTATAGATTTCAAAATACAGGTCTTCCACCTCCTTAATTAAATTTATTTCTAGGTAGTTTATTCTTTTCATTGTGATTGTAAATGGGATTGTTTTTTAAATATCTCTTTCTGCTACCTCATTGTTAGTGTATAGAAATGAAACAGATTTTTGTATGTTCATTTTGTATCCTACAACTTTACTGTGTTTGTTATTTTTAATATTTTTTTTTGGTGGAGTCTTTATAGTCTTCTTTATATAAAATTAACTCATTCACAAATAGTGACATTTTCACTTCTTGCTTTTCAATTTGGATGCCTTTTATTTCTTTTTCTTACCTAATTGCTCTGGCGAGGACTTCCAATACTATGTTGTTAAGAATGGCAATAGTGGATATTCTTGTCTTATTCCTGATTTTAGTGGAATAGCTTTTTGTTTTTTCACCACTGAGTATGATGCTCGCTGTCATATGAGTTTGTCATATAAGGGCTTTATTATCTTGAGATATGTTTCTGCTATACCGATTTTTTTAGTTTATCATAAATGGATGTTGAATTTTTTCAACATCTAATTTTTTTTGCATCTATTGAAATGATCTTATGGTTTTTATCTCATTGCTCCTTTTTCTTTTATTTTTATTAATTCATTTTTCTGATTTTCCTTAGCTTTATTTTATTGATCTTTTTCTAGCTTATTAAAGGAATAGCTGCTTCTGTGTTTATTTTTATTGATTCATTATTACTACTTTTCTTATAGTTTATTTTATTGAATTTTATTGAAATCTACCAGTTTATCAAATTTAATGCCTTGTTCATTTATTTTCATTCACTTTTTTTTTCATTCATTCACTTTTTATAAGACCCCTAACTATCATGATTTTTACCCCCTTGAGTCCATCTTTTGCCACAATCATTAGGTTTTATGTTCTTAATGTTAAAATAATTTGGAATTGGAATTTTGATTTCTTCTTTAGTCTGTGCCATTTTGGAATATTTTATTTTAAATTTGCCTTCTATGTTTTTATTTTAAGATTATCTTCTAATATTAATTTCTGTTGTGTTTTTGGGTATGTGATTCACATACTTGTGCATTGTGAGAGCAAATAGATTGCGTGAAGTGAAGTGAAGTGAAGTGAAAGTTGCTCAGTCACATCCGACTGTTTGCAACCCCATGGACTCTACAGTCCGTGGATTTCTTTAGGCCAGAATACTGGAGTGGGTAGCCTTCCCTTATCCAGGGGATCTTCCCAATCCAGGGATTTAACCCAGGTCTCGAACCCAGGTCTCTCACATTGCAGGCAGATTTTTTACCAGCTGAGCCACAAGGGAAGCCCAATAGGTGGCCTGCTTGATTTTTATGTTTTATAACTCTGATATTTTTATCTGTTCCTAATATATGATTTTTTTTTGTTTTTTTGGCTATAGTGAAATAAGATTAAAAAATCCTAGTATATTTAAAGTGTACATTGAAGATTTTATATGTATATGTTATAAAGGATTCTCATAATACAGGTTATTTAGCACAACTATTATATAAATAAATAATAAAACCTTGCAATATATAGGATGGTCATTTGCTTTCAGCTTGCTGAAACTATTTTTTGTTGCTCTTTCAATGAATTTGACCTCTTGTCTAATAACATTTTGAAAATTAAATTATAGACTTGCTGTGGAAATGATTTTATTTTTCCTTTATTCTCAGATCTATGTGAAACTTCTCAGAGGTAAAGGGGAAAGGAATCTTACAGATCTATCATTGCAGTGGGGAGTCATCTTTAAAATGGATATATGTGTCACTGGTTGGGAGAGGAATTGGACCTTAAATTATCTGATAAAACCTAATTGGCTTTTTAAATTTTGGGAGAAAGTTCCGCCTTTAGATGTAATTATGGGAAAGTATATTGAGATTTGCATTTCAGATCCTGGAGGGATGCACACACTCTTTTTGTTTCTAAATTCATGAGAAACATAGTAACCAAATATTGGACAATCTTGTAAATCTTGTTTGCAATATGACTATTATTTCTAGGCAGCAAAGAGTTATGACTCTTTGAGAAAATCTAGATCCTGTTGAAAAATCTAGATCCTGTGTTGTGACAATTATTGTATAACTTCTTAGGAAATGTATCTTGTGAGCCTTGATAATAAATCACAACTGAGACCCCAGGAAAAAAAGAGAAGAATGTGCATTCTGCTGCTTTTGGATGGAATGTTTTGTACATGTCTGTTGGGTCCATTTGGCCTGTAGTGTTTTTCCAGTCTGCTGTTTCCGTATTGATTTTCTGTCTGGATGATCTATCCATTGTTGAAAGTGGTATATTGAAGCCCTAGGCTGTTTCTGTGTTGTTGTCTATTTCTTCTTTCAGTTCTGTTAGATTTGCTTAATACATTTAGATGTTCCAATTTTGGGTGCATATAGATTTACAATTGTTATATTCTCTTGATGAATCAACCCCTTTATCATTATGTAATGACCTTCTTTGTCTCCTGTTACAGTTTTGGGCATAAAGTTTCTTTTGTCTGATACAAATATAGTTACCTCTGCTGATTTTTTTTGTTTGTTTGTTTTCCTTTTACGTGCAATAACTTTTTCCATCCTTTCACTTTGAGCCTTACTGTCATTTCACTTTTGTCCTTGAAACTGAAATTAGTTTCTAATAGGCAGCATATAGTTAAGTCTTTTTTAAAAAAAATCTGATCATCTATTCTGTGCCTTTTGATTAGAGAATTTAATCCATTTATATTTGAACTAATTATTGTTAGGCAAAGATTTACTGATGCCATTATTAATAGTTTTCTGGTTGTTTTATAGTTTCCTGTCTTTTCCTTTGTCTCTTGCTGTCTTCCTTTGTGAAATGTTGATTTTCTGTAGTTGCATGATTGATTCCCTTCTCTTTTAATTTTGTGTATTTACTGTAGGTAACTACTTTGTGCTTTATGAGGCTTACATAAAACCTAGATATAATAGTCTGTTTTAAAATGATAACTACTTACATTTGATTGAATATGAAAACTCAACACATTTATTCTTCACACATATATTTTATGTTTTTGATGTCAAAGTTTACCTCATTTTATTGTGTATCCATTAACAAGTTATTTTAGCAATACTTATTTTTAATACTTATGTCATAAACTTTTATACTAGAGTTAAGTAATAAATACAGCCCTATATTACAGTATTATAGTTTCTGATTTTGACTATACACTGTTGAGTCTTTAACAACACAATTTGAACTGCATGGGTCCATTTACACATGGCTATTTTTTAGTAGTAGACACTACAGCAGTATACGATTTCTGGTTCATTGAACCTGCCAAACAAGAAACATCATTTAGAGGGCAGATTTTAAATTATACATGGTTATCCCTTCAACATTTTTCAAGGGTCAACTGTACTTACTTTTATCATTGTGTCATATATTTTCAGAAGATTTATTGTTACTTGATAACATTTAAAAATTTCAGCTTAAAGAACTCATTTAAGCACTCCTTACTCTTTTTTGTAAGGCAGATTTAGCAGTGAGGAATTCCTTCAACTTTTGTTTGTTTGGGTAAGTTTTTATCTCTCTTTCGTGTCTGAAGGGCAACTTTGCTGGGTAAAATATCTTTGGTTGGTAGTTTTATCTTTCAACAATTTGAATATATTATCCCACTTTTTCCTGGTTTGCAGAGAAATCTGCTGGTAGCCTTAGAGGAGTCCCTTGTATGTGAATACTTTTTTTCTCTCACTGTTTTAAATTTGTTTTTCTTTGTCTTTGATTTTAGGCAATTTATTATAATATGTCTTGAAGATTGTTTTGAATTAAAATTTTAGGAACACTTATGAGCTTCAAGAACTTGTATGCCCAAATAGCTTCTCAGTGTTGAAAAGCTCTCAACCTTTGATTCTAAAATAAAACAGTGTGCCTTTTTTGTTCTGCTGGGACTGTCATAACCTATAGATTGTTTCTCAGTAGTATTCTGTGCCTCATATAGCCTTTATTTACTTTCTTCATATTTTTTCTTCCTTTTTTTTTTTGACTCTGGTGATGGTGGTTTGTGCTAAGTCATGTCTGACTCTTGTGACCCCATGGACTGTAGCCTGCGAGACTCCTTTGTCCATGGGATTCTGCAGGCAAGAATACTGGAGTGGGTTGCCATTCCCTTCTCCAGGGGATCCTCCCAACCCAGGGATTGAACCCAGGTCTCCTGCTTTGCAGGCAGATTCTCTACCAACTGAGCTATGAGGACATTTAAATGATCTGTCTCTCCTTCACAGATTCTGCTTGATCCAGTCTACTGTTGATACCGTCTGTTGTGTTTTTCGTTTTTTTTTTTTTTTTTCATTTTTTGTATTATTCAGCTCCAGAATTTATTTGGTTCTTTTTGGGATTTACATATCTCTGTTGAACTTCTCATTTTGTGTGTGTATTATTTTCCTGATTCCACCAAATTCCTGGATTTCCACAAGAGCTCTCTCATTCCTGGGTTATTGTCAAAAGTGGTATTCTTTTAAGGGAGGATGATATTAATAGAAAACTCTTATTCAGCCTTATTGGTGATGTCACCAGAACTAGCATATTTTAAATTTCTTTTGTAGGTGAAGATTTTTAATCTTATTTGAAATCTTATGGATTTTTTCTTTATTCACTAGTTAAAAAATGATGATTTAAGTCTTACTCAATTATTTTAAAGTTAGATAGGAAAAAAGAAAAGGGTATTAAAAAAGAAAGATTACAAATAAATTAAAAATAGATGACTGAATTGATACTGAAGATGGTGATTTTAAGGACTGTTTAACTGTTCTATAAAATCTGATAACCAGTGAAGTTGCTCAGTCATGTCCAACTCTTTGCGATCCCATGGACTGTAGCCTACTAGGTGCCTCCATCCATAGAATTTTCCAGGCAAGAGTACTGGATTGGGTTGCCATTTCGTTCTCCAGGGGATCTTCCTGACCCAGGGATAGAATCCAGGTCTCCCGCATTGCAGGCAGATACTTTACCGTCTGAGCTACCAGGGAAGCCCATAAGATTTGATAAGGAGAAAGTAAAAGATAATTGAGAAGAAGTGGAAAAACAGAGATTGTATTTCAAAGTAGGTCTTTACTCATTTATCTTTTTTTCTGGATCCATGAGTCTCCTTTCTCTGAGGATGCTAATTTCTTTCTGAAATTTTCTTTCGGCTTCTCCAGTAAGAAAACTTTTAGAAGTTTGTTCTGAAGTTTTGGAACATTGTTCTCTCCCTTGTTATATGCTTAATTTTTTTTTTCTTCTATTTGAAGAATGCACAGATTGAGCAGATTTTCCTTGTTTTAACTTCTTTTCTATGTTTTCTACAGTAATGGTGATGAAAATTCCAATGTTCAGTTTATAGTTTTAACGGGTGTTGTTTTCATTTCAATTAGCATTCTCTGACAGTTTTTAAGGTACTTCCCTTCAGTTGCAATTTGATCTTCTTTCAACTCCCATAGTCTGATGTGTTTGTTACTCTAAGGAGAAATTATACATGGTATCTGTAATTCCCCCCAAGTCAGGGTTATTCCTCTGTGCCTTATTCACCTGTTCTTTGCACTTCATCCACCAAAGTTTGTACCTATGCAGGCTAATCTTTCTAGAATGTATACTACCAGCCTCTTCCCCCTACTTTGTGTTCTTTTTTTTTCTCTCTCTCTCAAAGATGATAGGATGATGAGAGAAAGAGTATTTGCCTCAAAAAATAATTCCTAAAGCCAAGAACTCTGGACAATTCTATTATAAAGAAAAGAAGGATGTATTCTTAATTTTCTATGTCTTTGAGCCTGGTGACTTGAAGTGAAAATTGAATATTGCATGGTATCATTAAATTCCCTTTTGGGTTTTCAAAGTTAGTATCTATCTATTCCTTATAGATTGTGGAATTGGTTTTCTGTTAGTTTGCTTTTAAAAGTTGTCTTCAATGGTTTTAGTGATAAGCATTGAAGGGTGTTAGCCAGAAACTATTTGAACTTGAACCTCCTATCAGGAAGCTGAGAAAAAAAACAGTATTTTACTTTTGTTTAGAGATTGAACACTAATAATTTAATTTTTGAGCCTTTATCTCTGCTTGGAATTAAAACACAATTCTATGTGTAATATTAAAATATGAATTCAAAATAGGATCTATTCTTCCTTTCCTTTTTTGAAGTAAGAATAGCTCAAAATGGTAAGAGAGAACCCTAAAAGTTCAAAAGTTACTGTTAAAATGTAACAGAATTTCACAGGGTTTGAATCCACTGTATTATATTCCAAATGCCTTTCATCTATTTGTTGTATTTTCCAAATTATGGTAGATGATATAACTGGAAAACAAGAATTTCCTTTATGCCATAGACTTGCAAGGGTCACACAAATAGAAAATGAAAGGTCAAATAATCTGCACAAATCAGCCTCACTGTTATATACATTAATAGGAAAACATAATTGAGTTGCTTGTGTTAAAGAAATGAAACCATTAAACAAATTGTTCTTAATAGAGGAAAAAATAATATGGGAATTAAAATTGACCTGAAAAACACAGGAATATGTTGAAAGGTTGAAGTGGGAGGAAAAGTGATACAAGTTAGTGAATGTTTATTTGAGTGTGCAATTGCATTTTCAAAATAGTGATCTAATTATGTATCTAGATATAGTCATTGTTCTTCCATAGTTATGATGTATGTATTATCTATGTGTAATTTTCAGTTGTGTATTTTTCAAAATCAAATTTCAGAGGAATAAATTTATTTACAATTACTTTAGGAATGTGTTTATACCCTATTCTGAAACAAGTAGAAAGATTTTTCCTCTTCTGAATGGTTATGAAGGTAAATAACTTCTCTGATCTTTTAGGTAAACACATTTACATTAGTTGAATGCCAGGAAGTTAGCCATAAATAGGAGAAGTTAGGGGAAAATAACATACTTAATGCAAGTGAATTTTCTGTACCTGATCAGTTATTTGAGATTCTACCTATAATTTGCTTTTATTTTACTGATAGATGTTAGTTGATTTGAAGAGAGATGAAAATAATTGTCAGACTACATATAATCCATGGCCAAATAAAGAATACACAGTTTTTGTTCAAGTAGAGGGATTATCCGGAATTCAAGTACAAAAAGAACTAGAAACTCGAGGAATACATTATTTTGAATGTACATTTGAACTAGCTGAAAATCCTACTCTAGAGCTGAATGCGCTAGAAGCATGTTAATCACATCCATAAAAATGAGTAATTTATAACTGGAGTGGGCGTCACACCTGGAACATCTTGAAGTTGTTTCTTCTTTGGATATGCCAAATTAAGCTTGCATTGAAGCTATATTGTGTTAAAATTTTCACAATAAAGTAACAGTGGCATTTCCTTAAATAGATGTTTAAAGTGGCTTAAATAGATATTCTCTCCTATAAATAAAAATGCTTTGGCTTATAAGAAGGTGAACCTACTGACCTTTATTTATAGAATAATACCAAAAATTTTATCATAAGGAGTATTTCAGTAATTGGAACCCTATTTTTATTATGCCATTGGGAGTACAATCTCATGGCAAGTAATTTCCCCAGAAGATTGAGTAGTAAAGCGATCATTTTGGTAATGAAGTTGAGACAATGACCAGATTTAAATGTAAATGGACACTGTAATATGCTTCTAGACTTATTAATTTCCATCTAACTGCTTATTTTTCTCTCACATTTAAACTTCCATAATACATTTTTACCATGTATGTTAACAAGTTCTATTCATAGTGAATCTTAGAAAACTCTCCAGTGATTCTTATTTCTCCATGCTTGTAGCTTTTATTACTTTATTTTAAAAAATTTAATTTAATTTTTATTGGAGGATAGTTGATTTACAATATTATATTATTTTCAGATGTCTAGCACAGTGATTTAGTATTTTTGTAGATTATACTCCATTATAAGTTATTACAAGATAATGGTTATAATTTTCTGTACTGTATAATATATCCTTGTTGCTTATCTATTTCATGTATAGTAGTTTGTATCTGTTAATCCCATACCCCTAATTTGTCCCTGCCCCTCTTCCCTCACTCCTTTGGAAACCACAATTTCTTTCTGTATCTGTGAATCTGTTTCTTTTTTGCCAGACATTCACTCTTGCTATGTCCTTATATGGCAGAAAGGGAGAATTCTGGTCTCTTCAGTCCCTTAGAAGGGCTCCAACCTCGTGACCTAATTACTTTCCAAAGGCTCCATCTCCTAATATCATCACATTGGGAGTTATATTTTAATATACGGATTTTGGGAGGACTCAAACTTCTAGTCCATCACAACCATGAACTTGAAAATTATTATCTTATGTTTTCTTCTAGTAGTGTTGTAGTTTTAGTTTTTACCTTGTCTGTGATCCATTATGAATTAATTTTTGTTTATCATCTGAAGTTGAAGTAGAGAATTATGTTTTCCCATGGAAATCAAGTTTTCATAAGGATATTGCTAGAGATGGCTGTTTATGGAACAGGAAGCAGAACTGTACCAGACACTGACTCTTCTGATACCTTGATTTTGGACTGCTCAGATTCGAAACTGTGAGAAATACATTATATTGTTTAAAAGCCACCCAATCTGTAATATTTTGTTACAGCAGCCTGAACTAAGACAGTAGTTGGCCAATATTTCTTTATAAGATGAAAAATAAAAATTGGTAAGTTAGACTGCTCATCAGAAGACATGATTAAGTAAATGAGTTATGGGATGCAAATATTTGTAAAACTTATCTGACAAAGGACTATAGTAAGTATCATATAAACAACTCCCATACTCAATAAGAAAAATACAAATCAATAAACATGGACAAAGTACTTCAGTGGACGCTTTGCAAAGATACATGTATGAATACCCGTAAAGAATGTTTGATATTTTTAGTCTTCAGGGAAATGTATTTACAACCACAGTGTGATACTACTATGTACCCACTAGAATGGCTAAATTTAATAATATTGACATCACCAAATATTGGTGAGAATTTGAGTCACTGAATTCTTATAGATTGCTGATAGGAATATTAAATGTTACAAATGCCTTTGAAAAGGGATTTTGTAATTAAAAAAACCACATATACCTACCCTTTAGCCCAGTAATTCTACTGTGGTTATTTACCCATAAGAAATACAAATTTATATACACATGAAGACTTGTTTAGAATGTTTATAGAAGCTCTATTCACAATATCTCCAAACCAGAGACACCTCACATATTTATAAGTAGGAGAATGAATAAACAAATGTTGGTATAGTTATACAATGGAATACTGTTCCTTAATAAAAATGAGTGAACTACTGATCCATGCAACAACATGAGTGACTGTCACAAAAGAAAAGAACCAAAATAAAAAGAATACATCATATATAATTCCATTTATAGGAAGTTCTAGAACAAAATTGGTGGCACTAGTGGTAAAGAACCTGCCTTCCAATTCAGAAGACGTAAGAACAGTGGGTTCAATTCCTGTGCGGGGAAGATTCCATGGAGATGGGAATGGCAACCCACTCCAGTATTCTTACCTGAAGAATCCCATGGACAGAGGAACCTGGCAGGTTATAATCCATAGGGTCACAAAGAGTCAGACATGACTGAAGCAACTTAGCATGCATGCACAGAACAAAACTAACGCAAGTTAAAAAAAAAAAGAAAATTGCCTCTGTGAAGAAAAATTGACTAGAAAGAGACATGAGAGAACTTTCTAGGTGATGAAAATGCTTTGTATCTTCATAAGGGTATGTGTTGCCTGGGAGTATCTATTTACCAAAATTGCACTATTAGCATTTATGCATTTTCCTGAATTAAACTTACCTGAACATTTAGAAATGTCAATAACAGTAGTTGCAAAAGTTAGAAAATACTTCTGATTTTATAAAGTATATTGTTTCCTTTGTTTCAAATTTTCCTTATAAATATATTTATGAGTGAATAAATTTCAGCTTTTGAGAACTTGGATTACCCTTTAAATAATGATGAAAATGTTGACAGCATTTAAAAATTCCTGTTTGCCTAAGAAACAAAATTATGTAATATTTTTGACAATGCACTGCATATTTATTAATGTGCCTGTTTACTGATAGATCAAGTTTTTTATTATTTTAAATCAAGTGGAAACAGTCATCTGAGTTTACCTTTCAAATGATTTAAACAGTTGTCCAGGGCAGCATATAAAAATAAAGAAATGGAGGTAGCATCAAAGAATGAGAAATAACTTGTGAATGTGATAAATTAAAATTCTACAGATTATAGTATTTCTGAACTACTAAAGATTTGGGGGAGAAATTATTTTAACAGACTAAAAAAATCTTTCTTTAGATCCATTTTGATAGTACTACTCAGAGTTATTTTTCCAAAGTTGGAAATTGCCTTAGAAAAGGGGTAGGATCAAATGTTACTTAATTAAAGTAATAATTTTAATCTTAATAATCCTCCAACATGTTGACATCATAATTTTCTCCTTTATTTTAGAGAATTCTTCTTTTGTCGTCTTGTATTTGAATTTAATTGTTATTACCTTTTATAAAGCATCACATAAACCTATTGTCATACAACTGCACAATAAAAATGAGTATGACTATTCCATTTCTGTTTGCATAATATTTTAAGTAAACTGGTAGTGTTCAGGAATCTTTTTAACCTCTCTTCAACAGAGATAGCTTAGAAAATAGTTCATCAGTTTTCCTGATAGGAAAAAAAGAGAAATATATACACTCATAAATGAGCATGACTAAGAGAAAGACACAATAACCTGCAAAATGATACCCCAAATAATCAAGAAACTTTAGACTTCCATGACATACATCATCAAACAAAGGCTGAAGTAAAGCTTTTTAATCAGTGATGCTTATGGCATCTTTTACTAAGTGGATCCCAAAGGGATGAATCTGACAAATCTCTGCATTTTGGAACCAGAAATGCAGTCTAGACCACAGCACAGCAAGTTTTAATGCTCCAAGTATAGGAGCAGAGTTACCGCAAAAGTCATTTAGAGCTGAACAAGTGACAGAGTGTTGAGTGAGGAAGGAGCCAGCCTGGCACCGTCATGGCTGGTGTGATGGGTTCTCCACTTTGGCTCAAGGCAAAGGCTCCTGGTGATGCATGGTTCATGTCAAGTCTTTGTTTTATTTATTTTGGCTTCATTACATGATTCTGAGCCACAAGCTTTTGTTTCCTGGGGATTAGGCTAGGTAAAAATCCTAGCATTCGAACCTGTATTCAGCATTCTGTACATTTAGTGAAACTTATCTGAGCTGGGATAAGAACAGAGTGAGCTTCTCCAGCAGCTGTGGATACATTCTAGCTGGGGCATAGCTTATAGGCTGTATCATGGTTCATATGATAGTGGGAGGGGTGGTGGAAGCAGGTTGCTGTTACTGTCAGCTGCTTCCTTTGTTATGTTTGAGCTGCCCATTTTAGTTGTCAGTATTTCCTTATCTCCAACTCTAGTCTTGACAGTTAGTGGAGTAACCAATAGTGACAGCAATCAGGTTGGGTTTCTACCCCATTAGAAAACTGGTACAGAGGGAGAAGGTAAGGAAATTGGTGGGTTCTGCTGTTAGCACTAAATGCAAATGGTCTAGAGATGCTTTTACCTACATTAAAGTAAAAAACAGATGAACATCAAATGCCCAAGAGATAGCAACATTGAGAAGAAACAAGGACATTGAGTGATTTTGCTGAAGAGTGTGGATTATAAGGTTTGTAAGAAGCCCAGCAAAACAAACTTATGGCCAAATGTTTTCCTACCACTGCACTGCACTTGGTAAAATTGCAAAAGGTGGGGAATAAAAAGAAGCACAAGCACAGTATTGAAGATTGGGGCAGATCCTGAAGATGGTCACCAAGGAAAGGAATCTTGGCAAGATCCAGAGTGAGAAGGCAAGGGGAAGAGAAGGAGATGGTTAGAGCAGGGCTGCTAGGACCCTGAGACCAACCGTGCTGAAACATTCTCTTCCCCAACAGACCAGCTGAATCTGAAACCTAGGGTGAGGCCCAGCAGTCTATTACAAGCCCTCCAGGTGACTCTGCATGCTGATGGTTAAGAGCTGCAGGCTTTGCCATAGTTGAAAAGAAGTGTTTTAATATACAGATATCCCCCTAGGCTTTGAGGTGCTCTTTTACCATCCTCCGTAAGTATAGAGATGTTTTGCATATGGTTTTTTGTAGGAACTGTTAAATGTCTATATTTCCCTTACTTTTCCCCTCAAGTTCCTAAAAGATCTGGAAATACTGAGAAAGGATGATGTGAAGAAAAGTGCTGTTGAGGCCACTTTTAGATGGACGGAAACAACCTTTTAAAAGTAGATTAAAATGTAACAGTGGATTTTTAGTATGTGAGTGATAGTTGTTTTTTGCAATTGACTCTAAAACATTTGTATGATATACTGCCATCAAGAAAATGATATTTAGGTGTTTATGCACAGCATTATTGGAAAACAGTGAAAATTTTATTCCATTAATTATGTTTTTCTCATTAAAAAATAATGTGTCTTTTAGAGTTAGTTTTCTCATCATGTGATTTTCCATGTGTATATGTGGGAATGGACATAAATTCAGACATACACACACATACACACAAACTCATAGAGTTTGACATCATAACTAATGTAAAATGTTGAATTCTGCAATTTATCATAGACATTTTCCTGTATAATTATTCTTGTCTCATTGTTCACTTGCCAGGCTTACATGTTGCAATTTTTATTTTTGCCATTTACAGATGGCATGTCATTGTGTTGGTTTGCATTTCTTAGATGGCTAGTGAGACTGAAATGTAAAATTCTGTCTTCCCTACCTTTGTTTTTTAGGATTTTCTTCATGATTAACATTATCTCTTTCATAAGGATTTACCTCTTAGCCATCATATTGTAACAGATATTTTGATGTTTAGGCATTTGCCTCCTAATTATATTTTTGATTTTTAATTCAGAGAAGTAGATCCTTTTATTGTGATCAAATAATATCCTTTGATATTGATGATTTTGTGCAAAGAATGCTATGGGAAAATGGAATCTTATACTTACATTACCTGAATAGTAGATATCATTAATAGTTTGATATTTAATCTGTGGCATATCGTTAGCTTTTATTTTTAGAATTTCACAGCTTTAAAGCTACAGCTAAAGAAAGGCAGATGGCTAACTTGTTTTCCACTTCCCTGCAAATATCCAGGATAGAAACCAATATTATCAGTCTCTAATGGAGGCTGGCAATGTCAAGATGGTTTGTGGCTATGTCAAGATGTTAAGTCAGTGTCCAGGTCATTGCTCATTAAAGATGCTGCTCTTTGGACCAACAGGAGACCCAGCAACAGGATCCTAATAATTTCTGATGCTACCTCACATCCCTTCAGGACAGTGCAGAACATTTTGTTCTTTATAAAATACTCAGGCCTCTCTCCTTGTGTTTCAGTACTTACCATTTGTTGTTTGTACTAGTGGACTGTAATTTTTTTTTTTGTAACGATGAATACATAAAGGAAAGATTTTTAAAAATCATTGTGCATGTGCTTCATCTGTGTCCCTATATTCCTCCATTACTTATTTAATATGAACATATTGCTTTTCTCACATATAAATTCTATTTATTCTGCTAATTAATTAATATTAATAAACAAACTGTTAATGATTGACTCTTCCACAGTCATTTATTATTTTTGTGTCGTTCCTTAATTTTCACCATTGTTAACTTCTTTTTTTCCTTCCTCATATTTTTTGTCTCCCTGAGATCTTCAGAATGTGAATCAATCTCCATTCTGTTATGATGTTTAATCATCTGCTTCTCGTATGATTCCTCTTTGGTGCCTCATGCTTTCTGTTATGCCGTCATTGCTGTTGGTCTTCTATTGTTTTAATTTCATTTTCTTCTACCCACCTCCACCATTTGCTACTGTCAGATGAAAAAGCTTGCCACATGAAATAAGCCTATGCTTCATATGTATGTATACATTTTACCAAAGCCGCTTGTAGACATCACTCCTACTCACACATATGAGATTGCAAATACTAGTCTCTTTGTAACTCAGCAATCATTTCTAAACATCTGGATGTATATTTCTTCCACATCAGTAAATGACTGTGCCAACTAATCCTCATCATTCCCCAAAGAACTCAGGGTTTTTGCTACATTAACCTACCCAATCGAACAATTCAGGAAAAATCAATTTTGTGACATGAAATTAAAAGATGTACTGCCCAAACTGTGGTGTCTCCAAAGTGGCATTTTTCTATTTTGGCTAGACTGGAAACCCTTATCTGGCACAATTTTAGCTGGGGTTTCCTGATTCCTTTACAAGCCATAAAAAGTTTTGTCAAATCAAAATAACTATGCATTAATTACGATTTCCCAAATTTCCATTCGTGGGTGAAACAGATTTTTTCTCTTGTCATGCTATAGCCATAATTGCTTCATTGTCTAGTGTTAATTTGCATTTTAATTGAGCTTTAAACATTTAACCAGAGTATAGTCCAATAGGAGATTCTATAACCATCTCAAGAGTTATTTTTTATTGCTATTTTAGGAGCAGGGAAGTCTGCTTCCACCTTTGGGTAACCTTCAAAGCAGGCTCTTTACTTCAGGGCTGTGTTGAGAAAAACAGAACAGAAGTTAGGAATGGAGAAATTAGAAGAGACAGATGGTGAGAGATTATAATGATTTCTAGGATCACTCAAATTGTCTGAGTTTTATGCCAGAATTTTGTTATTGGTTAGGGCAGCATGTCATGCTTATTTTGAGCTCCCACCGACACATTTAATGCAGTTACACTGGACCTTCCATTCTGTTGTTTCTTTGAGTTTTTAAGGCATTTAGAAGCAGCCTACATTGGACTTTGTCAGAGTTTCCAGCAACTGACAAATTTGAATGTTGTAAATGTTTCCTGAAGCATTTCTTTTAAACCACTCTGGGGAAAGACATGAAAGTAAGATGACTAGTTTTAGATTATCTGCGTTTAGGACGTTCTTTTAGTTGCAAAAACATAGTGATGGTGTCTTCAATGTGAAACAAGGGGAAGATTTTAGTAGGCATAGTAGCTATTGATTCAAATACAATTATACATGTTCCTTCTCTGTTTTCTCTTGGGTGAATAAGCAGCTTTAGTTTATTATGAAAATTAGAAATCTCTAAGATGCATTTGTAGAATGAATTCTCAAATATAAGGTACATCCATGACATAATCTGGTGAGTATGAAATGCTCTGGTGAAACACTCATATCCCATTGTGATCCTCAGTGTTCCTGTTGCAATTATGGTTGGAGTGTCAAGAATAAAACCAATTAGACGTGTGACTGAAAGTAACAAAAATTCTGTATGTTCTTTGGAGAAAATATGAATGCTTCTTTGTAAATGAGAAGCTTCAAAATGAAAGCATATAAAATACCAGCTGTAGTCTGCTCAGCATGACTCACTTTGTATTTTATTTTATTTACTTACTTTTGGCCGTGCTGTATCTTTGTTGCTGGGCAGGCTTTGTTGTCAAGGTGAATGGGGCTACTCCCTAGTTGCAGTGTGCAGGCTTCTCATTGCAGTGGCTTCTCTTGTGGAGCGCGGGGTCTAGGACACGTGGGCTTCTGTGACTGTGGCACGTGGCTCATTAGTTGCGGCTCCCGGTCTCCAGAGCACAGGCTCGATAATTGTGGTCCATGGGCTTAGTTGCTCCACAGCCTGTGGAATCTTCCGGAAGTAGGGATCAAACTTGTGTCCCTTGCATGGGTAGGTGGATTGTTTACCACTGAGCCACCAGGGAAGCCCCAAACTTTTAAAAATAACCTTTCTGAGTGCTGAGTTTTGAATTCCCTGACTACTTGAGATTTGTCTGTGAAACAAAGTACCCAGTTACTTAACAGGATTTCTTATAGTTAGGAAACTTCCTTTGTATATGTTTTACCAGTTGACAGTTTGTAGCATAGTCTCTCCTGTGTGCTCAGTACTAAAAGCTGTGCATTTAGTGCACTCCTCATTTTATTTTTGCTTTGTTTTGCTATGTATAGGGACATGAAGGGCCAAATAAAGGGTCCTGAAACTTTTGGGGGAGGGGCAGCACGTTTGCATTTTTAATTCAGGAATCCCTTACCCAAGGGTGAGGAAAATTCATACTTATGTAGCAGTTTGGGAGGTAGAAGGGGCTTTCTCTTTGGAGGTAAACATCATTTAACCTCTTACTCTGTTTCATATAAGATAAAACATAAGTGAAAGGCCATCAGTATATGTCATCAGTGATATTATCCAGGAGGAAGATGAATTAGAGGGAAACTGGTTGGAAGTTTGGGAAAAAACAAAAAAAAATACATGGAGTAGTTTTTGTTAGCAGCCCTTGAGCAAACACAGCAGTGTTATATCAGACCAAAGGTTGCAGAGGTTTAAAAAGACCCCTTCCCACTGGAATCTCTCAGTCACATCTAGAAATATAATTTCAGTTAATCAAAATTTTTTATAGCTTCAGGCCTAACATTGATGCTAAACAAGTTCTTATGAATCTGATAAATGGATGCGCTCTTAGGGTGCTTAAGGCATCAGAAATGAGGTATTAAGAGTCAGAATCCTCCCTCTAGGAGCTTACACAGAAAAGCAGGACACAAATAGCAATGATATCAGAAACTATTGAGAGGGGTTGGTGGATGCGGGGAATAGAGAATCACTGATTTAAGAATGCAGTCATTTAAAACCATTTTAGAACTTTGAGGGCTATCAGTGATAGAAAAATCCAGGGAAAGGATAAAAAGCTTCTGCTTAGTGTGGGAGAAGGAGGCAAGATTAGAAATTGCTGTAAGAAGGAAGTAGCATTTGAGCTGAGTAGGAATTTTATATTCAGAAATGTGAATGTGTGTGTATAAAGAAAAGGAACAGTAGTCCATTCCAGATTGACGGAATGTAGTTTATTAAATTTTCCATTCTACATTTATTGATTGCCTCCTATGTAACAGACCTTAAACTAAGTGTTGGGAACACAGGATATATAAAGAAATTTAGTTCTTATCTTTGAAGAGCTGCCCACAGTCGGAGAAGCACTTTTGTTGCAGAAGCAGGGTTGTCAGGTGTGTGCTGGGGGCGGATCTTGGTGCCCTGAGATCTGCAGGGAGCGCCTCCCCTCCACAGGAGCAGCAGCATGGTGTTGCTTTTGTTCAGTTGCTCAGTCATGTCCAACTCTTTGAGACCCCCTGGACTACAGCACACCAGGCTTCCCTGTCCTTCAGCATCTCCTGAACTTTGCTCAAACTCATGTCCTTTGAGTCAGGGATGCCGTCCAACCATCTTGTCCTCTGTCATCCCCTTCTTCTCCTGCCCTCAGTCTTTCCCTGCATCAGAGTCTTTTCCAATGAGTCGGCTCTTTGCATCAGGTGGCCAAAGTACTAGAACTTCAGCTTCAGCATCAGTCCTTCCAATGAACATTCAGGATTGATTTTCTTTAGGATTGACTGGTTTCATCTCCTTGTAGTCCAAGGGACTCTCAAGAGTCTTCTCCAACACCACAGTTCAAAAGCATCAGTTCTTCGGCACTCAGCCTTCTTTATGGTCCAAATCTCACATCCATACATGACTACTGGAAAAGCCACTGCTTTGACTAGACGGAACTTTGTCGGCAAAGTAACGTCTCTGCTTTTTAACATGCTGTCTAGGTTTGTCATAGCTTTTTTTCCAAGGAGCAAGTGTCTTTTAACTTCATGGCTGCAGTCATCATCTGCAGTGATTTTGAAGCCCAAGAAAATCAAGTCTGTTACTGTTTCCATTGTTTCCCCATCTATTTGCCATGAAGTGACTACAATTGCAGAAAACTAACCAAACTGATCACATGCATCACAACCTTGTCTAACTCAATGAAGCCATGAGCCATGCTGTGTAGGGCCACCCAAGATGGACGGGTCATGGTGGAAAGTTCTGATAAAACGTGGTCCACTGGAGAAGGCAATGGCAAACCACTTCAGCTTTCCTGCCTTGAGAACACTGCATGAACGGTGTGTGAAGGCGGCAGAGTGGGCGGGCTCATTCTCCAGGCTCCTCAGCCCTGCTGACAGCTGGGTGAACTCCACCATCCAGCAGAGGGCGCATTTTGTCTTTTTTCTTAGACAAGTTGTTGACTATTTCTCTTTCCTCTAGATTTTGCTGTTTGTGGAGGCCACAAAGTTAGGTTCTATCATCTTTGTGTTCTTTTGCAGTATCTAGAGTAGTGCCTTGCACACACATTGGGCATTAAAGAGTTTGGGGATGTAATTAAGTTTTGTATTTATTGGAAAATAGAACTACCGGGTGGAAGGTATGCCTATGAGAAAAGGCATCCTCTTCCTATAAGTTGTCAGCCTCACTAACCCAGCCTTTCACAATTTTTACAGCCCAGGTTAGTGTTGTGTTGAATACAGCTTTGACCCTTGATACTATTTTTTGAACTATGAGGACTTTTGGACCTTTTAACGTTCTCTTCTCTTTATGGCTAAGCTTTGTCTTATTGAGGGTTAGAAACTTGAACATCAACAAGCCATTTTGCTCATTTGTTTTAAAAAATGTTCTTGTTAAAAAGTCACCTTTTACCCTGATTTCACATTCGATTTACATTCATCCTTACCTATAAGACACAAAGTCAATATTCCCAGATTGTTTAGGAGGTGTCTTATTTTTCTCAGCTGTAAACTCAATTACCTTTCAGATGGTTTTATAGCTGACAGTAAATGGTCCATGAAGTTTTTGAATAAAAACGAGGGCAAACATTTCATGCTTAAATAGCTGTAATGGTAGTCGGTGTAATAGACTGGAGTTTCAGAAATAACCAGTGTTGAATCACTTAGTGGCTGTATGATATTACTGTATAGTTTCTGCTAAGATATCATTTTGCAGGGGTTTAGACCCACTTCTTACTTCTTAGTTGGTAATTTATGATGTTTTATTTTATGTAAACAAGTGTCTGTATATCTTTTGATTATGAATGTTACGGAGATGATATATCAGAAAAAAAAGGGCTATGGCAGCTTCATCATTACCATAAATAGTCTTTGAACATATTGTTTTTTCCTTTAGAAAACTATTACTTAAATATTTATAATGGTTTGTCACATTTCATGGGAATAGCATATCCCTGTAAGTTCCTTTCAGGGTGTGTATAAATCTCCTCTGTCTCTTTGGAAACAGACTATTTCTACGAGTTCTTAAATAGTTCCTTATGGCACTTATGAAAATTATCATTTTTTGTGGACTGTTGTGACAGATTGACTACAGTCATATCCCAACTCATGGTGAAGGGAATAAGCTAGTATCAAATGGTGTTTTGCTTACCTGAAGTTGTCTGACCAAAATGTTTTCAAAGTTGTTATGGTTGTTCAGTTGCTCAGTTGTGTCCAATTCTTTGCAACCCTGTGGACTGCAACACGCCAGCCAGTCTTCCCTGTCCATCACCAACTCCCGGAGCTTGCTCAAGCTCATGTCCATTGAGTTGGTGATGCCATCCAACTATCTCGTCCTCTGTTGCCCCCTTCTCCACCAGCCCCCAATCTTTCCCAGCATCAGTGTTTTCTAATAAGTTGATTCTTTGCATCAAGTGGCCAAAGTAGTGGAGTTTCAGCTTCAGCATCAGTCCTTCCAACGACTATTCAGGGTTGATTTCCTACAATGGACTCTAAGAATCTTCTCCAGCACCACGGTTTGAGAGCATCACTTCTTCAGCACTCAGCCTTCTTTATGGTTCAACTCTCACATCCATATGTGACTACTGGAAAAACCATAGCTTTGACTACATTAACCTTTGTCAGCAAAGTGGTGTCTCTGTTTTTTAATATACTGTCTTGGTTTGTCATAACTGTTGTCAAGCTATGACAAATGTCTTCATTGACACCATCTATTTCTTCAAAGTTCTATATTTGATCAGAGACCCTGAAATCACTCTGTCCCTTTTACATGTGCACTATGAGATGTTTCAAAATGCTTTTCAAATCTGGGAATCTACTTATTGCATTGATACGGCTTTATAAGCTTGCAAAGCCAGTCATGTGTTCTGCTGGGCTTTATTTATAAGTACCATTCACGTGTGAAATTTTGTACAAATAGACCTGAAAGGAATGCTGAAGGTCATTTTTACTGCAGCTAGTAGTGATGACATTGAACTGCTGTGGGCACCACATCCCTCTGTAAACTTGTGTGAAGTGCACTGGGGTTGGTCAGGTAGTATCTCTTTGTGTTCACTTTACTAGAGTTGCATCACATATGCTCTTGCTTCAAGAGAAGCAATGAAGTTGAGGTCTTCCTCTACTACTCCTTTGCCGTCTTGATTTTCTGAAATTTACTTTTCTTATTCTTAAATACC
The DNA here is from genome assembly GCF_033118175.1 of Dama dama. Lineage (NCBI taxonomy): Eukaryota > Metazoa > Chordata > Mammalia > Artiodactyla > Cervidae > Dama > Dama dama. The sequence continues at coordinate 26,967,278 of NC_083705.1, forward strand.
AGGTGAAATTCATTATTTCCTTCTCTGTAATCATTGGTTATATATGTATATTTTGATTAAGATAGTTTTCTAGGTGTAGAGAGGCACTTGAGTCATTGGTCTTCTTTTTTTCTTTTCTTTTCTAAGTAGCATAGCATAGTGCATGTGTTCAGTCATTTCCAACTCTTTGTGACCCCATGGACTTTAGCTTGCCAGACTCCTCTGTTCATGGGATTTTCCAGGCAAGAATACTGGAGTGGGTTGCCATTTCCTCCTCCAGGGGATCTTCCCAACCCAGGGATTGAACCCATATCCCCAGCGTCTCCTGTGTTGCAAGTGAATTCTTTACTACTGATTCAATGGGGAAGCCCTTTTCTAAATAAGTTCAGTTCAGTTCAGTCACTCAGTCGTGTCCAGCTCTTTGCGAACCCATGAACCGCAACACGCCAGGCCTCCCTGTCTATCACAAACTCCCGGAGTTTACTCAAACTCATGTCCATCGAGTCAGTGATGCCATTCAGCCATCTCATCTTCTGTCATCCCCTTCTCCTCCTGCCCTCAATCCCTCCCAGCATCAGGGTCTTTTCCAATGAGTCAACTCTTCGCGTGAGGTGGCCAAAGTATTGGAGTTTCAGCTTCAGCATCAGTCCTTCCAATGAACACCCAGGACTTATCTCCTTCAGGATGGACTGGTTGGTCTTTACAAAAAGTCACAAGCTTAACTTTAGTAACAATAGAACCCCTTTTATCCCATCTTCCTTTAATTAGCTAGGTGGATTAACTGACACTATTTCCTCCATAAAGCTTAAACACTACCTATGACATTCTAGAAGGCTGTTCTTCACTATTTCTTGTGGTGCCCCTTGTAGTGATGTATGTCACCAAGAGTCCCAAATCTGTATGTGACAGTTTTACTTGCTATTTTATTATATAATGTAATTAATTATTCTGTAAATGACATAACATCTACAAGTAAAGAAAAATGTTTATATGAAAACTAAAATAGACTCCTAGTCAATTTGCTAAAGCAAAATGGGAAAAAGGTAAGTGGCTAAGAACCCTAGAATGATTCTTAACTCAGATTGCTTCTCAGGTGTCTTTGATTTTCTCACTTTAAAGAAATAAAACTTGAAAGCATAGATGATGCATATGAAAGTGTTTTGAATAGAGGTAGAAATAATAAAAAAATTCCCAAACTGGAATATCTTGTACTTTTGCATTATCATTTTAATGGAAATTTGTCTCCTGTGACAAATTGCAGTTTTACCACATTGATTAACTTATCTTTCCATTCATTGCTCTAGCCCTTATAGATGGTACTATGTATGTTAATGCTCAGATGGGACTACATTGTGTTTATTCAGCTGATTTCTTAGAATTGGCTGAATATGGGGCAGATTTTTTTTTTCCAGTAGTGAACTTGGCTCTGTGCATGTGGAATTCATGCAGTCCTGGACTGCCTTTTCCTCTTCTGCAGATGGTCACTCATAGAACTTCTACTATTTCTCTGAAATATAACAGTCAGGGGTGAAATATTCAGACAGTGTGGCCACCCTGGGAGGCATGGCGCATTTTGCAGATCCTGGCATGATACACAACAATCAACTCAAGTCTTTTATGTATTTTTTTCCATATTGTAACTCCCATGAGGTAAAGCATTAAGCTACATTAAGCCTCATAAAGAGAAATTTGAGTTCATGATGTGTAACTTCTTAGTAATGGTAATTAGTATAATCTGCTTCTTGAATTTGCTGATATTTGAAAAAAATGTTAACCAGTTCTCTCATTTCCACCTAAATATTTAAGACCAAGAAGTTTTTAGCAGAACACTTAGTACCTCTCACAAAATTTCGTGTCTTTGATTGTATTCTGAATTAAATCATGTGTTCAGAAGCAGACAGCTCATGAAACCAAGAGTATAAACATAATTTACCACACTTTGTAAGATGAAAGTATATTTGGAATTCCAAAATATGAGTAAAAACAAGTTGAAATTTTTGCAGAGTCAAATATCTCATATGTATTAACCAAATTTTGTGGGAAAATATCTATACATAAAATAGGAAAAAAGATGAATAGGACTCCTAATATAAGAGAGGGAGAATATATTAGGAAGTAACCCCCACCCGTCACCCCACCGCATGTTGATATCAGTGAACATATGGGTGTGAGATGTAGATAATGTTAGAAAATATGGTAATATAGTACATATTACTCATAATTATAGTCAGAAATATCACTGTCCTTATCAGTAATTGATAAAATAAGTAGACAGAAGTTCAGTAGATAGAAGATTTGAAAAACACAATTAACTTGACCTATTTTCATTTTTAGAGCACTCCACCCAATGATAGCAGGATATGTATTCTTTTCAAATGCATAAGGAATACTTGCCAAGATAAATTATATTTTGGGTCATAAAAGTCTCAATATGTTTAAAGTTATTACAGAGTATGTACTCTAACTACAGTGAAATTAAATGAAAATCAATCACAAAAAAATGTCTGGAAGCCCCCAAATATCTGGACACCAAATAGCATACTTCTGAAAACTGTCTGTGTAGTGGGTTGCTCTGTGGTTCCCAAAATGATATGTCCACATGTTAATCTCTGGAGGCTGTGAATATGATCTTCTTTGGGGAAAGGATCTTTGCGTATGTAATTAAGTTAAGGATTTTGAGATGAGATAATCTTGGATTATCTATGTGGGTCCTAAACCCAATGAAAGATATCCTTATAAAAGAAAGGGAAGAACACAGACATAGAGGAGAAGACCATGCGAAGATAGAGGCAGAGACTGGAGTTAAAGTGCAATGAGCCACATAAGACCTGGAGCCAACGGAAGCTGGAAGAGGCAAGAGATGGAAGTGCTAACACTCCAATGTTGGACTCCTACACTCTGGAATTGTGAGAAAGTAGGGTTGTTTTTGTTTGTTTGTTTTAAGATACATGGTTTGTGATAATTAATTGAGGTAGCTATAGGAAAGTAATACACTATGGATCAAAACAAATGTAAAGGGAGAGTAGAAAGAATTTCAGATGAAATGAAAGTGTATACACAATATATCAAAATTTGTTGTATGTTCATGGAGCAGTACTTAGGGAAAAATCTATAGGTGCCACTAGACAAAAGGTCTGAAAATGACTTCAATTTCTATCTTAAACTAAAAAAGGGTAAATTAAAACCAAAAGAAAGAAAAGAAAGGGAGTAATAAATATCAAAACAGAAACCAAGAGTATAGAAAACAGAAAAACAATGGGAAATCAATGAGAACAAAAATTTATTCTTTGAGGAGATCAATAGTCTGGATCAGGGGAAAAAAGAGAAGATAAATTACTAGTATCAGGAATGAGAAAAGGGACATAATTACAGATTCAACAGCTATAAGCAGAGAATAAGGAGATGTAAAGGTTAATAAAGAAGTCATTTGTTTCTCTGCTGTCTTTTCCTAGCCTCAGCCTTCAGATGGCTCCTGCCTTTCTCTCAGGAAAGGCCTGTGTGCCTCTGGGTCTGCGCTGCAGCCTCCCTCTGTGATGAAGTTTTGTGGGATCTAATCCATCCCTCCAGCCCACATGTAGTGTTTAACAGTTTTACAAGTTAAGTTGCTTTCTCCATACTCCTACTGATAGTGTATTTGCTCTTCTTCCCTTTAAACCAGAAGAAGTAAAAGAAGTAATGGGTCTCTTAAACCAGGGGTAAAAGAAGTAATGGGTTTCTTCTTTACTAGGAAGGATTCCTTCCTTTCTGGAATTTAATTTGTTTAGCTTTCTTTGTATTCTTATCTCTCTGAGGATTAAAACAGACAAACAAACATGGTTTTGGAACTTTTTTGACTTCTTCTGCTGTGAAGTTAGGAGGGATGGGCTGTCATAAAAAAATAACACAGACTGTGCAGCTTAAACAACACAAATTCTAGAAGCTAGAAGTTCAAGATCAAGGTATGGTTTGTTTTGAGGTCTCTCTCCTGGGCTTGCAGATGGTTACCTCCTCACTGTGTTCTCATGTGGTTGTCACTTTGTTCCCTAATTTCCTCTTCTTTTAAGAAAACCAGTCATATTAGAGTAGGACACACACTAGCAACCCTTTGAATCAGATCTTCAAAGGCACTGTCTCCATATTCAGTCACATTCTGAGGGACTGGAGATTAGGGAAAGTATCAACATATGAATTTTATGGGGCAAAATTTCAGTCAGTTCATTCACTTAGTCATGTATGACTCTTTGCTACCCCATGGACTGCAGCACGCCAGGCTTCGCTGTCCATCACAAACTGCTGGAGCTTGCTTAAACTCATGTCCAATGAATTGGTGATGCCATCTAACTATCACACCCTCTGTCATCCCCTTCTCCTCCTGCCTTCAATCTTTCCCAGCATCAGGGTCTTTTCCAAGGAGTCAGTTCTTTGCATCAAGTGGTCAAAGTATGGGAGCTTCAACTTCAGCATCAGTCCTCCCAATGAATATTCAGGACTGATTTCCTTTATGATTGACTGGTTTCATCTCCTTGCAGATCAAGGGGCTCTCAAGAGTCTTCTCCAGTACCACAGTTCAAAAGCATCAATACTTTGGTGCTCAGCTTTCTTTATAGTCCAACTCTCACTTCCATACATGACTACTGCAAAAACCATAGCTTTGACTAGACAAACCTTTGTCAGCAATGTCTCTGCTTTTTAATGTGCTGTCTAGGTTTTTCATAGCTTTTCTTCCAAGGAGCAAGCGTCTTTTAATTTCATGGCTGCAGTCACCAGCTGCAGTGATTTTGGAGCCCAAAGAAATAAAGTCTGGCACTGTTTCCATTGTTTCTTCCATCTATTTGCCATGAAGTGCTGGGACCAGATGCCATGATCGTAGTTTTTTGAGTGTTGAGTTTTAAGCCAACTTTTTCACTCTCCTCTTTGACTTTTATCAAGAGGCTTTTTAGTTCTTCTTTGCTTTCTGCCATAAGAATGGTGTCATTGCATATTTGAAGTTAATGATATTTCTCCCAGCAATCTTGATTCCACCTTGTGCTTCATCCATGCTGGCATTTTGTATGATGTACTCTGCATATAAGTTAAATAAGCAGGGTGACAATATACAGTCTTAACATCCTCCTTTCTTGATGAGGAACAAGTCTGCTGTTCCATGCCCAGTTCTGACTGTTGCTTCTTGACCTGCATACAGATTTCTCAGGAGGCAGGTAAGGCATAAGTTCTGACAAAATGTGGTCCACTGGAGAAGGGAATGGCAAACCACTTCAGTATTCTTACCTTGAGAACCCCATGAACAGTATGAAAAGGCAAAAGATAAGACACTGAAAGATGAACTCCCCAGGTCGGTAGGTGCCCAATATGCTACTGGAGATCAGTGGAGAAATAACTCCAGAAAGAATGAAGGGATGGAGCCAAAACAAAAACAATATCCAGCTGTGGATGGGACTGGTGATAGAAACAAGGTCTGATGCTGTAAAGAACAATATTGTATAGGGACCTGGAATCTTAGGTCCATGAATCAAGGCAAATTGGGATTGGTCAAACAGGAGATGGCAAGGGTGAATGTTGACATTCTAGGAATCAGAGAACTAAAATGGACTGGAATTAGTGAATTTAACTCAGATAACCGTTATATCTACTACTGTGGGCAGGAATCCCTTAGAAGAAATGGAGTAGCCATCATAGTCAACAAAAGAGTCCAAAATGCAGTACTTGGATGTAATCTCAAAAACAACAGCATGATCTCTGTTTGTTTCCAAGGCAAACCATTTAATATCACGGTAATCCGAGTCTATGCCCCAACCAGTAATGCTGAAGTAGCTGAAGTTGAAGAGTTCTCCAAGTTCTCTTGAAGTTGAAGACCAGCAAGACCTTTTAGAAATAACACCCAATAAAGATATCCTTTTTATTATGGGGGATTGGAGTGCAAAAGTAGGAAGTCAAGAACACCTGGAATAACAGGCAAATTTGGCCTTGGAATACAGAATGAAGCAGGGCAAAGGCTAATAGAGTTTTGCGAAGAGAACACACTGGTCATAGCAAACACCCTCCTCCAACAACACAAGAGAAGACTTTACACATGGACATCACCAGACAGCAAACACCAAAATCAGATTGATTGTATTTTTTTTCAGCCAAAGATGGAGAAGCTCTATACAGTCAGCAAAATCAAGACCGGGAGCTGCCTGTGGCTCAGATCATGAACTCCTTATTGCCAAATTCAGACTTAAATTGAAGAAAGTAGGAAAACCACTAGACGATTCATGTATGACCTAAATCAAATCCCTTATGATTATACAGTGGGAGTGAGAAATAGATTTAAGGGACAAGATCTGATAGAGGGCCTGATGAACTATGGATGGAGGTTTGTGACATTGTACAGGAGACAGGAAGCAAGACCATCCCCAAGAAAAAGAAATGCAAAAAAGCAAAATGGTTGTCTGAGGAGGCCTTACAAATAGCTGTGAAAAGAAGAGAAGCGAAAAGCAAAGGAAGGAGAAAAGGAAAAATGGAATGCAGAGTTCCAAAGAATAGCAAGGAGAGATAAGAAAGCCTTCCTCAGTGATCAGTGCAAAGAAAAAGAGGAAAACAATAGAATGGGAAAGACTAGAGATCTCTTCAAGAAAATTAGAGATACCAAGGGAACATTTCATGCAAAGATGGGCTCAATAAAGGGCAGAAATAGTATGGACCTAACAGAAGCAGAAGATATTCAGAAGAGGTGGCAAGAATCCACAGAAGAATTGTATAAAAAAGATCTTCATGACCCAGATAATCATGATGGTGTGATCACTCACCTAGAGCAAGACATCCTGGAATGTGAAATCAAGTGGACCTTAGGAAGCATCACTACAAATACAAAGGTAGTGGAGGTGATGGAATTCCAGTTGAGCTATTTCAAATCCTAAAAGATGATGCTGTGAAAGTGTTGGACTCAACATGCCAGCAAATTTGGAAAACTCAGCAGTGGCCACAGGACTGGAAAAGGTCAGTTTTCATTCCAATCCCAAAGAGAGGCAATGCCAAAGAATGTTCAAACTACCGCACAATTGCACTCATCTCACATGCTCGCAAAGTAATGCTCAAAATTCTCCAAGCCAGGCTTCAGCAATATGTGAACTGTGAACTTCCAGATGTTCAAGCTGGATTTAGAAAAGGCAGAGGAACCAGAGATCAAATTGCCAACATCTGCTGGATTATTGAAAATGCAAGAGAGTTCAGAAAAACATCTATTTCTGCTTTATTGACTGTGCCAAAGCCTTTGACTGTGTGGACCACAACAAACTGTGGAAAATTCTGAAAGAGATGGGAATACCAGTCCACCCGACCTGCCTCTTGAGAAATCTGTATGCAGGTCAGGGAGTAACAGTTAGAACTGAACATGGAACAACAGACTGGTTCCAAAGAGGAAAAGGGGTACGTCAAGGTTGTATATTGTCATCCTGCTTATTTAACTTATATGCAGTGTACGCCATGAAAAATTCTGGGCTGGATGAAGCACAAGCTAGAATCAAGATTGCTGGGAGAAATATCAATAACCTCAGATATGCAGATGATGCCACTCTTATGTCAGAAAATGAAGAACTAAAGAGCCTCTTGATGAAAGTGAAAGAGGAGAGTGAAAAAGTTGGCTTAAAGCTCAACATTCAGAAAACTAAGATCATGGCATCTGGTCCCATCACTTCATGGGAAATAGATGGGGAAACAGTGGAAACAGTGGCAGACTTTATTTTCTTGGGCTCCAAAATCACTGCAGATGGTAACTGCAGCCGTGAAATTAAAAGACTCTTACTCCTTGGAAGGAAAGTTATGACCAAACTAGACAGCATATTAAAAAGCAGAGACATTACTTTGCCAGCAAAGATCCATCTAGTCAAGGCTATGGTTTTTCCAGTAGTCATGTATGGATAAAAGAGTTGGACTATAAAGAAAGCTGAGCACCGAAAAATTGATGCTTTTGAATTGTGGTTTTGGAGAAGACTCTTGAGAGTCCCTTGGACTGCAAGGAGATCCAACCAGTCTATCCTAAAGGAGAGCAGTCCTGGGTGTTCACCGGAAGGACTGATGCTGAAGCTGAAACTCCTATACTTTGGCGACCTGATGCAAAAAGCTGACTCATTGGAAAAGACCCTGATGCTGGGAAAGATTGAGTGCAGGAGGAGAAGGGGACGACAGAGGAGGAGATGGTTGGATGGTATCACTGACTCAGTGTACATGAGTTTGAGTTAACTCTGGGAGTTGGTGATGGACAGGGAGGCCTGGCGTGCTGCAGTGTATGGGGTTGCAAAGAGTCAAACTCGACTGAGCAACTGAACTGAACTGAACTGAAGGTAAGGTGGTCTGGTATTCCCATCTCTCTTAGAATTTTCCAGAGTTTGTTGTAATCCACACAGTCAAAGGCTTTGGCATAGTCAATGAAGCAGAAGTAGATGTTTTTCTGGAATCCCTTGCTCTTTCTATGATGCAACAGATATTTGCAATTTGATCTCTGGTTCCTCTGCCTTTTCTAGATCCAGCTTGAACATCTGGAAGTTCATAGTTTATGTATTGCTGAAGCCTGGCTTGGAGAATTTTGAGTATCACTTTGCTAGCATGTGAGATAAGTGCAATTGTGTGGTAGTTTGAACATTCTTTGGCATTGCCTTTCTTTGGGGTTGGAATGAAAACTGACCTTTTCCAGTCCTGTGGTCACTGCTGAGTTTTCCAAATTTGCTAGCATATTGAGTGGAGGACTTTCACAGCATCATCTTTTAGGATCTGAAATAGCTCAACTGGAATTCCATCACCCCAACCTGCTTTGTTCATAGTGATGCTTTCTAAGGCCCGCTTGACTTCGCATTCCAGGATGTCTTGCTCTAGGTGAGTGATCACACCATCGTGATTATCTGGGTCATGAAGTTCTTTTTTGTGGATACAGTTTAGCCCATAACATTCTACATGATCTGCTCTTTCATTACTTCTCTGACCTCATATCCTTCTAGTCTAGCCCCTGGAATCTGTTGAGCCATATCTTCCTTGCTGTGAATCTTAGAACATGCCAGGCATGTTTTCATTCAAGGGCATTTTCTTTGGCTGTAAGTCTACCTGGGGTAGATTTCCTCTCAAGATTTTCCACTTGACTCATTATGTCATCTCCCTCAAGTCTTTGTACAAATGTTATTTTCTCTTTGAGATCTTTCCCAACTCTCTTATTTAAAATTGTAGTCCTGATATCACTGCATTATTTATTCTTCATAGTACTTGCCACCCTCTAGCTTAATATGCAGTTTAGTGATTTATTGAGTATATTATCTTACCCTAGTCACCTGGCATATGAGCTCCATGAGGTCAGGGATTTTTGCTCTATTCATTGATATAACAATATCCCAGTACCTGTCACATATCAGGTATTCTATAGTGATTCAGTGGTGAATAAATCATGATTATCTGCATGTGGTTTCTAGACCAGAGCTTTGCATTATATCTTTGAGATACTGCTTTTTATTTTATTGTATTCATTTTCTCTTTTCACTAGCACCTTGTTATGAGAACTGGCAAGCATGTAGCAAAATTGACAGAATTTTACACTATACATCTGTGTACCTACCACCAATCATATCAGTCACATTTTAGTAGATTTTATCACATGTAGGTAACTGTCCATCCACTAATCCATTTTGTTTTTCATGCATTCAGAGGAAATTATAGACTTAAGTATGCTTTCCCCTACATACTTGAGCATGTACATCATTAACTAGAAGTCATTATTCAGTCTTTTTCTTTTTATAAAAAAACTTACAGTGAAATGCCATGCTTGTAAGTGAACATTTGCTGAGATTTGACAAATGTATACATTTTTGTAACTCAAGCCCTTATCTAGATACTGAACATTTCCATCACTCCAGGATGTTCTCTTATGCTCCTTCCCAATCAGCCCTAACTCTCATGCAGAGGCAACTGCTGAGATCCTCCCTAGGGATACTGGGGGCTAAAGCAAAAGGAAAAAAATTTAACAGTTGATTTTTCTCCCAGAACTTTAAGTCAGGTGAAAACCATTGGGAAAAAAAAAAAAAAAAAGAAAAGTATGTATATTAAAACTCAAAATATTTTAAGTTTAAATTTTTATTTATACTAAAAACAACCTATGATTTTTACTTTCCTGGTTCTAATGGAAACAAACTCATCAATAACATTTCTAATGTTGCTACTTGTATGAGATGCTACTTTAAAGCAAAAGAATAATTCCACTGCTGTTGAAAACTTGGACGCTCCATATTGGACCAGATTAAACCAGTTACCACAGGATTTCAACCTTATAACATGCTAATACAATTTCCAATCTCTATTGGCAAAGTGCAGATCAAGTGCAACAAATCTGACCTTTTTTTTTTTTTTTTACCTTGTAATTCTTTTTTTTTTTTCCTGAATCATCTTGGATGACTAATGTTTTTTAGCATTCATTTTGGGAAATATATATTTTTAAATCTCTTCCTCTCCTTTCCTTTTGGGAGATTCATTGCTATGTCAGATGAATTTCAATTAATTTAGATTCTTCACTCCAAGAATGATAATGACTTATTTGTTTCATGTGCTGAAGAATATTCTTTGAAACAAATATTATTTCTGTTATAATACTGAGGCAGTCTCTTTCTATTATTTTCTCCTTTCTTTGGCTTATCTTTTCTGTGTTCTGGTTATGTTAAAACTGTCCTAAATGAGTTCTATTCTCTTTGAAAATTAATTCTTTCTTGCACTTATGTATTTTTATTATGTGGAATAATTCTTGCTAAAGCTTTCTCAACATTCAGAGTTGGTATTTTGGGGGTGATGGTACCGTGTTGTTAGGCATGCATAGTGAGAGGAGGAAAGCCTTGTGAAATGTGTGTTCTTGAGTTCAAATGAGGATAGAACCAGGGTATAAGAGAAGACTGGGCTGGAGTTAAGAAAAGCAAAAGAAATAGAAACCAGAGGAAATAAAAGAAGTGTTGAAGTGATTGAAAAATATTTTTAAAAAAATTAGAGCAGAAAGAAAACAGAAAAGTGGAGAAAGGACTTTAAAGAGAAAAAAACAAAAAGGAAAAAAATAAGGCACACATTTGTTGAGTACCAACCATGTCCTAGACTTTGTGTTAGTTAGACTCTGAATCAGACGTGTGTGTGTGTGTGTGTGTGTGTGTGTGTGTGTGTGTGTGTATGTGTATGTATGTGTGTGCGCTCAGTGGCAGGCAGACTCTTTACCACTGCACCACCTGGGAAGCCCTGAATCAGGCATTGCCATCAGTAATTTATATATGAACCAACTGGCCATTTAAGTAATCGTTTGCTTCCCAAACTTTTCTGGTCTTATTACATACAGAATATTTGAATGGCACTTGAAATTAATCATAGACCACTCTTGAGGCATTTTGTGGCTCTGTATCCCCATCTATTTTGAAGGTTCACAGAATCAACATTTCTGCAAACTGTATTCTCAATCCAATTAGTTGACAGGATGTAAAGTAAACTATCCAAGGTCACACACTTTGGAAGTGACAAAACTAGAGTTTGAATTCAAGATTCTCAGAGTCCATTGCCTGTCTTTTTCAACAGCTCTAAGACTGTAAAGATGAAAAATGCATGATCATTGCTCGAGGAACTTAGAGCCTAGTGGGAGAAGATAGATACAGTAGAAAAAGAACTATGTCTCCATCTCAAGTTATTAGGAAAAATGAAGAGAAAAGCATTATTTAGTGCGGTTTTCAGGAATGAATAGGAGTTTGCAGATAGGATATAAATGCAAGAGAGAGAAGAGATTTTAGGCAGAGGGAAACTGATATATGCCAAGGTGTTGGGCTGTGGGAGATGTTGGCTTGTTAGCAGAATAGCAAACCGCTAGCGATCTGGCTGCATTCCTGAGCCAGGAAGGGAAGTGAAGGGAGAAGTTGGGGCTGAGTCAGGGGGGATTGAGGGTGGGGAGGTGGTAGATTTACTACAGAAATGACAGTGGGGAGAAACAAGAGTGACAGAGTCAAAGTGTTTTGTGATACAGAATCAGTCAGTTTAGTAACTTTCTAAGAAGAGTGAATAAAGGATGACTACAGTTTATGTCTTGGTTTCCTTGGAGGCTAATGTTTCATCATGGAATTATTGAAATAGGGAAATCTGGAGGAAGAGCAGGTTTCAACAAGAAGGACAAGAAGTTTGATATTGGACTTGGTGATTCTGAGGTACTTTTATTTCATTTGAGGAAAATTCATATCTTGCCGATATGTGGAAGTCTAAGTGATCAGTGTAGGATAAGTGGGGGTAGAATTAGTTCTACTCTCCTTGGTTTGTGTGTCTTTTTAAAGAATATTTCTTTCTAAACTACACTAACAGTGCTGCCTGTGAACTTAAGCAGGTGCTTTGAGATAGGTAAAAAATCCTCCTGACTGGCAGAGTGTGTTTTCCACATTAAGTTTAGTAGTGATGATCACAGTTTCCTCTTCAACACTGACCTCCAAGCCTTGGAGAACTGTGGCCTAAGAATTATCCAGATAGACTTCTGTTATCTCAGGAAAGTCTTTTTACGTTAATATACATATTTTTTAGTTAACCACAGTAATAATTAATATTTTTAGAGCCCTAAGATGAGCCAGGCACTTATTTTATTAATAAGTTATTTGAATTTATTAAGTCATTCAGTTCTCACAGAAATGCTGTTTAGTGAGGAGTTACATAGATTCCCCAGACCCATGATACATTCAGTTCTCGGGAACTGGGTGCTAAGGTTCCAGCAGTTTCTGACATTTGATCAAGTGAACCCGAGGCCAGGAGGTGTTGCTCTCCCTCCCTCAGATTACATCTATAACTTTATTTGGCACGTATTCCTGATTTGCTTTTCAAAAATTTCCTTATCCTTTTATTATAGTTTAGCCATTGTTAGTGACTTGGTAATGTTTCAGGTCACTCCTGTTCTCCAAGAGATACACTTTCTTCACATTCCTTAGTTCAGTCATCATGTTAAAGAATGGAGTGTTCTGCTTCCAGGAAGCTGGAGTACACATATTTTCCCCTATTCCTCCTGTTAGGTACAAATAAAAATTGTATATATGTATATATAATAAGAATATTCTGAGTGGTAGAGATAAGAAGATAGAAGATAGGCCAATTAGGGACCTTGGGACCCAATGAACAACATAGTAATAAGTTAGTATTTTCCCTGGGGTTTTCTTTTTGCTTCATGTATCTTAGACTCAGAACTGAAGAAGCAGGCAACTCAGAGATGACAGTGGGTACAAATTAAAAAAAAAAATCCTCAACAGAAATCTGCTGTCTTTTGCCAACATACCAGGAAAGGGTTACCCTAGCATGACATAAAATATTTAGAAAATAACTGCTTTAACTCTAGGCAGACAACAGAGAAAATCTATGGACCTACCCACAGTCATGCCAACGAAGTCCAGATTTTTGCCTTGCTGAGGCTTTGGTGAGATACTGAAAAACCCCACTGGGATAGTATCGGAAAGGACCAAATAGGTGATGAGAACTTTGAGCTTCGCTTTGGTCCGCTTGCCCTCTCTACTGTGTCGGTGGAGACCACACAGGAAGTGTGGCCTTCCAAACTCATCTGGCAATAATAAGGTCCTCCTCCCTCTTCCCACTGGGCTGGTGTGATATTCTTAAAACCAAGAAATTTGTTACCAGCAGATCTACCCTAAAAGAATAGCTAAAGAAAGTTCTCTAGGCATAAAGGAAATAATGGAAACTTGGTATATCAGGAAGGAAAAATGAACATGATAAACAAAAATATATGTAAATAAAATAGGCTTCCCTTCTCCACCTGAGTTTTCTAAATCATGTATGATCATTTGATGAAATTTATAATTCCTTCTGATGGAGTTCTAGACATATGTAGAAGAAATATTTAAGGCAATTATAAATGCAGGAGGGTTAAAAGATGTTAAGGGAGATGAGATTCCTATAACTCACTTGAACTGGTAAAATGACACCACAATTAGGCTGTGATAAGTTATGTATATATAGTGGAATACCTAAGGTAACCACTTAAAAAGTTGTATAAAAATATACATTCAAAAGCACTATAGATAAATTAAAATGAAGTTCTAAAACATGTTTAAGTAACCCACAAAAAGACAGGATTAAGAAAACAGAGAAAACTAAACATAAACAAACCAAACAGAAAACAAAAACTAAAATGACAATCTTAAGCCCTAGTGTATTTTTTGTTACATTAGATGTAAATGTTCCAAATGCATTAATTAAAAGACAGAGATCGGCATTATGCAATATGACCTAGTTATATGCTATCTTTAAGAAACTCACTTCAAATATAGTGATATGTTGTTGTTGTTCAGTTGCCCAGTCACTTCTGACTCTTTGCAACCCCATGAACTGCACACACCAAGCCTCCCTGTCCCTCACCATCTCCTGAAGTTTGCCCAAGTTCATGTCCATTGCATCGATGATGCCATCCAACCATCTCATCCTCTGACACTTTCTCTTTCTGCCCTCAATCTTTCCCAGCATCAGGGGCTTTTCCAATCAGTCAGCTGTTCACATCAGATGACCAAAATACTGGAGTTTCAGCTTCAACATCAGTCCTTCTGTCGCGTATTCAGGGTTGATTTCCCTTAAGATTGACTGGTTTGATCTCCTTGCTGTCCAAGGGACACTCAGGAGTCTTCTCCAGCACCACAGTTAAAAGGCATCAATTCTTTGGTGCTTTGCCTTCTTTATGGTACAGTTCTCACAACCATACTTGACCACTGGGAAGACCATAGCCTTGATTATATGGACCTTTGTCGGCAGAGTAATGTCTCTGCTTTTCAACACACTGTCTAGGTTTATCATAGCTTTCCTGCCAAGAAGCAAATGTCTTCTGAGTTCATGGCTGCAGCACCATGCACAGTGATTTTAGAGCCCAAGAAGAGGAAATCTGTCACTACTTCCATCTTTTCCCCCTCTATTTGCTATGAAGTAATGGGGCTGGATGCCATGATCTTAGTTTTTTTAAATGTTTAATTTTAAGCAAACTCTTTCACTCTCCTCCTTCACCCTCATCAAGAGGCTCTTTAGTTCCTCTTTGCTTTCTGCCATTAGAGTGGTATTATTTATATATTTGAGGTTGTTGCTATCTGCCACCTATCTTGATTACAGCTTGTAATTCATCCTTCCCAGCATTTCTTATGATGTACTCAGCATATAGATTAAACAAACAGGGTGACAGCAGACAGCCCTGTCTTACTCCTTTTTCAATCTTGAACCAATGAGTTGCTCCATACAGGGTTCTACTGTTGCTTCTTGACCCACGTAGTAACATAAGCAGGTTGAAATTAACAGGATATAATGTTTACCATATATTTATATATGGTATTTATATTTATATATGTATATATAATATATACATTTATATATATTATATATAAATATATTTATATATGGTATATATATATGGTATTACCATATATATATTTTTATATGGTAAACATTAATGAAAGAAATATATATATATATATATTTATATATATATGGTAAACATTAATCAATGAAAACTTGGATGGTTATATTAATATCAGATATACTGGGCTTCAGAGCAGAGAAGATTACCAGAGACAGAGAGGGTCATTGTGTGTAGTAAAAGGGTCATTTCACCAAGAAGATATTCATTTAAATATGTATGAAGCAAATGATAGAACCGAAAATAGGGAAGCAAAACATGGTAGAACTGAAGCAAGAAATAAATAAATCCACAATTATAGTTAAAGGCTCCAATACCTTTCTCTCACTAATCAATGGAACAACTAGTTAGAAAATCATCAAAGATATAGAACTCAACAACCCCATCAACCAACAAGATCTTAATATTTAGAGAACATTCCACCCTAAAACAGTAAAATATAAATTTTTCAGGTGTCTACAGAACTTATATAAATATAGATCATATCTGAATATATAATAAAAGCTTCAACCAGTTTAAAAATAATAGAAATTATACAGATGTAGTTCTCTGACCAAAACAGAATTAAACTAGAAATGGATAACAGAAGGAAAACGGGAATCTCTAAACAGTTGGAAACAAAATAATACACTTTTGATCCATGGGTCAAAGAGGAAATCACAAGGAAAATTAAAAAAATATATACACTGAACTGAATAAAAGTAAAAATGCAATGTATTTGTGGGACACAGCTAAAGCAGTTCTGAGAGGGAAATTTATAGCACTAAATGTCTACATTAGAAAAGAGAAAATGTCTTAAATCAATACTCTTAACTCCCACTTCAAGAAGCTAGAGAAAGAAAAGTAAACCTAGAGCAAACAGCTGAACAGAAAGAATTGATTTTTTAGGCTGACTAAAAAACAATGTTTTATTCAGAATTGTTTCTATTAGAGAATATGTTGAAAAGAAACATATTTCTGGTTTTCAAAATGCCATTTCCCAATTAAATGAGAATCATAGAAAATTAAGTTAAAATGAATTTAAAAATGATTGTTACTGTGATGATTCAGATGATGATTACTTATGATATTTTTTTCAGCAATAAGCAAACATTTGTGGAACTAAGTCAGTAAGGATGAATCAGCATTTTTCTTTCTCCTTTGATTAATCAAAATTCATCTTATACGAAAGAATATTTTAGTAATGAGATTGAGCTAGTGTTTAGAGGATAACTAAGTTGTTCTCATGTTCATTTCCTAAGATGTTTGTGTAATCAGGAGCAGAAAAATATCTTTACAGTGGTTCTCAACATTGATTGCAAATTAGAATCATTTAGAGAGCTTTAAAATATACTGATGCCAGGATTCCACCTAGGGAGATTCTGATTTAATTGGGCTATAACAAAAGTTCTCAAAATATGGTTTTGGACCCGCAACAGCATCAGCAACACTTGGGAACTTGTTAGAAATGTAGGTTCACAGACCCAACCCTTGATTTAGCAGTCTGTGATTTTTTAACAAGCACTTCCAGTGATTCAGAGGCAGTGTTTCTTAAAGTTCACAAACATCTCCTGGGAACTCTTACATAAATACAGATTTTGACTCATGATCTGATATGGGGGTTGAGATTATTATGAACAAACTCCCATGGGAACTATATGATATTAGTAGTTTACTGCAATTTGAATAGCAGAGGTCTATAGGACATCTGGACATTTGCATTTCTAAACATTTCCCAACTGGGACTGCAGCTGAAGTTGAGAACAACTAGTCTAGATAGCTCTACCTGAAACTTCCAATAACCCATGAAACTTGAATAATCTTCTAGTTTGTTTGTCCCTGGGTTTGTGGAGTCATTGAAGAGTGCATAACTTTTATTCTCTTTAAAGTATTGGTCACTGACTTTAAGTTTCTACTTAATTGCCCAAGAAGCCAGTTTGTGATGCTTTTATCTCTTATTTTCTAAAACCAGTGTTGAACACCCTGATTTATATTTCCATCTTATACCACTACACCCCCAGCATCAATATTTGCCTGACACACCATCTTTTAGGTTCTCCTCTTCATTCAGTTCAGTTCAGTTGCTCAGTCACGTCCGACTCTTTGCGACCCCATCGACTGTAGCACACCAGCTTCCCTGTGCATCACCAACTCCCGGAGTTTACTCAAACTCATGTCCATTGAGTCGCTGATGCCATCTAACCAGCTCATCCTCTGTTGTACCCTTCTCCTCCTACCTTCAATCTTTCTCAGTATCAGGCTCTTTTCAAATGAGTCAGTTCTTCGCATCAAGTGGCTGAAGTATTGGAGTTTCAGCTTCAGCATCAGTTCTTCCAATGAATATTCAGGTCTGATTTCCTTTAGGATGGACTGGTTGGATCTCCTTGCTGTCCAAAGGACTCTGTAGAGTCTTTCCCAACACTACAGCTCAAAGGCATCAATTCTTTGATGCTCAGCTTTCTTTATAGTCCAACTCTCACATCCATACATGACTACTGGAAAAACCATTGCTTTGACTGGACAGAGCTTTGTTGGCAAAGTAATGTCTCTGCTTTTTAACATGCTGTCTAGGTTGGTCATAACATTTCTTCCAAGGAGCAAGTGTCTTTTAATTTCATGGCTGCAGTCACCATCTGCAGTGATTTTGGAGCCCAAGAAAATAAAGTCTCTCACTTTCTATTGTTTCCCCATCTATTTGCCTTGACATGATGGGACTGGATGCCATGATCTTTGTTTTCTGAATGTTGAGCTTTAAGCCAACTTTTTCACTCTCCTCTTTCACTTGCATCAAGAGGCTCTTTAGTTCTTCATTTTCTTCCATAAGGGTGGTGTCATCTGCATATCTGAGTTTATTGATATTTCACCCAGAAATCTTGGTTACAGCTTGTGCTTCATCTAGTCTAGCATTTCTCATGATGTACTGTGCATATAAGTTAAATAAGCAGGATGACAATATACAGCCCTGACATCCTCCTTTCCTGATTTGGAACCAGTCTGTTGTTCCATGTTCAGTTCTAACTGTTGCTTCTTGACCTGCATTCAGATTTCTCAGGAGGCAGGTCAGGTAGTCTGGTATTCCCATCTCTTTAAGAATTTTTCAGAGTTTATTGTGATCCACACAGTCAAAGGCTTTGGCGTAGTCAATAAAGCAGAAGTAGATGTTTTTCTGGAACTCTTGCTTTTTCGGTGATCCAACAGATGTTGGCAATTTGATCTCTGGTTCCTCTGCCTTTTCTAAATCCAGCTTGAATATCTGTAAGTTCACAGTTCATGTACTGTTGAAGGCTGGCTAGGAGAATTTTTGAGCATTACTTTGCTAACGTGTGAGATGAGTGCAATTGTGCAGTAGTTTGAACATTCTTTGGCATTGACTTTCTTTGGGATTGGAATGAAAATTGACCTTTTCCAGTCCTATGTCCACTGCTGAGTTTTCCAAATTTGCTGACATATTGAGTGCAGCACTTTCACAGCATCATCTTTTAGGATTTGAAATAACTCAGCTAGAATTCCATCATCCTGCCTAGCTTTGTACTTAGTGATGCTTCCTAAGGCCCTCTTGACTTCACATTCCAGGATGTCTGCCTCTAGATGAGTGATCACTATACAAAAAAGATCTCCTCTTCATTACCAGTTAAAAATTAGCTAATGAGATAAACCAGTGATTCCAATATATTGTGAGAGGGTTAAACCTTTTCCCTTTAAGGTAACATTCATTGGAATTTTCATTGGAAGGACTGATGCTGAAGCTGAAGCTCCAATCCTTTGGCCACCTGATATGAAGAACTGACTCATTGGAAAAGACCCTGATGCTGGAAAAGATTGAAGGCAGGAGGAGAAAGGGACAACAGAGGGTGAGATATTTGGATGGCATCACTGACTCAAAGGACATGAGTTTGAGCAAGCAAGGTGTTGATGATGGACAGGGAAGACTGGTGTGGTACAGTCCATGGGGTCACAAAGAGTTGTACATGACTGAACGACTGAACTGACTGAACTTAAGGTAACATGGATCTTAAAGCCATCTTATGAGGCAGTGCCGTGAGAATAATGTCTTTGGAGCATCTCTTCTCAACTCTCACATTCTAATGAATATACTTACCTAGTATTCTGATTTTATCAGCAATACCCATGCGATGGTAACTTCAACCCTACATGCCAAATCAGATATGGTGGACATACTTCCTTGGATATTTCAAAGTTGCCTCAAACTCAGCATACCCAATATAGAACTCATCTTCTCAATTACATCTCCATCTCTCCCTGCATCCCCTATCACAAACTGGGGAGTCATCTTGAACCCTTTCCCCTTTGTTCCACTCCAAACAGAACAGAGTTCCATTTATCAGAGTCTGTGGATTCTATCATTCTTGAATCCATGTGCTTTCACCCATTATCACCGTCACTACTCTGGTTCACGTCTTCTTCATCTTTTAAATTGCAGTGTCCTGCCTTATTTCTTTGCCTTCAGCCTGGCCTTCTCATACCTATTTTCCATATAGCATCCAGAGTGTTATTGCCCTTGTCACTTCTCATCTCTAAAATGCTTCAGTGACCGTCCATTCTTCTCGGAATTAAGTCTAAGCTATTTAATATGACTTAAAAATCATTAATGACTCAGTGCTTTGCATACTTCTTTTGGAATTCTCTCCAGTTTTGAACTTGATGCATTTTTCCATATGCACCATCTTCTCTGTAGGTTTCAAGCCTTTGAGTAGGTGATGCCTCTACTTAGAGTATCTTTTCATTCTCCGTTTTGCTAAGTTACCACCTCTCAACAGTTGCTTTCCTTGATCCCACCTCTCTTAAGGCTGAGATTCAACCCTTTTATTATCCTTGGTGTTATAGTTATCACGGCTGAATTCCAATCCCCTCTTTACTGGTTTATCTTCCTCAATACTTCCTTAAAAAGTAGGGCTTATCTCATTCATCACTGTTATTTTAGCATTAAGCTCAGTGTCTATTTTAGAGTCTAGCTCAATAAATGTTAATAAATAAAATTCCCAGTAGTATGAAGAAAGGAGCTTGCCATGGAAAATCAGTGAAAGAAAGGTAGGTGGAACTGTTAGGAAGACACAAATCACATTAGAGACACAAATCACATTGTGTTCATTAGTTCTCAGCTTCTTATTGCAGAGTATAGGGGGGAAATGTACCTAAAATAAGTAGAGAAGGAGTATTCTAGTTAGGCTGAATGACACATTTTCTTCTTTCAAGATATCATTATTTTCTTTTTAAAGACCTTACAGTTGATTTTTTATTTACTTGTAGCAGTTTTTTTTCTAGGTTCCATTTCCTTCTAGAATCAGATAGGGGATTTTGGTTAACTGACAATTCCATGTTCTGAGTTCTCACTCTTTTTTCCTACTTCAGTTCCCAGGTTGCTTGTAGTGAATTGCCCAATATACATCTCATCAGCAGTTCCTTCAGGTTATGGAGCTCTTCTTTGGTGAAGAGTGACCCTAAGGCATTCTAAAAGACCTGAATGTCTCTGGGTTCCCTTTTTCCAGGAATCTATACTTCTAAAGTTTGAAGGAGATAATAGGTTTAAAAGAATGCAGTGCATTTCCTACATACATATTTACCAAGGGAAATTTTGTAACATAAACCAAAGTTTAGTAGATAAACAGTGAATGAAGATGCATATAGATTAGCAACAGACACTCTAGCTCTGCATCTCCAGGGTTCTTTAGAATTCTGCATTCAAGAGGCCATCTGGGTTTCACAGCGTCTCCTGACTTCTGTTTCAGAGTGTCAACTGCTTTAGCAATCTGCAGCACAGCTTTGACGCTGATGTGTGTGGAGGGTTGATGGTCACTTTCTAGATTACATTGTAGTGCAAATTAATGTTAACTTGGGAAGTAGATGTACTCATTCCTGTCCCTGTGCTTTTCCTTATGCGCTTTCACCCGGGAATTGAACTCAAATCCATCTCTTCATTCTACATCTCCTTTGCTTATCTCAATCTTATTTTTCAGGATTCAGCTTATTTCATTTTCTCCTGCAGTTAGGACGTAGATCATGGTCTCTGGGAGCTTTGCAATACTTTGTGCCAGTCTCCTAAATTAGCTTATGTTGTTTTACTTTATACGTAAAAGTGTGACCTCGTGTAGCTTGTCACTGTTTGAGGCCACTCCAGTGCCATGCTTCATTTGCAGTGACATGTCGAGCTGTTTGGATCATGTTCCTCAATGTCTTACCGAACACCAGCTTAGCACAGGCAAGACTTGACTATCATAACATAGAACATTCTCCTGGTATTTTCTGGCCTGTATAATTATTATATAGGGCTTTTAATTAATTAATTTATTTTTTGGTGGGGATTAGGCAACTCTGGCTGTCATGTAACTTGTCAATTTTCCTTTCACTCAGTATGGGAATGTGAAAGAAAGAATCAGAAGGTGAAATTAGAGGACTAGAAGTTAGGAGAAGTTGGTTAATTTCTTCGTCCCTTTATTTTTTTAATATAAATTTGTTTTAATTGGAGGCTAATTACTTTACAGTATTGTAGTGGTTTTGCCATACATTGACACGAATCCTCCACGGGTGTACATGTGTTCCCCATCCCTCTGGGTCAACCCAGTGCACCAGCCCCGAGCACCCTGTCTCCTACATCGAACCTGGACTGGCGATTCGTTTCACATATGATAATATACATGTTTCAGTGCCATTCTCCCAAATCATCCCACCCTCGCCCTCTCCCACAAGAGTCCAGAAGACTGTTCTGTACATCTGTGTCTCTCTTGCTGTCTTGCATATAGGGTTATCGTTACCATCTTTCTAAATTCCATATATATGCGTTAGTATACTGTATTGGTGTTTTTCTTTCTGGCTTACTTCACTCTGTATAATAGGCTCCAGTTTCATCCACCTCATTAGAACTGATTCAAATGTATTCTTTTTAATGGCTGAGTAATATTCCATGGTGTATATGTACCACAGCTTCCTTATCCATTCATCTGCCGATGGACATTTAGGTTGCTTCCATGTCCTGGCTATTATAAACAGTGCTGCGATGAACATTAGGGTGCACGTGTCTCTTTCAGATCTGGTTTCCTCGGTGTGTATGCCCAGTAGTGGGATTGCTGGGTCGTATGGCAGGTCTGTTTCCAGTTTTTTAAGGAATCTCCACACTGTTCTCCATAGTGGCTGTACTAGTTTGCATTCCCACCAACAGTGTAAGGGGTTGCCTTTTCTCCACACCCACTCCAGCATTTATTGCTTGTAGACTTTTGAATAGTAGCCATTCTGACTGGCATGAAATGGTACCTCATTGTGGTTTTGATTTATATTTCTCTGATAATGAGTGATGTTGAGCATCTTTTCATGTGTTTGTTAGCCATCTGCAGGTCTTCTTTGGAGAAATGTCTGTTTAGTTCTTTGGCCCATTTTTTGATTGGGTCATTTCTTTTTCTGGAATTGAGCTACAGGAGTTGCTTGTATATTTTTGAGATTAATTCTTTGTCAGTTGCTTTATTTGCTGTTATTTTCTCTCAGTCTGAGGGCTGTCTTTTCACCTTGCTTATAGTTTCCTTTGTTATGCAAAAGCTTTTAATTTTAATTAGGTTCCATTTATTTATTTTTGCTTTTATTTCCAATACTCTGTGAGGTGGGTCATAGAGGATCCTGCTGTGATTTATGTCAGAGAGTATTTTGCCTATGTTTTCCTCTAGGAGTTTTATAGTTTCTGGTCTTTTGTTTAGATCTTTCTTTGTCCCTTTAATTCCCAGTTATAAGAAAGAAATTTGATCAATTACATTTCTCTTGTCTTGTTCTCAGTGTTTGGTAGCTTAAAACCATAAGCACCTAGTCCCGGTGCCTGGCACATGAGAAAGGCTTTCAATAAATACCTGTGGAAGAGGTTTGTCACTCTAGGGAGAGTGGCTTATAAATGAAAGTTACCACATACTAAAATGGAAATAACATTAATAGCCTCCCTGCCAATTGGTCACTACTACATCTTTGATTCTCTTTGGTATTCTGCAATCAGTAAAAATAAGTGTTTTCAAAGAATCTTATGAGAAACGCATCTATGTTCTTATTTGGCAAGCTAAAGTTTTGGGTAGGAATATATTCCAGTAATAAAGGATGATGTAGAAATCTTTATATGGTAAGTATTTAAATAGAAGATGGCATTTTAAACCCAAGTCCAGAGTTACTATTTCAGACCTGTATGTGGGGACCTGAATGATAATGATCAGCAGATACCCCACTGAGAAAATCTTGACCTGTCATTCCTTATCATGTCATGAAAAAGCCAAAAAACTCTTCACAGAGTTAGACTTGTAGGTGACCTCTCCTAGAAATAGAGCTCTGAGCCCATGAGATGTAGTGGCATTTTATATGTTAGTGGCATTAATTTCTGGACTTTCCCCCCCAGCACTTAGCTCATTTAATAGAAACATTGATTAAAAGAATCTACAAAATGAAAAAGTAAAATAATAAAGTTGAAAAATATAATTTAAAATATGTTATTACAGTCATGATTATGAAATATTATTCTGATCTGAATGATGCAAATGTTCAGCTTTTATGCTTAAATGAAATTTATTACTGATACCCTATTACTTGAATTTGACCATTCAAGAATTAAAGAGATGATATATCAGTGTGTTCTCTAGGCTCATACTTTCCAGTTTATGGTATTATGCATTGGTATCATAAAGTATGCCACTTTTTAAAGTTTTTTTCTTATGATTAAAAAATTGACTCAATAAGGACATCTTACAAATTGCAATGACCTTCTGGAGATATGACTCCTTATTCTCCTATCTCCAAACCAGCTTCTCAGCCTTGTGTCCTTATCTTGGTTAATGGTGTATTTTACCTTCCAGTCACAATGGCTAGAAAGCTCAGCTTGAGCTTGGACTCTCCTCTCTCCCTGTGGACCACTGACTCAGAGGTGATTTCCCTTTGATGTGTGTTCCACCTCTGAACCTTGTGTCCAATTTCACTGTTACTTCTTCAGTTCAGCTTTTCAGATAACAACCTGTTGCCTTCTGATTAAGCCTTTCTTCTCTCCTACTTCAACTCCTCCCCTAGAATGTCATAGGACAAATGTTGACTTTGCTATTCTTTTGCTCAAAAACTCTTAGTAGCTCCTCATTCCTTCCAAAAATATGATAAGCAAAATTTGACTCAGGAATGTCTACAGTGGGATTGTTAACAATGGCAAAACATTAGAATCAGCATAGATGTTCAACAATGGGGAAATTGTTAAACAAATATAATTAAAACCTTAGGATGAAATATTATTTGGCCTAAAGGTGTTATTTTTGAGGAATTTTTGAAAGAATTTTGAACATTTAAAAATGTGCAGTGGAGTAGGGTATAACATTGAATATACCAAACCATGGTGAAAAATATTCTTGTGTATGTTGATGTTACTAGTGGTTACCTCTGAATGGCCTAGTTATGGGGAATTTTTCTTTTTGGTGAATGTAAAAATTTTTCAACTATGAATGTGTATTTTTTAAATATATTTTATTTTATCTTTAATTTTTTTTAATTTTTTTATTGGACTATAGTTAATTTACAGTAATGTGTTAATTTCAGATGTATAGCAAAATTATTCAATCGTACATACTCATTCTTTGTCAAATTCTTTTCCCACTTGGATTATTACAGAATATTGAGTAGGGTTCCCCATGCTGTGTATTAGGTCCTTGTTGACTATCTATTTTGTATACAGTTGTGTGTATATGTTAACCCCCAAATCCTAATTTATCCCTCCCTCCCGTTTTACCCTTTGGTAACCATAGATTTGTTTTCTAAGATTATGAGTTTCATAATCAGAAAAGTTTGCTCTAACAGTTGGGCTCTGGAAGGGAACTTGTGATTTATTTGGTTTAATTGCTCTTAATGTTATTTCTGGATTGCAGTATTCTTTGAGGCTTTGATGAAGGATATGGAATTTTCTCTGAAAAATGAACATCTGTCCATAGACAAAAACTGTGGTATATAATTTTGGCAGAATTTTAGACCTCAGTTGTGGAGACTTTTAAGAGAATGATGCTGTTATTTAGGAGATAACAAAGAACCCAGGAAATTAGCCTCGTCTCTCACATGGGATGGGAGGAAGAGCCAGGAGTAAATATTGGGTTTCTGGCTTTTGCCTTGAAACTTGATATCCCATTACACCTCTCTAGATGCTCTGTAAATTGCTAAGCCTGTGAGGAGCCAGGCCAAGCCTGAAGAGGTTCCCCTTTACCTCTGCAGAGGGTCCTCATTGGTGGTAACCACTGCTGTTCGTGGGAGTGGCATCTCTTCCCCTCCTCCCTGTAAAGCCAAAGTTTCCTTAGAGGGACCCACTGATAGCCATTGATAATGTTTAAGTCATTGATAACTCCTAGATGTAAGCAAATATAATGTAAGTCTGAGAGCACTGCATTTAGTATCTATTATTTTCTTAAACATGTCCCTCCCATGCTTTATAATTTTATTGTGGGCAGGGGTGACAGAGACTTGCTTTGAGAATGATCTCTTCTGTTATTTGGCAGTTTCTTTTCGTCTTGGTCATAATGATGCAGGCAGGGCAGGGTGGAGGCCTTGCTCGGTGCTTGGATCACTCATTGGGCTGGATGCCACAGCAATTCCCTGCCTGGTGCCTAACAGCCTGCACAGTGTGGGGCTAGAAAAACCTCCCTTGCCCTGGAGGTGGGTGATTCTATCTTCTCGTAGCCTTTATATTAGTCAGTAATTGAGGAAAAAACAGCACCACCGAGAGCAACACACTCTAGAGCCGTCCTTTCAATGGGGAATGAAGACTAGGTGCCCTTACTTGTTCAAAGCCTTGCTGGGCCCCAGTCAATCTTGCCATAGACTACAGATTTTACAGATAAAGGAGGCTTTTCCTTGTTGCAGTAAAGCTGCAAATGCAGATATCGAAAGAGCTGTCTGATAATTTTCTGCAAGTTGTTAAGCCCTCTGCAATCTAATCTCTGCAGAGGGCCTTGAATCAAAACAGAGGAGGAAATCCAGACATTGAACAGAGGACTTTGTAGCAGGTAAGGAAATGAGTATTTCTGAGTACTTCCAAGTACTGGTCCTGGGCAAGGTTCATTCATAGATGTTATAACATCGACTACCTCTGGGGTAGCTGGTGTAATCCTTATTTTTATGGGTGAGGAAATTGAGGCCCACAGGGTTACTGTTTTGCCCACAGACACACAGTTAGCATGAGACTAAGCTGGGTGTGTCTGCTTCCAGTTCAAGCTGTGTAATAAATAATAAATAGCTCCTGGGGTAGCATATTATTTTGGAGTATTCTAACTTTATGTGCATGTATATTTAAATATTTTATATAAGTGAAAGTGTTAGTCGCTCAGTCATGTCTGATTCTTTGTGACCCGATGAACTGTAGCCCGCCAGGCTTCTCTGTCCATGGGATTCTCCAGGCAAGAATACTCAATTGGGTAGCCATTCCCTTCTCCAAGGATCTTCCCGACCTAGGAATAGAACCCAGGTCTCCTACATTGCAGGCAGATTCTTGAACATCTGAGCCACCAGGGCAGCCCTTATGTACTTATGTACTATAATCTCATTATTAAAAGCCCTCAGGTACTGTAATCTTGTTAATAAAAATTGGAAAATACACACTAACGTGCATACATGAAACAGTTCTGTCCCAACCCCAAGCACATAGAACCTGATATATAGCAGCTGGCCCTGATAAAGATTTCCTCTCTTTATTTGCCTTTTGTTAATACAGTGTTGTATTTTTTTTCTACTGCTTTTCCTTCAAGCACATTTCTAAAGTAATTAGCACCAAAATGCATATTCAGTTTTAACTTAGTTTTTCTGTAGTGCTTCATTCTGTCACCTCATTTAGTGCTCTTTTTAAGGTTGTCATTTTAAATATATCTGTCTGGCAAAAGGAGTGGGGACTTCCCCAGTGGGTCAGAGAGTAAAGAATCAGCCTGCAATACAGGAGATGTGGGTTCGATCCCTGCTTGGGAAAGATCCCCTGGAGGAGGGCATGGCCACCCACTCCAGGATTCTTGCCTGGAGAATCCTATGGACAGAGGAAGCTGGCGAGCTACAGTTCGTGGGGTCACAAAGAGTCACACCCAACTGAAGCAGCTGAGCACGCACACACACATCCGGCAACAGGAGACACAGGAAGAATCAAGCAGCCTGTGAGCGATCTGGGGAGACACTTTAGGTGGTCACAGTAACACCCGTGTGCTTTTTTTCAGTCCTTTTGGTATGATCAACATGTAAATCCATGGCTGATTCATATCAATGTATGACAAAACCCACTGGAAAAAAAAATAATAATAATAAAAATTTAAAAAAAAAAAAATAAAGAAAAAGGAAAATGGTTGACACATTATCATTTGGTCTGTATCACCGGAGAACAAAGGTATGATCTTTGGCTTAGTGTGGCATTCAGGAGACAGTGTATCCGCTGACCTTCCATTTCCTATTCATCCACAGCTCTAAGGAGACCGTCAGATGGATGTGACTTTCAGATGTCTTCCTTCTTTCTGATTACTAATGAACGGTTTCTGTTTATTGAGAAGAATTGGGTCAGGGTCAGCAAGTGAGGACTGACTCTCATGGGATGTACGCCTGTGTGTGGACACTGTCAGAGTTCCAGAAGCAGACGGCTGGAGGCTGCCCTCTTGCCCTACCTCATCACCTGTGAGCATCCTCCCAGGGGCGAGTCTGCACGAGCTTGTGGATGCTGTCGACCGTGGTGCAGAGGAAGGAAAGGCAACAAATTAGAAAGACACTGGCTGGCACTTTGCCATTTGGAAGCTGACCTTTTTCTTCTACAGAATTTTTATATGGCTAGACTCTTGAACTGCATGATTTCCTTCTTTATAAATCCCATGAAAATGCACTCTGATTCTACTTTCTATGTCTCTCAAGAGTCTGCTTTCACAGGCCTCCCAGTAGCCTGCAGTGGGGAAACAAACTACACTCTTACAAGAAATTTACCCTCTAAACTCTCTGTCTCATTCCTTCACACTCATGATTGTGTTTAGAGCAGGAATGTATCCTCCTGTTTGAGTGACAACACTGGGCTTAATCTTGTAAACATCTGCCTTTCTTCCTGTTGCATCTGGCTTCCCACTTCCTGCCTTCTGCTGCTTCTCAACAAGTCCCTTCCTCCTCTGCCTGCAGATGGCTGCTTTTACAAGCTGCCTGCTGTCGAGAGAAGAGGGACTGATGTTCTCTGCACCTCTGTAATCAGTTCTGTTCCTGCAAGCTTATGTTCACTCACATAGTGGGACTTTCTGTCTTTATTAACTTGATTAAATACAGTTATCACAGAGGCTGCTTCAAAGAGCCTCTTGCCCTCCTCTTCCCTGCACAGCCCTCAACTTGGAAAGGCAGTGTTGGATCCCAGAAAGGATGCAGCCTATTTTGTTTTTTCCTTTGTCTTTATTTTTTTGAAGGAGCAGGGTATTAATGCTGCACCTGAGACACAGAAGGGTGACCTCAGTACACTTTGTACACTGGCATTATTTACCATAGAGAAAGGAGGAGAAATGGAAGAGAAAATAGAATTTTTCTGGGTCTAGGGTCCCACTGGCTAAGGCTTTCTGACTGAATTGTAAGTGATCTCAGGGTTGGATTTTAGACTCTTTTATGTGCTCCTGCTATGTGATAGGGCTTCAGACAGTAAAGAAACTGCCTGTGATACTGGAGACCTGCGTTCGACCCCTGAGTTAGGAAGATCCCTTGGAGGAGGAAATGGCAACCCACTCCAGTATTCTTGCCTGGAGAATTCCATGGACAGAGGAGCCTGGTGGGCTGCAGTCCCTGGGATCACAAAGAGTCGGACACGACTGAGTGACTAGCACACACACACTGTGTCATAAGGTTCAAGATCATGCGTGACCTTGACATCTGGTAAAACTGCAAAGGCCTCACATGGCCCAACTGCAGGTCCCTCCCCGTCCCACCAGCTGTACTTCTGTGGATGATTCGTTCCAGCCAGACAGTGCTCCTCATCACACGGACCAAGCCCAAGGCTCACTTCACCTTGAGTGGTGGGCTTTAGCTCTCTGCCAGGCTAGGGAATTATCCGAACAAGCCAATCACATCCTTCTGTGGCAACTAGGCCACACCTCCCCATCTTGTTACTGTAAAACCTGCCTCCCGTGGCCTCTGCTTTTTCATTCTGTTCCTGAGTGCCACCCGTCTGTGATCCTGTGTGGCACAGAGTGTCTTCCCCTGGGCTGTGATTATATAGGACTGATGAATTGATGTAGATCTCAGTCATCTGTACTGGGATGTCATTCAGCCATTCCCACAGGCCCTAGGGTGGGAATCCTTCCCTGACTAATGGGTGAAGAAGAGGTGATCATAATGCACTGCACCTACTTTTTAAATTCTTAGCATATATTGAATTTATTTCTACTTAACAATTATGTGTCCTGTTTCTGGTAATCCACACAGAACAGGAAACATTCCCATAATTTCATTACTATATCCTTGGTGTCTAGCACAGTGATTCCTGACACTAAACAAGCATTTAATAAATATTTGTTGAATAAGTGAATGAGTGAATTCTAAGGGCCCTTTCTGGGTAAGGATTACTGTATATGCTCTCTCTTTCCAGCTATAGAGTTTTATTATTTCACAGTGGGGGATGGGGTGAAGCATGTGAGCAGGTTGCGGAGCTGCATTCTCCCTTCTTCCAACCTCAGAGGTATCCCAAGGAAGCCAACGGGAAGAATGGATCCTGAAGATAAAACCTTCATCCCCTGTTCACAGCTTAGTGTCAGGTTGATATACTCTTTTTTTTTTTTTTTTTTTGATATACTCTTGTTAAGGCAAACCTTGCCAAATGTTGCTGAAACTGGCAAACAACTATATTTCATACCTTCTGAGACATCCTGATCCATTTGCCTAATGAAGTTGAAAAGAATTTAGTGCCTGGCTCTCTCAATTTTGTTTTGCCTGGACTATTTCCCCAGTTCTTATATACTCATGGAGAAAGCTGCTGTCGGCCAGAGAGAGGGCAGGGGTGGGGTGGATTTCTTCCATGCCACTGTTTTTGTGACTTCTTTAGCTACCACTAGGCCAAGGTGCCATCCTACTCTCCAGGTACTGTGATTAAATTAGTCAGCAGCCACAAAGATGGAGTCATGGAAGGGAAATTTTGCAAAGCTTACAGAACTCTATCTGTGATTCCCCTTTCATTGTTTCCATGAAGACTTGAGCTTGAATCCGAATATCTTTTAAATCATCAGATCTTATAGTTTAGGGCTTGGTATTTTGTGCATCCCTCACTTCTACAATTTTTCTTTACCCATTGCTCTAGTCTAAGTCCCCCCATTTAAGCAGTTAAGCTCTCATCTGATCTTCTCTGGGGAGCCATTGTTGGATTGATCTCTTTGTTTCCTCTTCAGAACCCCCCAACATTTTTTATTATTTTTCACATGTAGTACCATACAGTGCGTTAATTTTGTTCATTTTTGCTTTTGGAAGCCAAGGACTTTGAGGCATTTTCTTTCCTTTCCAGAGTGCCTCATCAAGTGCTGTGTTCTGTATTTATAATAGATTTTGTCAACATTTGCTGCTTGATTGATAGCAGGAACCAAGAGAGTATGCCTCCACAAGGATGAGTGTCATTTATCAGGACAACAAAACTGGTGTCAGTTTGTCCGAGTGACACTAAATGGAGTCACAAGGCGTCCTGAGCTCTATATGTTGAAGCAGTGGAGACACCATGACGAATTTTATGACAAGAGCAAGTTGACCACGCAGCTTCCCAGATGTTGCTAAACTCTGCTTTCACTGTTTTGTAGGGCTCATGTTAACTGTGTCTCTCAGTGCTCCTGGAGGCAGTGACCCTAGAGTTAGGACTAATTCTTGTCATTTGTCCTTTCCCTGGATTTAAAACTTACTCCCGTGACATCACTTCTCTCACATATGAAAATAGCCAGGCCTACCAGTTGGAGCAATGGATTAGAATTTACACCGGGTGTGTGGTCACTGTTGCCCCAGGTAATAAGTAGGAAAGGAAAAGAGGACTGGAAAGAAAGAATGAGCCCAGTTATTATTTTTAAAGTGTCTTGGTTTCCAATAAGACAGTAGAATTCCAGGGAGTTTCCCTGCTGGCTACCCTGAGAACATCTGCTGTAGCATTCTTGGTGGGACTCTCTCTGTGGTCCTGAACCTCATTAGCAGCGGCTTTTTTGCTTCATAGGAGGTAGGTGTAGTGCAGGTGGGCGTTAGCAGGGAGGTTTGTATGACCAAACCCACCTCAGCAACTGACACTAATTGGCTCCCCTGGGAAGTCCCAGGAGAAGTTGCCAGCTGCAAAGACGGGGTTTTTGTTTATAGTTTGTAGTGATTTTCCCTCTACTGCTTTTCTTCCATCCCGGTCCAGACCGCCTCGTCTTCTTGCACAAATAACAAATGGCCAACCCAGAGTATAAGAAATTAGAGAATCGAGGCACATCTTACTTGATTCCAACCGTGTTTTTGCTCCACTTTCCATTCTCCCCAGGGTTATCTTTCAGATGTGAGCAGATGTGAGCTCCGCCCATCTTTCACCCTTCCCCTTATCACCACTGTTCCTGTGAGCCTGCGCCCAGTGACATGGGAGGGATTCTCACCAAGGTTTCGCTGACAAAGCTAGAAAGTATTGGTGAAAAATAAGTGTACATTGTCAATGTATTTATTTATTTTTAATTAATTAATTTATTTTAATTGGCTAATTACTTTATAATACTTTATTTTTAATTAATTAATTTATTTTAATTGGCTAATTACTTTACAGTATTGTAGTGGGTTTTGCCATACATTGACATGAATCCGCCATGGGTGTACATGTGTCCCCATCCTGAACCCCCCTCCCACCTCCCTCCCCACCCCATCCCTCAGGGTCATCCCAGCGCACCAGCCCTGAGTACACTGTCTCCTGCATCAAACCTTGACTGGTGATCTGTTTCACATATGATAGTATACACGTTTCAATGCTATTCTCTCAACTCATCCCACCCTCATCTTCTCCCACAGAGTCTGAAAGACTGTTCTTTACATCTGTGTCTCATTTGCTGTCTCACATATAGGGTCATCGTTACCATCTTTCTAAATTCCATATATATGCCTTAGTGTACTGTATTGGTATTTTTCTTTCTGACTTACTTCACTCTGTATAATAGGCTCCAGTTTCATCCATCTCATTAGAACTGATTCAAATGTATTCTTCTTAATGGCTGAGTAATATTCCACTGTGTATATGAACCACAGCTTTCTTATCCATTCGTCTGCTGATGGGCATCTGGGTTGCTTCCATGTCCCGGCTATTATAAACAGTGCTGCAGTGAACATTGGGGTACACATGTCTTTTTCAATTCTTGTTTCCTCAGTGTGTATGTCCAGTAGTGGGATTGCTGGGTCATATGGCAGTTCTATTTCCAGTTTTTTAAGGAATCTCTACACTGTTCTCAGAGAAGGAAATGGCAACCCACTCCAGTATTCTTGCCTGGAGAATCCCATAGACAGAGGTGTCTGGTGGGCTACAGTCCATGGGGTCACAGAGAGTCAGATATGACTGAGCAACTAACACACACTCACACACTGTTCTCCATAGCGGCTGTACTAGTTTGCATTCCCACCAACAGTGTAAGAGGGTTCCCTTTTCTCCACACCCTCTCCAGCATTTATTGCTTGTAGACTTTTGAATAGCAGCCATTCTGACTGGCATGAAATGGTACCTCATTGTGGTTTTGATTTATATTTCTCTGATAATGAGTGATGCTGAGCATCTTTTCATGTGTTTGTTAGCCATCTGTATGTCTTCTTTGGAGAAATATCTGTTTAGTTCTTTGGCCCATTTTTTGATTGGGTCATTTCTTTTTCTGGAATTGAGCTACAGGAGTTGCTTGTATATTTTTGAGATTAATTCTTTGTCAGTTGCTTCATTTGCTATTATTTTCTCCCATTCTGAAGGCTGTCTTTTCACCTTGCTTATAGGTTCCTTTGTTGTGCAAAAGCTTTTAAGTTTAATTCAGTCCCACTTGTTTATTTTTGCTTTTATTTCCGTTAATATGGGAGGTGGGTCATAGAGGATCCTGCTGTGATTTATGTCAGAGAGTATTTTGCCTATGTTTTCCTCTAGGAGTTTTATAGTTTCTGGTCTTACATTTAGATCTTTAATCCATTTTGAGTTTATTTTTGTGTATGGTGTTAGAAAGTATTCTAGTTTCATTCTT
Source organism: Dama dama (assembly GCF_033118175.1). Lineage (NCBI taxonomy): Eukaryota > Metazoa > Chordata > Mammalia > Artiodactyla > Cervidae > Dama > Dama dama. The sequence goes on from NC_083705.1 coordinate 27,000,803, forward strand.
TTACAAGTGGTTGACCAGTTTTCCCAGCACCACTTGTTGAAGAGATTGTCTTTTCTCCATTGTATATTCTTGCCTCCTTTGTCAAAGGTAAGGTGTCCATAGGTGTGTGGATTTATCTCTGGGCTTTCAGTTTTGTTCCATTGATCTATATTTCTGTCTTTGTGCAAGCACCATACTGTCTTGATGACTGTAGCTTTGTAGTATAGTCTGAAGTCAGGCAGTTTGATTCCTCCAGTTCCATTCTCAAGATTGCTTTGGCAATGTATTTAGAAGGTGATTTCTGGTTTCTACAATATGTCCCCACTTACAAGTCATTTAAATTAGTTATCAGACCACGTGTTCTTTTCAGTGTTTGAGGAACCAACTCACATATTGGTGCTATCCATTCTACAATTGTTTCTGCATTCAACAATTCTACAAGTGTGTTTCAGGTCATGGTGCAATCAATATTTTTGCTAAATCCAGGTGATAATAATCTTTCTGGGTAAGAGTGACTAATCCTATGGACTTTAGTGTAGTTATCTTTTCTCTCTCTGTCGAACACTGAGATGGAAGATTGTTGAGGAGACTACAGAGACTGGGTGGAGGTAATTTCTCTGTGCCTGAATTATACAGACTGCACTGAAGTTCTGTCAGTCACATAATTATTAGAAATAATTAGTGCCAAAAGGACACAGGAAAACTATAATTCTCCTGGTGAATGTCATATAGGATGCAGTATTGGGGGAATTAAAAAAACTAACAAACTTCAGAAATATTGTTTTTATCTGATTCATGCATACTTGGAGCTCAGGAAATTGTCAATTTCTTTTTTTATTATGTAATTAAGAGGCTTTTCTTCTAGGTAGTGCTAATAGGATTATATTTTCATCTTGACCAATGCTAATTGATTTAAACAAAATCATTAAAGTCTTTAAACTTGGACATTATCCTTAAGTTGTAAGTGTGAAACTCAGTCTATCCTTTGTGTCATTATGAGTAAAATTCATCTAGAGACCATCAGTGTTAATTTTGATACACCAAATGCATACATATTTTAAATGGAGGGATTTTAGTGTTGCAGTTGTTTTACTTTGTTTTGATTTAAAGTTATATTGAATAGAAAAGTAGTTAATTTAGTTACATGTTGAAGCTCCTCTAAAGCCTTCTCAGAACCATTTCTTTTTAGCAGTAGATTTTTAAAGATATGTGGGACAGGATATATGGGAGAAAGGAAATTGTTTCAAACCTTCGTGGTTTCTGATTTAGAGTAGAAAAACTGGTTCTGAAAAGTCTCAGTTTGGAACATTCATTAGAGCAACTCCTCTCTAATGTATCCTGGTCAGTGATAGGCTCCAGTATTCGTGTTGTTTCTATTTGATCACGAAATGGGATACAAAAATGGATGGATAATCCAGATCATATTTTAGCCATAATGTATACCCTTTTCTGTTATATCTTATGTTAAAAAATCTTTCTGGGAAAGAAGTCAATGTAATAATTTGTTTCAAGTCTTCTTTCATTTTCATGTTTCCTCATAGGGAAGACAGAGATGCCAATAAACAATAAAATGATCAAAAGGTTAGACAAAGAAGTAGAATATGAGGCAGTCTCTGGGTAGCACACAGGGAGCATGGCCAGCCTCTGACTCACAGGCTGTCTCAAGAGGTTGATGATGACTCTGAAATTTTATCAAGTCCATCTCTTTTCTTTAAGCAGAACTACTCTTATACATTTCCCAGTAGGTGATAATTTATTCTATTTTTTAATGAAACTTCCAATGTAGAGGACACCAGCTCCCTTAGGAACCCATTGTGTGGTTAGATGGTTTTCAAAGAAGGATCCTGTTATTGTCAGTTTTTTTTCTTCATTCCCTCCACTGGGATGATCATCTTTATAGAAACAGTTGTATCCATGTACCACCATTGTCTGTGGTCCTGGAAGAGGTTGACAGCTAGAGGACATGCCTACTCTAAAGAACGATGGCTCCAATCTCTTCAGCGTGTGACTAGTTTGTCTTCTCTCCTCTAGATGGAGAACAGAGGCTTTTCTATTTTAAATTCATATTGTAATGTTGACTTATATTCACTTAGAGCTTCACTTTTTTTTTTTTTTGCCAACTCTATGCATTGCTGGAATTTCCCTTCTCTGTGCTAAAATCATGCTGGTTCCATTAATCAGTATCCAGAATATTTGATTTTTTAAAAATTTGACATTGATGTGTATGATCTATAGGACATCGGATGAATACCAGAATGATTTAGTGTCCTGGGATCCAGAGCTGTTTCTGCCAGAGCTACCAGTTTGACTTTGAGTGTATGATTTACTATGTGTTTCTGAGCTTCAGCTTATCACCATTAAATGTGTGGCCAGATTAGCGCAGCTTTTCCCTGTGAGTTTTCCATGAAATATTAACAGATATAAGATGAAAAAATGGTCCCATTTTAAAAACAGGTGGTAGTGATGGTGGTGATGGTGGGGTGCATAAGAATGAGTGAATATAAATAGATTTATTTACTGAAATATTTGAGCCTTAAAAAAAGGTACATTATAAATCTTCAAGAAAAGTTTTCTAAAGTTATCCAACTATGATTCCTTTTTTCCCTCTAATACTACCTTAAGGCCACCCACTCTTAACTGGGCTTATCTGCAAAGCAGAAGTAACCATTCTTTCCTTAGTGCCCATTCTAGAAATGTAGTAAAACTGCCAGGAGAGCATTTGAGACTCTATAAATAAGCCATAGAAAATAGTTGGCATGCTCCATGGTTTCCTTTTGCCTCATGACCTCTTTGAGGGCAGGGGCCTTTTCTTCGTCATCTTGTGTAAATAGGGCCTAATCTAGCACTTGACGTCTAAAAGATATTTAACAAATGTGTTGAATGGAGTCAAACTGTTCATAAATGGAAGACACTGCCTTGAAAATTTTTGAGCTGCGTGTTATTATAAAGTGGATTTGGAATGGATGGAATTCAGGCAAGATGATATCTAAGATCAGAAATTTATGAGTTTCCTATGGTTATAAAGATAACAGAATAAAATTGCCCATAGAGAATCACAGGGAGATTAAAGAAGGGCAGAGGACGGCTTTTCGAGCAGTTGTTACTGGCTTCTTTCCTGAGTCTGGGTAACCTTTCCCGTCAGCTTGAGACTAGATTCTGCCTAAGAATGTGGATTTGTTAATTGGGGACATTCATCCAGATTATCAATGCATAAGGAAGGGACAAGACCCTATGAAATGTGCTTCATCTTTCATCTTGGATATTGCCACTGTGTACTTATGAATTTAATTCATTAAATTTATGATGAGTTTATTTTTCTACTTTGCTATTCCATCATTCTGTAGTGTTTCTTATGAGCTTTTGGAGAGCATGAAATATGTCTCATATGCATTTACCCTTCTTTAATATCTGGTTTTTGTGATCATAGGAAGAACTCAATAAATATTTGCTGAAAAAAATAAATAGCTGAATATGATGGTTCTGACACTTCTCCAATTTAGCATCTGAAGTTAGAGATAGTAAATATAATGAGCTTCTATTTAACAGAAGTTAAATAAAATTTTGAAAGTAGGAAAAATAGGAAAAAAATTACCTCTCATTTTACTACCAAAGAATCGTCACTGTCAAGACTTCTAATTATTTCCCTCTAGGCATATTTTATGCAAAGGGAATTTTTATATACAACTGTAATCATGTGCTATATATAACTGTGTCTTGATTTTTTCACTTGCAGCTATTTTGTCAGTAAGCTGTGTCCAGCTCTTTGCAAACCCATAGATTATAACCCAGGCTCCTCTGTCCATGGGATTTCCCAGGCAAGAATCCTGGAGAGAGTTGCCATTTCATTCTCCAGGGAATCTTCCCCACTCAGGGATCAAACCCACGTTTTCTGCCTTGCAGATTGATTATTTACCATTGGGTCACTTGGGAAGTCAACTTTTTTCACTTGAAACTATATAAAGTGTTTATAATCATTATATGCACTATTTTGTATGTAAGAAATATTTCACAATAAAAATTTAAAAACTTTATAAGTCCCAGGTGACATAGTTTTAACAAACAGAACAATTTAAAATTGTTCCTGCATATTTTTCTTAAATATTTATACTTTTATTATCCTATTTTCTTATTAAGCTTCCCCTCTCATTTTATCTTTATTTATTCAGATAAATAAATTTTATCTTTATCTTCAGATGCTATATAAAAGGCTTGAATTAAATATTTTTGAACATGAAGTTTTTTCCTGTTTTTCCTTTGGGTATTTTTTAAGCATAATGTACCTATTGGCAAACTACTTTTCAGATGTTTGTGTCAGTATTTGCTGTTTGTTTCCTTTTCTTAAAAGCTAAATTATTTATTATACAAATAATGGTAAGAATTTAAAAATTATAAAAAAGAAAATCCTAAATCTCACCATGTGCCTTTTTCATTTCAATGTCTTGCCAGAATTTGTATATTTGCATATGATGTTTACCTAATTATATTTGTAAAGTATTTGCTATTTCTGACAGGTAGGAACATTCTAAATTCAATGTAAATTCATCAGTAGTGATTTTTTTTTTTTTTTACTTTGAAAAATATTGACTGATTTTATTGGAAAAATGGTTCCTGATTTTGTTTCATTTTGTGGTCTTATTAGTGAGGTCAAAGCTTTTCATATTTAAATATATATATATATATACACACACATACCTATATAATTTTTGTTCTTTTATGAATTGCCCATTTGTGTCTGTCCATTTGTTTTTCCTACTGAATGGTATGAATGCTTCATTGCATAAAGCATGCTGTCTTCTGCAGGTGCAGGCACACACCACGGCTTTAGGTGGTGCCAAGGTGATAGGATGAAGCTGAGCGATGCTGCTATCAATGGTGGCAGCCAGAGCAGACTGTGCTGTGGACTGTTTTGCAATAGGGTTAGTTACTAAATGGTCCCCTCTTTCTGTTAGTTCAGCATTGCAAAAACCAGGCCTGGCTAGTGATGTGTGTGTGACAGACTTCATTTGCCCCTTCGTCTCAGTTATTATTAGAAAGGTCCAGAAATCGCCAGTCATCAGGGGGCTGTGGGCACCTTCTGCTTCTGTTGCTCTTGGAGGTCTGAAGTGTTGCAACCACTCAATGTGGTTTGCTCTTCACTGGAGCAAATTGCCAACAGCTTGTGTGACTCCTTAAGAGTAATGAGAATCAACCTCATTTTAGGAGAGGAGACAGAGTGTGTCTATATTCAGCAAATCACATCCCCCTGCTGCTGGGATTGCTTCAGACACTCCTCAGGGGTGAGGGGCCCTTGTTGATGGAAAAATGTCCATTTTGTCTGAGGAGCTGCTGCGTTCTGTCAGCATCTGCTGGCAAGTAATGCTTTCTCTCACATAGCTTCACTCCCCAAACCACTGGACGTGACGGAAGTTAATGTAAGTTTCCTGCACTCTATTTCAGTCCCTTGTCATTTCATCAGGGAGCTAAATGCTGAATGCCTCCAGACACACTGTAAGCTAAGGACACCATTCACAACAAGATAGAAACTTTGAAAACTGTATCGAGGCATGCAAGTCATAGTTTTAAAATAAATAGTAATTTTTTGTCTTACATAAAAACTCAGAATTACTTTGGGAACTGCTAAAGCCATGAAAATTGTCCTGTAACAAAGAAAAAAAAACAGGCTCCTTAAAAGTAAAGGTTTTGTGCAGAACTTCTAAGAAAAGGTGGAAATGATTTGAGGATAGTCTTGCCGCAATACTATTTTTTCATTGTTTTTCCTTTTAAGATTGTACAGTGCCTCCTTAGTTGCACACAGGATTAAATTCAGTTTCTCCTTGGCCATCTTTTCTGTGTGAATTTTAGGCTCTATAGTATTGTTAAGTAATTTAAAATTCAACTTTTGTTGTTTCCACCCCAATGTGTGTTTTTCCCAAGCCCACTCCGTTCCCTGTCAGTGTGGGCACTGCTTCTTCATGCACCTGTGTCAGCTCACATCTACAAAATGTGTTGCTCTATCAGGCCTCCCTGGTAGCTCAGACAGTAAAGAATTCACCTGCAAAGCAGGAGACCTGGGTTCGATCCCTGGTTGGGAAGATGCCCTGGAGGAGAGCATGGCAACCCCCTCCAGGATTCTTGCCTGGAGAATCCCCATGGCCAGAGGAGCCTGGTGGGCTACAGTCCATAGGGTTGCAAAGAGTTGGACACGACTGAGCGACTAAGCACAGTACATCAGTCCTCTTGGTTATGAGTGTGTATTATTATTTCCTTGAGGGGAGAGCCAGTTATATTTCTTTTACACTTTTCAATGTGTTGACTAGAAAGGTTTTCATGTAATATGTATCTAGTAAATGTAGTTATTTGCCTAGTTTTTATTCTAAAGCATTCATGAGATTCAAGTTGTGAGTACATTTCTGGGTGGTTGGGGATACATGTGTTTAGGGTTACTGATTTCATACATTAAACGCAACTATAATTTAAACATTTGTGAAATAAATTAGACTCAGATTTTTTTATCTGTGCTTTAATCTTTAAATAAGTGGTTCAAAACACTTTAAAAGAAGATGTTTTTGAATTTCTGATGAGGCCATGTTAGAGATATTTAAACTATGAAAGTAATGGGCTAGTTGGTGGTGAATTTGAGATAATATCCTTGATTGTGTTGATTATGTGATTTTGAAAATCTACACGTAGTGTCAGTTTTGGCAACGGTTTAGAATAGAGAGTATTCCTTTTGCTAATTGGAGTGACAATTTGGTGGCATTAATTTCCTGGAGATTCCATGTAAGTTAGGCTTGGTAAGGATGTATGGAAGAAATGCTCTGATATTTATCCACTAGAATTAAATTCTGAGATTCCAAATGTAATACTGAAATCATGAGCTTTTTCTTTGACAATGTATGTGTCTAGACAGATGATGAGCTTGTTAATCAAGATTATAATTCAAAATGACATCATCAATTTAGAGAAATGTAAAAAGGTGTATAGAAGCAATGTTTGAGGAATCACTTGCTGAGGTTAGATTGGAATTGGAAAATACATTGTCTAATACAGGTTACTTTTCGGACCCAAGAGTAAATCAAAGCCAAAAGCAAGTTTATTCTTGAGAACTTGATAAAGAGCAAGTAACTGTGAATTTAAATTGCTTAATACATATAACAGCCTTCTATGTTATAATTATGTTCACTTACAAATGAAGAAATTGAGGCTCAGAGAGAAGTGAGTTGCCTAGGTCACACAGCTAGTAAGCAATAGAGTCAGGACTGGAACCTACTTCTCATTGACTGCAAAAACCAATATCTTGAGATACTGGAATGTTTTTTAGGAAATAGAAAATTAGTCATGAATGGTTATCATGGTATAAGAAAGGGAGACTCCTTGTGGATACTGACTGAGTTGTTCCAATGAGTTACTGTTGGTAAAGCTGAAATAAAGGTGCTTTTTCTAATCTCAACTGATATAGTTGACATGGTCTGATGTGAAGGGTGATCACTAAATTTATAGAAAGAAATATGACACTGTCTCAAGGAAACAAAATTTAAAGTCAGGTAACAGTCCTTCCCTTTTAGAAAGTATTGGGACCATGCTGTTACTTTTCAGTAGATTTTTCATGCATAAAACAATGCTCATTAATCATACTCACATTGTATATTAATAGCTGTACTAATTGAGCACTTACTGTATGACAGGCAGTACATTAAATGCTTAATGTATGTTTTCTCATTTAATTTCTTCAGTGACCCTACGATGTAGATATCATTAATATTCCCATTTCACAGGCTAGGAGCCTGAGACACAAAATTAAGTGATTTTTCAAAACCTCATATCTCATTACTGGCTGAATCAGATTATGTTTAAACATCATGATGACATGGTCTGTTTTTATTAACAGCTACTAATACTTCCTGCTTCTTGCACTGTAAGGAGTCTACTTAATTTTGCACTTGGCTTTCCTAGATGATTTTTTTTTTCCTAGATGATTTTGAAGCCCCAATCAATTTGTGCTGCAAGATTACATTAAAGGACACAAAGGAAACCCTGTATATTGTTACTAATTACTAGTATTTTTGGTTTAGTTGGAAAGACAGGTAAATTCTGGCAGCAGAGATGCTCTGGGAATCACTTCCTTTGTCTGTAAAATGAAATCAATAATGCTTCACCTGTCTAAAGATAGGAGCTGGACAGGATAACATTTGACTGAATATGCACAGAGTTATTCCCATTTGTGTTCTCTGGGGGAATGAGGATACTAACATGTATGAATGAGTATGAATGACCTCAGAAGCTTAATGATTTAATGAAGAGAAATATTTTCTTGCCTCTCAGTGTAATATTGACGCTTCTGGTTGAAGCTTGGACTCAGTTTTCAAGTGATCTTAGACTAAAAACAGGGGCATCATATTTAATCTCCCACATAGCAATGCTTTCCTTTGAGAAACACCAGTCTTTACTTTGACAAGATTATGCTACCTTTTTGGCTAAAATACAATTTTAGGACTGTAAAAAGAAGAGCTATATCAAAGATACACTCTTCCAAGAATCAAGGTTGATTGAGAATTCTTGTCAGAAGCATAAAAGATTCTAAAGGTGTCATATGTTGATGGCTTTGTTGAATTAGCAGTTTATCACACCACATAGTCCCCAGAGTGATTTATCATTGAGTCAGGTTCCGTTTTACTCTGACCCATCATTACAGATTAATCTGGGACATATAGTTTGTGAAATATTGACAAATACATTTTGAATTGTTATTTTGGAAACCATCAAGACATCTGACTCCTTTTGATTTAATACCCTTGACTTCAGTACTAATTCTGAGCATGTTAGAGATGAGCCTCTGTAAAGAAAAGTGAATAACATTAATTAAGATGGTATGACTTTTCTCCTCACAATAAACTGTTTTGCTAGAATGGGAATAATACTGTTTTCAATAAAAATGCCACCTGAGATTTTTCTTATGTTCTCTTAGGAGAGCTCTTTACTGTAAAATTAAGACAGCCTCTTAACTCTAAAGCACCTTCAATTTACCAAAAAGGGCCAACCTAATGTTCCAAAGCAGACTCCATCCTTTTAGTGCATACCCATTTTAGGGCCAAGGGAAAAGTGTCTTGTTCTGCAGGAAAACATTTCTCAGCTAACTGTTATTTTAAATGCTTCCAGGAGACCACAGAGTAAGAGAGGAGACAGCAACAACCCCTGGCATGCCTGGGGGATCACTTGTTTTTTCATATTTGTGGAACCCTGTGTCAAGAGAGGAAACATCTAAAAATAAAATGCATTTACTCAGAATCTCTGGGGTAAGGTGCAAAGAGCCTGTGCCATAGGAGCCTAGATTAAAAATTAAATGGTTGAAACCTGGACAGCAGATGTTATCAGCAGAACCATGGGCGCTTTCTGGTTAAGTTTTTGCCATCTGATTAGTTTCAATAAATTGGCTTCCAGCACTATTGTCCTTTGGCCTTTAGTTGCTGGTGAACCCACTTACTGGTGAGCTGTTTCTTTGTAGTCTGGTGTTTACTGGCCTTTCAAAACACTGGCTTAATCCACCAGTGTGTACTGTCTCCAAAATTCAGTCTAGTCTGTTCATCACTCTCGTCAAGTTCTAAATGGTAGGAGTCAAAATCTTGCTCTAGTTCACGTATATATTTTTATAGATTTTCCCCTAAAGTGTGGCATGGAATGGAAAATAGAGCCCAGGAGTGGTATAAACACTTCTTAAAATTTATCGACAAAGAGGATCCATGAGGAGGAAAAGGGGCCAGCTGGAAGGATTAGGTACAGTCCTGGGTATATTACATTTCTTCCAGTTGATTCCTGCCCTCTTAGATACTGATCCAATTTTCCACTGCTTCTGTAGGAATCAAATCTTAAAACTGAGACTGAAAGCTGTACAATCCTGCATTTCTATATGTCTCATTGTCTCACTGTCAGTCCAGAACCCTGCCATTATACCACCATACTTTCACAGGTCTTTCAACTGTCTCTAAAACCCAATGACTAGTTTACCATACGTTTCAAAGGCTCTTCTTTTTCAGTAGAACTTCAGCTATTTTGCAATATCATTAGAAAGAATCTAAACAAACTGAAATGGATCTGTAGCTTATGGTTGACCAAAAAAATATTGAAAAAGTAAGCAGTGGATTTGGGAGTATTGATTTTGCAAATTAGACTAGGATTTTTTTTTTAAATGTATTTCATTTATAAGTGAAAAATGTATCTTTCATTGTTTAAAAATTATGTTCATGCCATATTCTCCATCCCACATACACTTCTTAAAAACTTTCTTATTTTATATTAGAATATAGCCGATTAGCAATGTTGTGACAGTTTCAGTTGCACAGCAAAGGGACTCAGCCACACACATACATGTATCCATTCTCCCCGATTCCCCTCCCGTCCAGGCTGCCGCATAACATTGAACAGAATTCCCCGTGCTATAGGTTGCTGGTTATCCATTTTAAATACAGCCATGTGTACCTGTCTATCCCACACTCCCTAACTCCCTTTCCCCCATAAGTTCATTTGCCCCCCTGGCAACCATAAGTTCATTTTCTAAGTCTGTGGGTCTGTTTCTGTTTTGTAAATAAATTCACTTTTATCATTCCTTTTTTAGATTCTGCATGTTAAGTGGTGCCATAGAATATTTCTCTTTCTCTGATTGACTTACTTCACTTAGTATACACTCTCTAGATCTACCCATGTTGCTGCAAATGGCATTATTTCATTCTTTTTAATGGCCGAGTAATATTCAATTGCATATACATACCACATTTTCTTTATCCATTCCTTTGGTTGTTTCCATGTCTTGGCTCTTGTAAACAGTCTTGTGATGAACATTAGGATGCATGTATCCTCTTGGTTCATGTTTTTCTCCAGATACATGCCCAAGAGTGGGACTGCAGGTCATAGGGTAGCTCTATTTTTAGTTTTTCATGGAACTTCCATAGTGTTCTCCATAGTGGCTGTGCATGAGTGTGTGCTTAAGTCTCTTCAGTCATGTCTGACTCTTTGTGACTCTATGGACTGTAGCCCTTCCTCTGTCCATAGGATTCTCCAGGCAAGAATACTGGATTGCCATGCCCTCCTCCAGGGGATCTTCCTGACCCAGAGATCGAACCTGTGTTTCTTATGTCTTCTGCATTGGTAGGCAGGTTCTTTACCACTGGCGCCACCTGGGAAGTCCACAGTGGCTGTACCAATTTATATTCCCATCAACAGTGTAGGAGGGTTCCCTTCCCTACACACCCTCTCAAGCATTTATTGTTTGTGGATTTTTTGATGACAGTCATTTTGACTGGTGTGAGGTGATACCTCACTGTAGTTTTGATTTGCATTTCTCTACCCTGCGCCCCACCCCCCATACATTTTTAGCCTTGTTAGTCACCTGATCTCAAATTTTGAAAATAATCAGTTATTAGACTGAGGAGGTCCAGGAACACAGGGTCTCTTCTGTACAAATTTTGCTTCTTTGAGCCAAGCCAGACCCAGACTATTGCCTGCTTGGTGACACTCCTAGCCTGCTTCTAAAGATGCTTATCTTTACTGCTCAGGGACTGGGGACCTGATACAGGTTCATCAGAAGAGCATGCTTTTATCTGGGATCAACTTTCAAACCAAAAATTTTCCTCAGTATTGTTTTATTATTTTCATAGTATTAGGAAAAGTGAACAAAAACTTTAAATGGAAAAAATATCCATGCTGTGAAAAACTCTGAAAACTCCAATTTTCTGCAGAATCAATGTGTCTTATAAAATCTGTGTCTGCAGAGAAGGAAGATTTTCAGTTACTGGGGTCAGAGAATAGATGCAGAAACGCTGTAAGAAACCTTGAAATTTTAGCAGAAGATTTTCAGCAGCAAAATTCAAGGAAAGGCCTTTCAGTGGAATTTTTAATCATTATATCAAATTTCTTTTACATTATCTAACATCTCAAGGGCTTTTGATAGCAGATTGAATTCAGGCTGTAATTTTCAGCCTTGGTAGTCTTAAATAGCATCACTTCAGATCTACCTTAATTTTGTTCAAATACTAAGTGGTGTAGTGTCTGTTTTATTTACAAGTAGAGGAAAAACCAGGGTGATGAATACATTTTGATTTCTGTTTTCTTGCTCTTTTTCATTGTGCAAATGAAGATTTTTTTAAACAAAAGTATGTCCAACTGTGTTTTTGCAAAATGCCTTTTCAGAAAATAAGTTTTGAACCTTCATTTTAATATTATTACTCGTGACCCTACGTGGGCTCTTCAGTGTGTGAGTCTTAGAGCTGAGCAATAAATTCAGTGACGTTTTAATGTCAGATCCTCTCCTTTGGAGGCTCTTTGCATGTTGCCTGCAAACTGTATTTTAGGATTTTTTTTTAAAACTTAAGATATGTGGATTAATGATTTTGACATGACTTATTTTCTTGGGCCAACTGGATTTTATAAACATTATTATACTTTACTTTTGAATGGTACATGACACTGAGAGACAGAAACTGGGTCTCTATCCTGCCATGATGACTTGGTATTGATCTTGCTCAGCTGATTACTTATTACTCTCCCTCAGTGTTGAATGGACTACATGGAGCCCTCTGTGGGTGTGAGGGGGAAGTGGGGCCAGAAGTTGCAGAAGTTGCATTGACATGCCATGAAGCCGTGTGGTCAGCTTCTCCCTAAAGGGCTACAACCCCCTTAAGACAACTTCCTTTTCAGGGAGCTGTAAAGCATAGAAACTTCAGAGGAAGGGGCCCAGCTGCAGGGATACAGTCAGGAAGTTTTCTTACTCAGAGGAGTGACCTTGCGTCACAGTGGGCCATGAATGAATCTCCTGCTGTGGCTCAGGCTGAGTCCTCTTGTCAGTTACAGTCGCTGGGAAGAGACACGTGTTCATTTTCTGGTGGTGCTCCTTGCAGAGTGAATGCCAGCTCCTCCTCAATCAGGTATGGTGCCATTGTCTTGAGAGTGATTAGAGATGCATTATATAGAGTGGTGATGTAGATGTGTTAGGCTATGGTACATGCAAATGTCGGTTTTGGGGGTGCTGAATTCAGAATGATCTAGAAGTTTCTTATCAGAATTAGTAGGTAGGCAAGATGATTTTGCAACCAGGATCACCAAACTCAGAATATGAAAGCTTGACAATATACTTGCTGTGATAAAACATTGGTGAGACAAATAAGTTCTAAAAAAGAAAGGTTAGAAGAGTTATGAAATAATTGTGAGTGTGCAGCCTCTCCTGCTACCTTCGCTACCACTCAAGTCTTCGTTACAACGGTCTAGCACTTGGGCTAGTGCATTAGCCTCCTCACTAAGTTACCTGTGCTTGTTGTCCTGGAGGCTGGCCTCCACACCACTGAAAATACAAGTCAGGTTTTACCACTCTGCTTTCCAAACTTTCTAAGGGTTTCACATCTCACTAGTAGTGAGATAGGCAGTTTTTTTTTTTTTTTTTTTTTTTTTTTTTACTGTGGCTGATGTTGCATTATAGGGTGTGCCCTGGCCCCTTCTCTAGTCTCATCTCACCCTGTTTATTTATTCCACTCTGCTTTCCTCACTGTTCCTTGAATATGCCATCCACACTCCCTTCTGAGAACCTTTTCACATGCACATTCCTGTCACTGGAGTATTCTTCCTCCAGACATCCATCCACATCACTCACTTCTTCATTCATCTCCATCTCTGTTCAAACAGCACTTTCTGAGAGAGGCTTGTGTAGCCACAGTATCTAAAATAGCACACTCACACCCACCCCATCACTCTCTGTCTACTTACCCTTCCTGTCTTCTTCTTCGTAGCACTTGTCATCACCTGTCACATTCCATTAAGTTAAACGGTATGAAATTGCCTTTTTTGTGGGTCAAGAATCTGGCCATTTCATATGCTTCAAACTAAATTTGGCCATTTCATATGCTTTAAACTAAAATGTATTTATTAATTTATAATTTTATTTCAACCTAAAATATATTTATTAATTTGTTTATATTTGTCTTCTTTCCCCTGCACTAAGATTTAAACTCTGTGACCAGGGGTTAGATTTGTTTTGGACAACATCCCCCATGTCTGGAATATAGCAGGCACTTAGAAAAGCTATATTGAATGAATGAAAAGAAAGAAGAAAAGTTGTTGAAATTTGTTGATAATGAGCAGAGAAAACTTAAATGGCAAGTGATCTGTGCTTAGATATTCTAGGAAAATGTGATTAGAAGAACTTCTGAGAAAGTCCAGAAAAATTGAAGGACTTATTTGGATCCATGTGATGTACAGTGTAAAGTTTTGGAATTGGAATTTTGGGCTATGTATGGACCTTAATTATATATTCGTTGATATGGTTTCCTGAAACTGGGTCTGAGAGGTATAAAATAAGCATGGATAAAACACTTTTGAGCTTAAAGTGGAAGTGAAAATTGCTCAAGTGTCTGATTCTTTGCGACCCCATGGACTATACAGTCCACAGAATTCTCCAGGCCAGAATACTGGAGTGGGTAGCTTTGCCCTTCTCCAGGGGATCTGCCCAACCCAGGGATCAAATCCAGGTCTCCCACGTTGCAGGCAGATTCCTTACCAGCTGAGCCACAAGGGAAACCCAAGAATACTGGAAGTTTCACAATTGGTAATTTATAATGACTTAGCTTGCCAACTGTGATAGTGTTAATTCTCACTAGAGAAAAGAAGTTATTTTTTACTTTCAGGTCTAGAAACCTGGCTGATAAGTTTAGCAGTGTGCCTTGTGTAAACACTTAGAAATACTAGATTAAATAAGCAACCTCTTTCTTGTTTATCTGATCTTGAAAGGAAGTAATGGTATCACTGTGAGTCAGAAGTATAGATGGAGTTGAAAATCTCAGGGATAAAAATGTGAATGATGCTTGGTCAGTCTTGGGAGGATGTTATTGGTCTCCTTAAAGCAAGGGCTTCAGTTTTAACAGCCATGGAGAGATAGGAGATGAAAAATTGAGACTCTGTGTGTTGAAACAGAGGTCTTCAAGACAAAGTTGTGATTTTGAGTGGGAGGCTCTAGAAGAAAATCCACCATTAGCACAGGACAAACAAGAAAGATGTGTCTTAGAAAAGAAGATATGTGGATGTGTGCCTCATTTAGATTTGGGATTTGAATATGTACTCCTTCTATAGTACAGAAAAGAAACACAACTTGAGAAATTAACTCAAAAGATCCTAGGCCACTGATAACTCTCAAACATTTGGAAAAATCATTTGCAAGCTTCTTAGGAAGATCATAAATCCAAACTTTGTAGGTTTCCTACAGATAAATTCCTTCTAAAAATTAAATTATAACGTAAAATTATAAAACATAGGAAAAAAGGCCCCCATGAGTAGGAGTTATAAAATGTAACAATGAGCAGGATTAAAACCTAACACCTTTAAATGATGGAAATATCTAATAGAATAGTATAAAATAAGAATATTAAAAGTGACTAAGCAATGAAAACAATAAGAAAAAAGTTGGGTCTTCAAAAAATAGAAGTTCTAAAAATAAAAATGTAGCACTTGAAATAAAGAATTATCAAATGGATTAAACAACTAACTAGACATAACTGAAGAGAGAATTAATCAACTTTAATGTGATGTTAAAAATATCAGTCAGAATGCACTAAAGAGAAAAAGAAAATATGAGAGAAAAGTTGAGACATGTTGGAGAGAAAGAGAAAATACAGTGTTTTATAGGCATTCTAGAAGGAGAGAACAGAGAGAATTGGGAATAGGCAGTATCTGACTATCAGGAAACTAAGAATTTATGCAAAAAGACAACCAAAAAAACCCCAGATAAATTTCAAAATTAATGAACACACTTCTAAACAACAAGAGTCAATGTGAAAACATAAAAAAGTAGAAAATATTTAAAACTGAAGGTTAATGCAAGGATGTGGAAAAAATACTGTTGTACTGCTGGTGGTGGTTAATGTAAATTGGAATAGCCACTGTAGAAAACAGTATGGAGGTTTCTCAAAAAAACTAAAAATAGAACTGACCCAGCAGGGCTTCCCTGGTAGCTCAGCTGTTAACAAATCCACTTGCAATGCAGGAGACCCCAGTTCAATTCCTGGGTCAGGAAGTTTACCTGAAGAAGGGATAGGCTACCCACTCCAGTATTCTTGGGCTTCCCTGGTGACTCAAATGGTAAAGAATCTGCCTGCAAGGTGGGAGACTTGGGTTCGATCCCAGGGTTGGGAAGATCCCCTGGAGGAGGGCATGGCAAGAATACTCCAGTATTCTTGCCTGGAGAATCCCCAAGGACAGAGGAGCCTGGTGGGCTACAGTCCATGCGGTCACAAAGGGGCGGACATGACTGATTAACTAAGCACAGCATAGCACAGCATGACCCAGCAATTCCACTCCTGGGTATGTATCTGAAAAAAAATGAAACCACTAATGAAAAACTCTACATGCACCCCAGTGTTCATAGCATCATTGTTTAAATACTATTGCCAACCTAAGTGTCCAGCAACAGATGAATAGATAAAGAAGAAGAATGCATATGTATAACTAACCAAGGGTTCTTGGTGGGGGAAATGCTATCTGATTCAGAAAACTCTGGGAAGTTTCAGTATACTTGTAACTAATAACATTGTAGAAAATATCTTTAAATAAATGCAGAAACTTCATTTTGTGAAGATCCCAGACTAAAGGCAATGTGGTATCCTGAAATAGAAAAAGGATATTAGTGGAGAAATTAATGTAATCCTAGGAAAATCTGCTGTTTAGTTAATAACATTATATTGATGTTAGTTCATAGAATAGTTGCAAAGATAGTGTAGAAGATTCTCATATACTCTTTATCCAGCTTCCCCTAATATTAACATCTTACATAACCATGGTACCTTGCAAAATCAAGATTCTGTAAATTTGAAAGTGTTCCAAAATAAAAATCTTATTAACAAATATCCCAGGTGGTCAGGTGATTCATTTGTAAATTAAATTTTTAGAAAGATTACCAGGATACTCTTTAAAAGTGCAGTTTCTTTGGTTTTACCCCCAACATCATAAATAAGAAGTTTTGAGTTGGAAATGGTATCTGAACTTTAGAAAAATTTCTCCTGATGGTTGTCATGCACACTAAAATGTGAGTTGCTGGTTTAGAGCTTTCTCTAAGGAGTTGCCTTTCTTTGGAAAATGTAATGGAGCTTGTTAGGCTCTGGTCCATAAATGCCAGTCTATAGACTGATAGAGAGCTATTATAAAATTTTCACCAGTCTGTAGCAAAATGAGGGAAAAAAGGCTAATGATCTACTTTTGAAATGGCAGCATGAATAGCCCTGTGGACTGGCTCCTCATTGAAATAATCATAACGAGTGAAAATTATTTTAAAAAACCTGACCATTTAAGTCTCTGGAAATTGTCCTAAGGGCATAACCATTTGAGTCTCTGGAAATTTAAAGAAAATCTACTAAATTGAGGTTAAAAGAGCTAGAGTTTATGCATTTAAGCCATGACCCACTCTCTCTCTCTCTCTCTCTCTATCCCCAGCAGCAGCTCATCATAACAGAACCTAGACTCCAGGTGGTTGTAGTAAAAAATGTGAAACTTCCTCTCTCCCAAACTTCTAGTCTAGGGTTACAGTATCTTCTGAGGAGGGGCAGGCCACCAGCATTTCTAATCCTTATCCTCAGTTCTATGTTGTAGAACTCTGTTCCAGGTAAGAAGACTTAAAAGTCTGGGGCTCCCATTTGCAGCTTATAGGGTAAAAGCTTGATCCTAGCGCAGGGTAGACCAAGGATAATGGACTCCAGGCACCCTTATCCCAACTTGCTCACAGGACAGAGGTTCCACGCTGGAAGAAGTAAGTCTAGAAGACCAGAGGCCGCTCTCCCTAGATTGCACCTGCTTTACAAGCAGGGGCTACTCTGAGAGAAGCAGGCCACTAATCCTTTCCCCAGATTTACAGCAGTGGTGCAGAGAATTTTCCCAGGAGGACAGCAGGTTATAAGACAGAGAACCCCATAGTTCTCCCCAAAGGAACTGACCCTATTTGGATTAGAATGTGAAAACATTCAAGTCTTAGACTGGTGTTGAGAAAAATGAAGATTTTGGGGAGTGAAAGATTAAGAGACTGCTAGATCCTTGGTAACAAAAAGATAAATTATTGGCCAACTAGAAGTTTACCAGATAGAACCAGAGAAAGAGATAGCTAACAACAGTCCTTCTGCAGTTCCAGCAAGCCCCCAAACTACCAGAAGGGCCCCTACTTGAATTGGATTAAACTGTGGAGCCATTTATCCCTCAGGGAATTGCTGAAAACAACAGAGAAATCAGCCAGCAATTAACGGAAGCTAATAGCCTTCTATTTTACTAACAGAGGTACACAGCTTAACTGAGATCTAGGAAATTGGCAGTCAGTGAGAGCCATGCTAAAATCACTATCATCATGGGGTGATTGTGGGCATGCCCAAGCCTGTGCCCTGTGAAGGATGACATCAGTGGTTGCAAACTGTAGGAGAAATAGACTTCACTGAAATAGGCCAGTCAAATCACTAAACAATTAAGCAAGAAAATGACAACCCATGCTGTAGGAATCAGTATCCAGAGCTGCTGAAGTATATTATCTAAAATGTCCAGTTTTCAACAAAAAAAAATTATAAGACATGCAAAAAAAAAAAAAAAAAACCACAGCAAAGTGTGATTCATACATGGGATAAAAAAGGAGGCAAGACAAATTGCATGAGAGGACCAAGATGTCAGAATTCTCAGACAAAAATTTCAAAACAACTATTATAAATGTTTAAAGAATTGAAGGATAGAAAAAAAACACTAATTTGAAAAGATACATGTGCCTCAATGTTAATATTTAATAGCAATACTATTTGCAGTTGCCAAGATATGGAAGCAACCTAAGTGTCCATCAATGAATGAATGGATAAAGATGTAGTGTACACACACATATACACATATATACAGTAGAATACTACTCAACCCTGAAAATGAAATTTTGCCATTTACAGCAACATGGATGGTCTTTGAGTGTGTTATGCTAAGTGAAATAGGTCAGACAAAGACAAATACTGTATAATAACCCTTATATGTAGAATCTAAGAAATACAACAAACTAATGAATATAACAAAAAAGAAGCAAACACAGATAAAGAAAACAAACTAATGGTTGCCAGTGGTGGGGGCAGGGCAAGATAGGAGTGAGAGATTAAGAGGTATGAACTATTAGGTGTATAACAAACTGCTCAGTTGCTCAGTCATGTCCAACTCGCTGTGACCCCATGGACTGTAGCCTGCCAGACTCTTTGTCCATGGAATTTTCCAGGCAAGAATACTAAAGTGGGTTGCCATTTCCTACTCCAAGGGATCTTTCCAATGCAAAGACTGAACCTGTATCTCTTGTGTCTCCTGCATTAGCAGGTGGATTTTTTACCACTGCATCACCTGGGGAGTGCTACATAATAAACTAGTAGGATATATTTTACTCTAAGGGGGATATATCAATATTTTATAATAACTATAAATGGAGTATAACCTTTAAAACTTCTGAATCACTATATTGTACACCTATAAATTATATAATATCATACAGGAACTGTACTTTAATAAAAAAGAATTAAAGAATATCATAACTTAAAAAGTAAAGGAAGATACGATGACAGTATTCCATCAAGTAGGGAATGTCAGTAAAAAATAGAAATTATTTTTAAAAGAACCAAATAAAAATTCTGGAGTTGAAAGTTGAAATAACCTAAATGAAAATTTTACTAGAGGGCTTCAACAGAAGATTTGACCTGTCAAAAGAAAGAATTAGTAAAGATACAATGATAAAAATTATATAATCTAGGTAACAGAAAAATAATGAAGAGAAACAGAATCTCAAAGAAATGTGAGACACCATCAAATACAGCAACATAGGCATAATTAGAATACCAAAAAGTAGAAGAGAGAATAAACCAGAAGAAGCATTTGAAAACCACAATAGTTTTTTTCTTGAAAAATTGCATTTTCATCTGAGAGTCTGACTTTCCTATTTTATGTTGTTAAAATTTTCCTTTGTAAAAAAAAAGAAGGAAACATTATAGTAAGTGGCAATTATTTTGTAGTGGCTCTGAGTTTGCAAAATAAAATGCTGGCACTCCCATATTGATCTGAAATTATTTCTAATGTAAAAATTTTATTGTTCCATAAAATTTTAAATAATGGGACTGCTCTTTTATGAACAGTCTGTTCAGTGGCCCTTGGAACCTGACAGTTTTAAGAAAAATAATAACCATTAAAGTTTTAACATGAAAAGGGTGTTATAGGTCTTCAAATGCCTAGCACTATACCACATGGTAAATTTAATGAATATGTGTCATAATGAAAGACAGTTGTGACTTTCTCTTGAAATGGGTGTGTGTGTGTGTGTGTATGTGTGTTTAGCCATGGCTTCTTTCTGCTGTTCTTGAAGACTATATATCTTATATGTAAGAGTTTACATGTTTCCTGATAATCTTATTCCCATGAGATTTTCCATTGAGGTATTTATATGGGTTCTGAGCTTTTAGTTGAGTTTCAGCAATCCTCTTCTCCAAGTGTTTAGGAATAATTGGAATTATTTAATATCCTTTCCTCCAGTTTTCAGTAATGTTTTCTGTTAGTGGTATGGCTGCTGCTGCATTTGCACATGTTCACTGTTTTCATTAAATTTTCACATTTCTTCTTTTCAGTCTCTGAACACCTTTAAAAAAGTTTATTTGTTCCTCCTCACTGTCTACAGAGGTGCTCTTTAAAATTTCTTGAAGCTGGAAAGTACATTAGCTTCATAGAGGTTTCACTTTACCTCTTCTCTTCCATGGGCTGAGTTTAAGGCTTCTTCATGTGTTGTGAATAGTCTGTACCATGCTGACTCCTGTGGAAATGCTTGGTAATAATCATGCTTCCTGGACCTTTGTGAAATAACCTGCTTTACACAATTTGGTGTACAAGTAGTTGAGAAACATCTATAGCCTTTCCATGTCTGTAGAAGGATGCAGTGTGTGGTAGCGGTTCAGAGCGCTGACTCTGAGACACTGTCTCATCTCTGTTGTTTCAAAAGCACACCTTTGATGTGGCTTCCCAAGTTGGGGTTGACCAACACTTGAGGCTGTAGATGAGAACTGCAGTATTTTGGACCATCATGTGCAACTATGGCAAAACATCAGTGCTAGGAAAATTATTGCTGATCCTCCTGGTAACCCAGGAAGAATTGATCAGAGACTTAAAAGATTTAAAGTTGTAAAGAAGTAGGATTATTCCTTGATTCAAAAGGTTTAGTACTCAGAAGGCAAGACCTGCCTACACTTCTGTCAGTAACTAAATCAGTGTCTTAGGAGAACAGAACTATAATAGTAGCCAGAGTGTGTTTAATATCTGCTATTTTGAAGTATTTCTCACAGTATTTCATTGTGTCTTAATGTTACTAAACTTTACATTTTTGCTTAAAACTGCTTTAATTGAAGCCATATCCTACTGAGCCACTTTGTGCACAAAGCATTAAAATGTGAAAGTGGTTTTTTTTTTTTTTGGTAGAAAACAAAGATAGTACAGTTTGTTACAGATCTTGTTTGTGAAAAAGCAATCTTGAACAGGGTTAACAAGAGAGTGATTAGCGGGAATGTGTTAAATAATTGATTGACTAATGGAGTTCACTTACCCCATACTGCGACAGCTCACAGTGAGGCATCTCCAACCTTTGCTGTCAGTGGAACTCATTTTTGGCACATAATCTCTTACACTGTATGCCAGTGTTTCCATTACGAATATCTCGTCTCCACAGATGAACTGAGACCTTGATTTTGTACTGGGCCTCATAGTGCTAGGGACAGAGCTGGCAATGTAGTAGGAGCTGAAAACAGAAAGATTCGGGGTCATCATTCTGAGAGATCATGGCTGGTCTCATAGGAGAGAATCGTTTAATAGGATTATTATAGTATCATTTGAATTATTTATTATGATCCCTTTGGGGTGTGTATTTTTCCATACAATTTTTGGTTACTTTATCTCTTTGATATGTTACCATGTATTGTTTCAGGCATGGATGTTGTTGGCGATACTGGAAAGTGATGATAGCCCAAATTAAATGGGTCAGATCTTTGAGAAGCCTAGGGAGTATGTCTGGATCCAGGACCTCAGAAATATCTTTGGGACCATTTCTCTATCACACAGCTTGGTTTTTCTTTGTTCTAGCCTCATTCAAGCAGACTTTACACATACAACCTTGCCACCTACTTACATACTTCCCACAAGATTTAGATCCTATTGCTTCAGCAAACTCAGTGGAATGCCAGCTTCTCTGTTCTGATGGTTTAATAAAAGTCTTGGGGTTGAATCTCACTGGACTCATGTAGGTCACACAACCATCACAGAACCAGTCACTGTGACCAGAGGAAAGTCATATACCAAGAAATAGGGAATGTGGTTTCCCCAACTTAAATCATGATGTCACTATTGGAAAATGAGAGAATAACATTCCACCTGAACATATCTTCTCTTTCCTGCATAACAAACTCTGCCCTTTAGCATCCTACAGGTCATCCCTCCATGCTTCATGAGAACAGGGAGGAATAATGAGAGAACAGTAAAAAAAACAACCTGAAACCCTGTTCATGACAGAACCCAGGGTTTCATCTCCTTCCAGAGGCTGTGACAAAGCCTACCTGCTTCTGATGGGTGATGTTACCATTTTTGCTTTCCAAGCCTCAGTTCATTTCCGGCTGTCAAGTGAGATTTTGGAAAACTCCTCAACGAAGGCTTTGTAAACATAATAGAGGCTGAGACCTTTTCTTATGCTAACATACACCTTTAGTCTAACATTTTCTTCTTTCCCATTGACCCAAAGTTCTTTTCTTTAGTTAAAAGTGGTTAGAGTCAAAGGTCAAGACTTTAGTGATACTGAAAGAAGTTCCTGACTGCTTTTGTTCTTACATCAACTGGAATTGAAATCAGTAGTCCACACTATTACTTTTTCCAAAAAAAAAAAAAAATAATAAGTTGTATCTGTGGTCTGAGTGCCTCTTCTAATGCCTCTTCTAGATCTAGAAAGATCTAGAATGGTTCACCTACTCAGTATATGATTAATTTTCAAGGAATGAGAAAAACAGAACAAATCTCCCCATTGCAAAGACATTATGTGGTCCCATTTTTAACCAGATAGCAATATTGTCAGTAATAGAGTTTGTTTTGTCTACAGAACCTCTCTTCTGGTATTTTTATTGAACGGTATCTAAAAAAACAAACAAACAAAACTTCATGTTTCAAAATAGTTCAACACTTATTTGAAAATAGGTTAAGCCCTCAAATTTTAAGTATTTCTAGATTCACGTTTTAGTTTTTTACCATAAAGTAATTCTGGATTTTGGTTTGTTTTAGGCCTTTCATAATTTGTCATTAATTAAAAACAAATCCACGGTAAGCACAAAATCTAAATTGTAGCCAACACAGCCTCCCATGTTGCTTATTGCCCTGACTGTTCTGATGTGTTCTTTTGTTTGAAAATCTTAGGTGTTCTGTGGTTAGCACTATCCAAACAATTAGTGTAATAGAGTGAAAATGTCCCTTCAGCAGAAATAGCTCCTCTTGGGAAGAGGATATGCTGCTTCTAGATTGAAGAAGAGTTGTGTAAGACTGTTTCTGTCCAAAATGATTGGGCTGAATTCCAGATTTCCCTAATGAAACTTTGGTTAATAACTGCTATGTTTGAGAAGCCTAGGGAGTATGTCTGGATCCAGGACCTATATGGACCTATATATGGAAGTATTCAATATATCAAGTGTTGTTTGATGCCACTTGATCAGCTACTTTAAAACTATCCTTCTTAAAGCTAAACCCAGTGATTGTTCAAAGAAGTTGATTGTATAGGAATTTACTTTTGATGACAGTGAGTGGGCTATAATCTGGGATGTGAGCACTTCTTAGTTGTTAGGACTTCTGTTGAAGGAGATCTTCATGACAGCATGGGTTTTTCCATTGGCCTTTGGTGAAGAATTATCTTTCAGAATTTAGAAGATCATTTACAGATTAAGGGTAATGATACTTGGGTCTTCTTAACTTCTTTGAAATATTCAGAAAATTTCAAAATCTAAATGTTTTTCTTTTCAGTTTTTATGGTAAAATACTTTTATCCACCTTTAAAAAACTTTGAAATCAAGCAAATTTGAAGGCCTAATCTCAGGAGAAAACATTGTGACTGACAAAAATGATACTTTATAAGAAAAATAATTCTGTTAACCTTGTGAGAAGAATGATTTGATTTTCTGGTTTTCATTTCTGAATCCAACTGATGCATCATAAACTTTAAAAAATAGCACTAGATCAATATTGGTATTAAAGAAGGACTGAAGTTCTGAAATGAATATTTCCAAGATGCCGAAATGCATATTATTTATAAGTGGTTAATGGCATATACTTCTACTATTATAATCCTCTAGTGTCTTGAACTGGTTCCAAATAGGAAAAGGAGTACGTCAAGGCTGTATATTGTCACCCTGCTTATTTAACTTATATGCAGAGTACATCATGAGAAACGCTGGACTGGAAGAAGTACAAGCTGGAATCAAGATTGCCGGGAGAAATATCAATAACCTCAGATATGCAGATGACACCACCCTTATGGCAGAAAGTGAAGAGGAACTAAAAAGCCTCTTGATAAAAGTGAAAGAGGAGAGTGAAAAAGTTGGCTTAAAGCTTAACATTAAGAAAACTAAGATCATGGCATCTGGTCCCATCACTTCATGGCAAATAGATGGGGAGACAGTGGAAACAGTGTCAGACTTTATTTTTTGGGGCTCCAAAATCACTGCAGATGGTGATTGCAGCCATGAAATTAAAAGATGCTTACTCCTTGGAAGGAAACTGATGACCAACCTAGATAGCATATTAAAAAAGCAGAGACATTACTTTGCCAGCAAAGGTCCGTCTGGTCAAGGCTATGGTTTTTCCAGTGGTCAGGTGTGGATGTGAGAGTTGGACTGTGAAGAAAGCTGAGCACCGAAAAATTGATGCTTTTGAACTATGGTGTTGGAGAAGACTCTTGAGAGTCCCTTGGACTGCAAGGATATCCAACCAGTCCATCCTGAAGGAGATAAGTCCTGGGTGTTCATTGGAAGGATTGATGCTGAAGCTGAAACTCCAATACTTTGGCCACCTCATGTGAAGAGTTGACTTGTTGAAAAAGACCCCGATGCTGGGAGGGATTGGGGGCAGGAGGAGAAGGGGATGACAGAGGATGAGATTTCTGGATGGCATCACCAACTCGATGGGCATGAGTTTGAGTAAACTCTGGGAGTTTGTGATGGCCAGGGAGGCCTGGCATGCTGCGATTCATGGGGTCGCAGAGTTGGACATGACTGAGCAACTGAACTGAACTGAGTGTCTTGAAATTCTCAACTTAGGATTGTTTCCTTCTTATTTTAAGAAGAAAAAATAAAATATTGATAAAAATCCAAATGTAGCAGTAAACTTTCATGAAAATTCTTTTAAATCAGTACCTAATGATTATTAGTTCATAGCTTTTCCCTTATAACTGCATCCAAGCTACTCTAGAATGTAATGGCATAAAAATAACCAATTTACTATTTCTCCTGACTCTCATACCTGGACAGGCTCAGCAGGCGGTTATTTCCCTAGTGGTCACTCGTGTGGCTGTCTTTAGCTGGCAGGCCAGCAGTGGGCTGGGGCCAGGCTCAGGTGGAATGCTGGCATGACTAGACTTTGATCTCTCCCTGTAGTTGCAGGACCTTTCCCTTTTTGCATGGTCTTTCCACATTATCTCTTTAGTAGCAGAACTTCTTATACAGAAGTTCAGAGTACCCAAGAGTGCAGGAGTAAGCATTTCTGGGTCTTCTTAACCATTAGTCCCAGAGCTGGCATTCTTTTGGTTAGAGAAAGCCACAGGGCTACCCCAAGTTCAAGGGGTGAGGATGACATGAGGGTGTAATACTGGGAAGCACAGTTTATTTGGGGTCACCAGAGAAACAGTGTCCTCCTGCATTAGCATTTGTTGATTTATTCAAATGATGTGCAGTATATTTGTTATGAAGCATAGGATGCCATGAGGGTATGTAAATGTTAGGAAAGGGAAGGATAATTTTCCCTGAGAAAGAGATGTTTGAATTAAGAATTAAAGAATAAGAGAAGTAGTGGAGTGATGGACAAGGGAAGAGATGCATTTCAGGAGGTGACCCTGAAGTGGGAGAAAGCGTGCTTCAAGGGGAGTAGGGTATGTGAGAAAATGAAAGTAGGCAAAGTGACTATCATACAAAAGCTAGGACAAGAGCTATGTGAAATGGGACTGAAAAGGAAAATGCAGCCAGAGCACATATGGCCTTGTCAACCTTGACAAGAATTTGTCTGAACAATAGACTACCACTGAAGGGTTTGAGGGATTAGATGGGAATGATGGCAAATAAGCAGGATGACAATTTGTGAAAATGTAGCCTCTGCATGGAGAATTAACTTGACAATGAGTGAATGTAGAAAGACAGATTCAGAGGTTATCACAGGAGTCTAGGTGAGATGTGATGATGGAGAAATGTGGAGATTGAGAATATAAGATATTTAGGAAGCAAGCAGTAGACTGTACCTGGTTTGCTATGGTAAGGTGGTGAGGGGTGGAAAGGGAGAAGAAAAAGTGAAGAATGGGTTTCTTTGCAGAACTCCATGAGCAGTGGTACCCTTTGTCTATATCTATGTCTATGTCATCTATGTATGTATGTGTGTATATGTATCTGTTTGTCTCTTCAGGAAATGAAGTGCTACTGTGGAAAGCGGGAGAGACAGTCAAGAACTGGAATTTGTATGTATTTAATTTGAGATGATTTTAAGAAATTCAAGAAGAGACCTTGAATTGGATCCAAGAGTTTGGATCTCAGAGAAGTCCAGTTTGGACATTAAATTTGTGATTGATTGTTGGTGATTGAACCTGGGCACAAATGAGATCACTTAGAGAGAGACAGTAGACTCAAAAGAGATGGTGACATCAGACTGGGCCTTGAGTAAATGAACTTTTCAAAGCTTGTGTTGAAGAACTTGAACAGGAAGACTGAGAATGTGGGGAAATCTAGAGGAGTGTGATATCACAGATGCTAAAGAGAGAGTTTCAGAGAAGGGGGATTGAATAGCGATGTTAAATGCTGCAGAAGAGTCAAATAAGAGGAAGAATGACAAATGTCAGTAAATGTAATGGGTAGAATGTAATTGGTAGAATGAAGAGTGAGAAAACAGTGAGGAAAGGAAGACAGATAATGAATATGACTCTTATAGGAGATTTAGCTATAAATGGGAGAGAAATAAAAGATGATTTTACAGTGATGTGCAATTTTGGAAGGATAAGAGATAGTGGGTAGAATAGAGGGTAGGGGAGAACAGCTGGAAGGGTTAGTTTTAGGAGACATACAGTTTCTCTCTAATAATCGACTTAACTACTTAAGCACTCACTTCAAAGGAGCTACCCTTTCAAAGACTATATTTTTAAATTATGTTTTCATGTTTTTATTTCCTAAAGAGCAGGAATAAAGGTAACAAATGACACTTATAAGTATTAAGAACTGTGAAGGAACTTGGTTTTACCAACTTGTTATCTAAGATGTTAGCCATTTGCAGGAATGCTGTAACAAGGCAAAGACAACTGTAAATGATCTGAGCTTTATGTTTGTGTCAGTTACTCTCTTCCCAAGTTCTGTGGAGGCAAATGAAGCAGCCAAGTTGGCTGCTGCACACACAGTATGTTTGCATCACAGCTAAGGAACTCTGAGCTTAGGGAACCTGAATCTTTTATAATAGGCTATAGCAAACATGACTAGCATTTGCCCTGGAGGGATACATTACCTTTATTATACTGGTACCTGCTTGTGTGCTAAGTCACTTCTGTTGTGTCTAACTCTTTGCAACGCAATGGACTGTAGCCTGCCAGACTCCTTTGTCCATGGGTTTCTCCAGGCAAGAATACTGGCATACTGGGTAATAAATACACTTTCACTCTGATCTATAGGAAAATACTATCCTATCTTCTTTTTTTTTTAGCAATATTTTAAAAAATTTTATTGGAATGTAGTTGAGTTAAATGTTGTGTTAATTTCTGCTGTTTAGAAAAGTGATTTAACTATACATATAAATATATTCTTTTTCATTATGGTTTATCACAGGATTATTAAATATAGTTCCCAGTGCTACACAGCAGTACCTTGTTGTTTTTCCATCCTATATATACTAGTATATATCCATCCTATATATACAAATATATATAAATATTCTAGATATACTATATATACTAGGCAAAGGAGAAAAGGAAAGATATATCCATTTGAATGCAGATGGGTATACCTATTCAAACATACCCAAAGAATAGCAAGGAGAGATAAGAAAGCCTTCCGAAGTGATCAATGCAAAGAAATAGAGGAAAACAATAGAATGGGAAAGTCTAGAGATCTCTTCAAGAAAATTAGAGATACCAAGGGCAAAGATGGGCACAATAAAGGACAGAAATGGTATGGACCTAACAGAAGCTGAAAATATTAAGAAGAGGTGGCAAAAATACATAGAACTATATACAAAAAAGATCTTCATGACCCAGATAATCACAATGGTGTGATCACCAACCTAGAGCCAGACATCCTGAAATGCGGTCAAGTGGGTCTTAGGAAGCATCACTATGAACAAAGTTAGTGGAGGTGATGGAATTCCAGTTGAGCTATTTCAAATCCTAAAAGGTGATGCTGTGAAAGTGCTGCACTCAATATACCAGCATTTTTGGAAAACTCAGCAGTGGCCACAGGACTGGAAAAGGTCCGTTTTCATTCCAATCCCAAAGGAAAGCAATGCCAAAGAATGCTCAAACTACCACACAATTGCACTCATCTCACATGCTAGTAAAGTAAATGCTCAAAATTCTCCAAGCCAGGCTTCAGCAATACATGAACCATGAACTTCCAGATGTTCAAGCTGGATTTAGAAAAGGCAGAGGAACCAGAGATCAGATTGCCAACATCTGTTGCATAATACAAAAAGCAAGAGCATTCCAGAAAAAAACATCTACTTCTGCTTTATTGACAATGCCAAAGCCTTTGACTGTGTGGACCACAACAAACTGTGGAAAATTCTGAAAGAGATGGGAATACCAGTCCACCTGACCTGCCTCTTGAGGAATCTGTATGCAGGTCAGGAAGCAACAGTTGGAACTAAACATGGAACAACAGATTGGTTCCAAATAGGGAAAGGAGTACATCAAGGCTGTATATTGTCACCCTGCTTATTTAACTTATATGCAGAGTACATCATGAGGAACGCTGGGCTGGATGAAGCACAAGCTGGAATCAAGATTGCCAGGAGAAATATCAATAACCACAGATATGCAGATGACACCATCCTTATGGCAGAAAGTGAAGAAGAACTGAAGAGCCTCTTGATGAAAGTGAAAGAGGAGAGTGAAAAAAC
The DNA here is from genome assembly GCF_033118175.1 of Dama dama. Lineage (NCBI taxonomy): Eukaryota > Metazoa > Chordata > Mammalia > Artiodactyla > Cervidae > Dama > Dama dama. The sequence continues at coordinate 27,030,131 of NC_083705.1, forward strand.
TGGCTTAAAACTCAGCATTCAAAAATGAAAATCATGGTATCTGGTCCCATCACTTCATAGCAAACTGATGGGGAAACAGCGAAAAACAGTGACAGACTTTATTTTTGGGGGGCTCCAAAATCACTGCAGCTGGTGACTGCAGCCATGAAATTAAAAGACACTTGCTCCTTGGAAGAAAATTTATGACCAAACTAGACAGCATATTAAAAAGCATAGACATTACTTTGCCAACAAAGGCCCATCCAGTCAAAGCCATGGTTTTTCCAGTAGTCATGTATGGATGTGAGAGTTGGACTATAAAGAAAGCTAAGCCCCAAAGAACTGATGGTTTTGAACTGTGGTGTTGGAGAAGACTCTTGGGAGTCCCTTGGACTGCAAGGAGATCCAACCAGTCCATCCTAAAGGAAATCAGTCCTGGATATTCATTGGAAGGACTGATGCTGAAGCTGAAGCTCCAATACTTTGACCACTTGAGGCAAAGAACTGACTCCTTGGAAGAGACCCTGATGCTGGGAAAGATTGAAGGCAGGAGGAGAAGTGGTCGACAGAGGAGGAGATGGTTGGATGGCATCACTGACTCAATGGACATGAGTTTGAGTAAACTCCGAGAGTTGGCAATGGACAGGGAGGCCTGGCATGCTGCAGTCCCTGGGGTTGCAGAGTCAGACATAACCAAGAGACTGAACTGAACTGAACTAAACTGATATACTAGTTTGCATCTGCTAATCTCAAACTCCCAGTCTTTCCCTCTTCCATCCTTGGTAATCACAGGTTTGTTGTCCATGTTTGTGAGTCTTTTTCTGTTTCATAGATAAGTTAATTTGTGTGATATTTTAGGTTCCACATATAAGTGATATCATGTGGTATTTGTATTTCTCTTTCTGACTGACTTTACTAAGTATTATAATCTCTAGTTGCTCTATGTTGCTGCAGAGGGCATTATTTTATTATTTTTATGACTGAGTAATAGTCAATTGTATATACAGATCACACCTTCTTTATTTATCTGTCAGTGGACATTTAGGTTGTTACCATGTCTTGGTTATTGCTGCTATGCACATAGGGGTCCATGTATCTTTCAAATTATAGTTTTATCCAGGTATAAATCTAGCAGTAGGATTGTTGGATCATATGGCAACTCTATTTTTAATTTTCTTTGAGGAACTTCTATACCATTTTCCTTAACAATTGTACCACCTTGTACTCCCATCAAGAGTATAAGAAGGTTCCCTTTTCTCCATGCCCTCTCCGACATACATTTGTAGACTTTTTAATGATGGTCATTCTGATCTGTGTGGGGTGGTACCTCAGTTTAGTTTTGATTTTGATTTCTCTAGTAATTAGCAATGATGATAATCTTTTCATGTACCGATCAGACATTTGTATGTCTTCTTTGGAGAAATGTCTACTTAGGTCTTCTGCCCATTTTTTGATTGGGTTGTTTATTTTTTGTTTTTGAGTTGTAGGATCTCTTTGTTGGAAATTAATTGCTTGTCAGTCACATCATTGCAAATATTGTCTCCCAGTCCAGATGGTCAGTATCAAAACCAGATTGATTATGTTCTTTGCAGCCAAAGGTGGAGAAGCTCTATATAGTCGGTAAAAACAAGACCTGGAGCTGACTGTGGCTCATATCATGAGCTCCTTATTGCAGAATTCAGGCTTAAATTGAACAACGTAGGGAAAGCCACTAGGCAACTCAGGTATGACCTAAATCAAACCCCTTATGATTATACAGTGGAGGTGATGAATAATTTCAAGGGATTAGATCTGGTAGATAGAGTGCTTGAAAAACTATGAATGGAGGTTGATAACATTGTACACCAGGCAGTTGACCAAAACAATTCCAAAGGAAAAGAAGTGGAAGAAGGCAAAGTGGTTGTCTGAGGAGGCTTTACAAATAGCTAAAGAAAGAAGAGAAACAAAAAGCAAGGGAGAAAGGGAAAGATATACCCAAATGAATGCAGAGTTCCAGAGAAAGGAGAGAAGGGAGAGATAAGAAGGCCTTCTTAAATGAACAATGCAAAGAAATAGAGGAAAACAATAGAATGGGAAAGACTACAGATCTCTTCAAGAAAACTGGGAGATCAAGGGAACATTTCATGCAAAGATGGGCACAATAAAGAACAGAAATGGTAAGGATCTAGAAGCAGAAGAGATTAAGCAGACCCCCATGGACTGTAGCCCACCAGGTTCCTCCATCCATGGAATTTTCTAGGCAAGAGTACTAAAGTGGGTTGCCATTTCTTTCTCCAGGGGATCTTTCCGACCCAGGGATCAAACACGGGTCTCCTGCATTGCACATAGAGGCTTTACCGTCTGAGCCACCAGGGAATCGTTAAGAGATTAGGAAGAGGTGGTAAGAATACAGAGAACTATACCAAAAAGTTCTTAATGATCTGGGTAACCACAATAGTGTGGTCACTCACCTAGAGCCAGACATTCTGGAATATGAAGTCAAGTGGGCCTTAGGATTCATTACTATGAACGAAGTTAGTGGAGCTGATGGGATTCTAGCTGAGCTACTTAAAATCCTAAAAGATAATTCTGTTAAAGGGCTGCACTCAATATGTCAGCAGATTTGGAAAACTTAGCAGTGGCTACAGGACTGGAAAAGATCAATTTTCATTTCAATCCCAAAGAAGGACAATGCCAAAGAATGTTCAAACTACCACCCAATTGCACTCATTTCACATGCAAGCAAAGTAATGCTCACAATGCTTCAAGCCAGGCTTCGGCAGTATATAAACAGAGAACTTCCAGATGTACAAGTTGTGTTCAGAAAAGGCAAAGGTCAAATTGCCAGCATTCAATGAATAATGGAGAAAATAAGGGAATTCCAGAAAAATATCTAATTCTGCTTCATTGACTATGTTAAAGCCTTTGACTGTGTACATCACAACAAACTGTGGAAAACTCTTTGAGATGGGAGTACCAGACCACCATACCTCTCTCCTGAGAAACCTGTATGCAGGTCAAGAAGCAACAGTTAGAATTGGATATGGGACAGCTGACTGGTTTTATATTGGGAAATGAGTATGACAGGTCTGTATATTGTTACCCTGCTTATTTCTATGCAGAGTACATTGTGAGAAATGCTGGGCTGGATGAATCACAAGCTGGCATCAAGAATGCCAGGAGAAATATTAATAACCTCAGATATGCAGATAATACCACTCTAATGGAAGAAAGTTAAGAGGAACAAAAAAGCCTCTTGATGAGGGTAAGAGAGAAGAGTGAAAAAGCTGGCTTGAAACTCAACATTCAGAAAACTAAAATCATGGCATCAGGTCCCATCATTTCATGGCAAATAAAAGGGGGAAAAAGTGGAAGCAGTGAGAGATTTTATTTTTTTGGACTCCAAAATCACTGTGGATGTTGACTGCAGTCATGAAGTTAAAAGACCCTTGCTCCTTGGAAAGAAAGCTATGACAAACCTAAATAGCATATCAAAAAGCAAAGACATCACTTTGCTGACAGAGTCCGTATAGTCAAAGCTGTGGTTTTTCCAGTAGTCAGGTTCAGATGTGAAAGTTGAACCATAAAGAAGGCTAAGTGCCGAAAAATTGATGCTTTTGAATTATGGTGTTGGAGAAGACTCTTGAGAGTCCCTTGGACTGCAAGGAGATCAAACCAGTCCAAGGAAATCAACCCTGAATATTCACTGGAAGGACTGATGCTGAAGCTGAAACTCCAATACTTTGGCCACTTATAGGAAGAGCTGACTCACTGGAAAGACCCTGATGCTGGGAATGATTGAAGGCAAAAGTAGAAGTGGGTGGCAGAGGATGATATGGTTAGATAGCATCACTGACTCAATAGTTATGGATTTGAGCAAACTCCAGAAGATAGTGGAGGACAGAGCCTGGCATGCTTTAGTCCATGGGGTTGCAAAGAGGTGGATACAACTTAGTGCCAGAACAACAACAACAATTAGTTTCCTTTGCTTTGCAAAGGTTTATAAGTTAGATTAGGTCCACTTGTTACTTTACTTTTGTTTCTGTTGCTTTGGGAGACTGACCTAAGAAAACCTTGGCACAATTTATGTCAGAGAATGGCTTGCCTATATATCTAGGCATTTTATAGTGTTATGTCTTATATTTAAGTCTTTAAGCTATTTTGAGTTTATTTTTGTTTATGGTGTGAGGATGTGTTCTAACTTAATTGATTTACATGTGACTGTCCAACTTTTCCAACATCACTAGCTGAAGAGACCTTTTCCTCATTGTATATTCTTGCTTCCTTTGTCAAAAGTGAATTGATTGTTCATAGGTGTGTGGGTTTATTTCTGGGTTCTCTATTCTGTTCCACTGGTCCATGTGTCTGTTTTTGTGCCAGTACCATGCTGTTTTGATTATTGTAGCTTTGTAGTATTGTTTGAAGTCCAGAAGGATCATGCCTCCTGCTTTGTTCTTTTTAATAAGGATTGTTTTGGCAATTCTGGGTCTTTTATGGTTCCATATAAATTCTAGGATTATTTGTTCTAGTTCTGTGAAAAATGTCTTTGGTAATTTGATAGTATTCTTTTCTACTAAAGTGAAAGTTACTCTGGCCACCTGATGTAAAGAGCTGATTCATTGAAAAAGACCCAAATTCTGGTAAAGATTGAGGGCAGGAAGAGAAAGGGGTGACAGGGGATGAGACAGTTGTATAGCATCACTGACTCAATGGACATGAGTTTGAGCAAATTCCAGAAGGTAGTGAAGGACCAGGAAGCCTGGTGTGCTATAATCCATGGAGTCACAGAGTCAGACTAAAGTTAGTGACTGAACCACTCTCTACTAAGGCTGTTTGCTATGTAAGCATTCTTAAAAAGATAGTTCTAAGCCTAAGTTTTCAGAGTATTTGCTAAGATGTGCAGAAAGTTGGGAGACTTATAGTGAACTGTTTCCTAACCACATTATTAATAGTTAGCATTTATGGGCATTTCCTATGTTCCAGGCCGTAGATTATATTTATTTTCTACTCCAACATTCACAATAGACCTTTAAAAAACTACTAATTGGCTTGGTCTGTAATAAAAACATATCATAGACTGGTATCTCAAAAAACAGAAACTTATTTCTACAGTTCTAGAGATATTAAGCTTAATTTCAAGATATTAATAGAATTGCTTCTTATTGAGACCTCTCCTCTTGACTTGTAGATGGCTAGCTTTCACTGTGTCCTCACATGGCCTTTCTTCTGTGTGCCTGCCTTTCTGGTTTCTTTCTCTCTCTCTCTTTTTTTTTAATAAGGATTCTAGTCCTGTTAGATTAGAACCTCATTCTTAGGACCTCATTTAAAGTTAATTACCTGTTTAAAGGTTCTGTCTTCAAATACAGCCACAATAGGAGTAAGGCTTCAACATAAAAGTTTTAGGGGGATGCAATTCAGTCCATAACAGGTATTATTAAATGCTAGTAATTACTTATTGCAACTATTTTGCAGGTGAGAAAACAGAGGCTTAGAGAAGTTAAGAAATTTTAACAAGGTCACACAAATCAAAGTGATAGAATGGGATATGAACTGAGCTCCTGACATCTCACCATCCTACATAGGTAGAATGGAAATGATGTATTTTTCAGTATTTCAGGGGGGAAATTGATTTCTTAGCCTTTGGATCAGAACCACTGGTCTTGTGAAAGAACATTATAGCATAAGCCACAGTTTATTAGCCAGATTGACTTCCTGGCTTCCTCCCTATTTCTCCCTTTCCTTCCTTTCTACCACACAAATAATTTATTCAGATGTTAAATATATGCTTATTTAATTCCACTATGGTTTCCCAGGTGGCGCTAGTGGTCAAGAACCTGCCTGCCAATGCAGAAGACAGAAGACACATGGGTTCGATCCCTGGGTCGGGAAGATTCCCCTGGAGGAGGGCATGACAACCCACTCCAGTATTCTTGCCCGGAGAATCCCATGGACAGGGGAGCCTGACAGGTTATAGTCCATAGGGTCGCACAGAGTTAGACCCAACTGAAGTGACTTAGCATGCACACATGGCCCGTTACTGGTCTAGGTGCTAGGGATCCATCGATTAACAAAATAAACTCACTGACTTCATGAACAGTACACCCTTGTTATTGTGTGAAAGACTTTTCACTATCCCACTTCACATACTTCCAGTTCTTTAATATTTCTATTTTCTGTACAACTGAAAGAGAAAGGGAACTATTTACCAAATGTCAACCATAGGTTAGGCATATCCACTTATCTCACTTAATAACTGATGGATGACCTGTTAGCACAGACTGGTGACTGTCCCATTTAAAGTATGATTATGGAAACATATTTTCCCTGTGGTTGATCAAAGGAACTTTGACTGCAAGCTCAAGTGTTTAGATGTAATGATGTGTCTATGAATCATGCACACATGTATATGTAGAACAATATATATCAATATATTTGTATGTTTTTCCCTCCTTGTGTCAAATAGATAGGTGGTTAGTCCCAAGAATGATTAGAAGGTATTGTAATACAGATTTAATTTTAATTACAGTCTTGGTTGGTGAGGTTGGAATTAATCAGCTTAAGACAATGTAAAAGTCCAAGTATACAGGAAGAATGTCTTTGGTTTGAGGGCATCAGATAGTATTGGTGATAAAGAGACTTTGGGGGGAAATGACAACAGAACCAAAAATCAGTACCATTCCTAAAGTTATGTTCAGGTTTGGGGAAGCCCATTCAGCCTTATTTTTCTGATTTCAGCCTGCTAGAATTTCTTCTAGTTATTGGTATCAGTAGAGGTTTTGCCTGCATATGATTTTCTTTGCAGTATAAAAAAAGAATTATTTAACATATATTTGAAAGAAGAGAAGGTTTTTCTCGATTGAAAAAATTAAATGGCTGCATTTCAAGGTGAGTAAGTGAGTGAATGAGTGAAGTCGCTCAGTCGTGTCCGACTCTTTGCGACACCATGAACTGTAGCCTACAAGGCTCCTCTGTCCATGGAATTTTCCAGGCAAGAGTACTGGAGTGGGTTGCCATTTCCTTCTCCAGGGGATCTTCCCAACCCAGGGGTCGAACCCAGGTCTCCCGCGTTGCAGTCAGACACTTTCCCATCTGAGCCACCAGAGAAGCCCTTGCATTTCAAGGTATCTTTCTATATTTATATCTTTTCTATCAGGAGCCAAGGCACAGTGCGTTCAGGCTAACACTTTTTGTGTGAAGTTTGATTCTAACTGGGCCTTTCCTTTGAGTTTTCTGGGTCACCATATTTTATTTATTTGAGCAGCTATGATTTGGGATGCATGATTCACTGTTACTTTATTATTACAGCTCTCCTCTCTTGAAGCCTAATATTTTGTTTATAGTCTACAACCAGGGGTTAGCAAGTTAACCTTCATTTTCACCATATGTGACAGGGATAAAAAGAAAGATTTCTTAGCATAGTCACTTTATAGAACTCTTTTCATGTCAATAAAAAGCATAGTAACATTAGTTAGTCCAAAGGCTGTTATTTTTTCTTTTTAAGAAATAGTCACTTTCTTCGAGTTATTAAAAAAAAAAGATTTGAGGTTTGTATTCAAACAGGTAAAATTTATGTTTAGGCTATTTTATCTTTATATATTTTATTATTATCATTTTTGGCTGCTCTGTGCATGGCATGTGGCATTTGGGATCTTAGTTCCCCAACCAGGAATTGAACCCGCGTTCCCTGCAGTGGAAGCATGGCATCTTAACCACTGGACTGTCAGGGAAACCCTTATTATGTTTTAAATTTACTATTGTTAAACTTTTTAAAGGCAATTTTCAATTTTCACATCCTTATAAATGATTCATTTAAATTCCTCATTGGTATCTTATACAGTTTTTATTGTATTTAAATAAAGTATTACGTTTAAAGCAATTTTAGGTACCAATTAAATAAAAGGTAGCCTTTAATTACTGCTATTATGAAGTAAAGCCCCAGAGAGTGCCCTTGTTAGATGTCAGTGAAGTGAGGAGTTGGGTTCTCAGCTTTTCAGGCCTAGTGATTCACTTTTACCATGGCTCCTAGATTTAATCAGCCCAAGTCTCTGAGAGAAGGAATTGAGCAAACTCATGAGTGACTAATGGAGCAATCAGAAGCCCCATTTATAAAAGTGACAGAAAAATTATTTTGAAGCCATTACTGAGGTGATTTTTTTTTCCCCATGAAATCCCTTTTACCTATAATTCTATTTGTCTCTTCCATCTAGACCTTGGTTTCTATGACTCAGAGAAGGGAGGCTTCAGTAGACCACAGAGGAGGAAAAAACTTACTAATAGTCTTTGAAGTTTGAATTCTCAAGCCTATCATAAATACTAGGCAAGCAAAAAAATTCATTCAATCAAGTCTTTTGTGGCCTGGTTGTTGGATAAATATAAAGATTTTCTTGCTTTGGGTAGAAAAAAGAGCTAAGGAAAATGGAAATGTATTAAATATGGGTGTTATTCTCTGAAAAGAAGTTCTCTGCTCTGAAGCCTACTGGAAAGCTGACCTCTGAGAAGGTGGTGATACAAGTCCAAGATTGATTTGGGACTCCAAGAGCAGTTAGAACCTGTGACTTGTTTTGCAGATGGATTTCCTCATGTGCTGGGATGGCATAACACCAGTTGACTAGGGATAATAGTATGGCATGACCTAATGTGGTATGTCAAGGAGTTTGAGTTAACTACCTTGAGTTTCTTACGACTCTCAGAGTGACTTGGAAAAATCTTGTCACTTTCCTCCTAACCCAAATTAAAAGTGGCCACAATTTTTTTTTTTTTTTTTTTGCTACTTTCCATTAAGAAGAAGAGATTAATTCCCTTCTCCTTGAATGTGGGCTAATCTGGTGGCATGGTTGACCAGTGGAATGCATCAGAAGTGAGCTTCTGTGAGTTTTAAGGTCAGATAACAAGTTTTGCAACTTTCACTGGGATCTCTTAGAATGTTCTCTCAGGGGAAAGCCAGTTGCATGCAGTCTGATCATCTTGCTGGAAAGCCTATCTAGAGAAGTCTTGAGATTTCTTGGATAGTGAAAGGGGCCCCATGGACTGTAGCCTACAATGCTCCTCTGTCCATGGGATTTTCCAGGCAAGAGTTCTGGAGTGGGTTGCCATTTCCTTCTCCAGAGGATCTTCCCAACCCAGGGATTGAAGCTGGGTCTCCTGCATTGTAGGCAGATGCTTTACCATCTGAGCCACCAGGGAAGTCCGAAAGGGGCCCAGCTAAGTCCAATCTGCCCTCTCTTTCCACCAAGACAACAGGTATGTGTCTAGCCATCACTCACATAGCACAAGATATTAATAATCCTAGGGGAGGCAGCCCACCCAGCCCTTGATCTGATCCACATGTCATAAACATGATAAAATGATTATTGTTGTGAGCCACTAAGTTTTGGGTTGTTTGCTCCATCACAGTAGATAACCAGTACTTACTTTTTCACATGCCCTCAGAATTACACAAAGCAAGTGCGTGAACTGTATAACTTTAGCCTGAAGAAACCTCTTGGATTTACAGCCTGACCTGTGTGAAGATGATTATGCAATCCCTATCTACAAAAGATTTTGTGGGGAAGAATTTTTATTCCTAAGTGTTAACAGGGAAAAAAACCCATTCATTTTGCTCAGTCACAGCCAACATTAGCAGGGACAAAATCTGGCCAAGAAGCAAACATTAATGCTGCCATGATTGTGTTTCTGGAGTTGTACAACATGGTGGCCCTGTCACCCACTCATTCATTCTCCAAGACTTAGATACCACACACATCAATGGAAGGAGGGAATGTGGTGAACCTTCATTTCACTGGGAAAATCCTCATATGACACAGAAACCATGATTTGACTGAAAAATATCTTGAAGTGACTAAGTTGGTTATTTGTCACTCAGAAAAATGGGGTTGGAAGCTGTGGTACATATACACCATGGAATATTACTCAGCCGTTAAAAAGAATTCATTTGAACCAGTTCTGATGAGATGGATGAAACTGGAGCCCATTATACAGAGTGAAGTAAGCCAGAAAGATAAAGAACATTGCAGCATACTAACACATATATATGGAATTTAGAAAGATGGTAACGACAACCCTATATGCAAAACAGAAAAAGAGACACAGAAGTACAGAACAGACTTCTGAACTCTGTGGGAGAAGGTGAGGGTGGGATGTTTCGAAAGAATAGCATGTATACTATCTATGGTGAAACAGATCACCAGCCCAGGTGGGATGCATGAGACAAGTGCTCGGGCCTGGTGCACTGGGAAGACCCAGAGGAATTGGGTGGAGAGGGAGGTGGGAGGGGGGATCGGGATGGGGAATACGTGTAACTCTATGGCTGATTCATATCAATGTATGAGAAAACCCACTGGAAAAAAAATAAATAAATAAAGGGGAAAAAAAAAGAAAAAAAAAATCAATTCAGTCATCATAGAAAAATGAAACTAGTTTTTCTTTTTAGCACAATTGCAGCTTGTGAAATCAATATGTTACAGTAATTAAATATATGAAACACTATGGGTAAGCCAATTAGAATATATTCGTTATCTGATTAGCTTATCTCTTCCTTCCTGGGTCCATTTATTCTTTTACAGTGGGAACTGTTCCTTTTGTTGTGATCAGAACACCTGGGTCTGCTCCAGTGTATAGTCTTGCTGAGAAATGAAATTAGTCTTTAGGCTATTTAGTTATTATGGGTCTAAACAAAAGTAAAAGGAGTTCTGTTATTTAGGCCATGGTGACCGACCTGATGACCCACATCTGCCCCGCAATAGAGGGACCTCTTTAGTGATCAGAATGCCTGTTCTGTGCCCTGCCCCCCAGTCAGCATTGTTCTCTTCTATATATATGAAGTAAATTAAATTCTGACTCCCTCTTTGTCTTGCTTCTCCTCCTAATGAGACCATTCCACCAGTAATGGCAAGTTTAATCTATAGATACGTTTATATTGTTAATTAAGTTATGCCCAAGGCCTGCCTGCTTTTGCCTTTGGAACCTAATACCGCTAACGGGCTCTTTCCTCAGATAGCAGATTTAATTTATCATGTGTTGATTTTACTAATTTAACTCATATCTCCCTGTTGCTTTGATGTTTTGTCTAAGAGGCTCACTCTATTTCCATCTAATCCTGTAAGACTTTGAGTGCAATGAGAAGTGCATTGAGCAAGAAAAATCCCAATAAATAAAAAATGAGAATTATGATGCATTTTTATCTTAGGAACTTAAAGGAAGGGAAACTTTTAAGATCTCATTATAAATTTCTATACCTAGTAATTCAACTATAGATTGTCTTGTACAATTTATAAGTCCTGTGATTGAAAGAACTTGGAGTTTCAACCCCAATTGTAGTTTTTACAGGAAAAACATGCTCATTTGTTCACTAATCTATTAATCCAACATTGATTAACCCTGATTAGAATCATGCTTCAGTCTGTGAAAGAAGCATGAATAATACATAAAATGATTTTCTTCTTTTTCTTTTAATTTATGTCTGTGTGAGATGATGGATGTTCAGTATACTATGAAAACCATTTCATGATGTATGTAAGTAAAATTGTGAACTTCTTAAGTAGTATTGCATGTCAGTTATATCTCAATGAAACTGGAAGAAAAAATATATAAAAGATAAGGCACACGATAAAGCACATGAAATGCTCAACATAGTTGGATAGAGTGAAGTCTAAATTAAAACCCCAATGAAACGCTACTGCATACCTACTAGAATGACTAAAGCAAAAGACTGATGATACCAAGAATTGGCAGAGATATTGAACAACTGTGACTCTGCAAGTGTAAAATAGCACAACCGCCTTGGAGAATTCTCAGTATCACTTAAAAGTTGAACATAAATTTATTCTGTGAGCCAGAAATTGCACTTCTAGATTGTATTCATTATTTACATCATAAATTACCACAACTTAATGGCTTAAATGAGCTTTCCTGGTGGCTCAGTGGTAAAGAACCCACCTGCCAATGCAAGAGACTTGGGTTCCATCCCTGGGCAGGAAGATCCCCTGAAGGAGGAAATGGCAAACCACTCCAGTACTCTTGCCTGGAGAAGCCCATGGACAGAGGAGCCTGGTGGGCTACAGTCCAGGGGGTCACAAAGAGTCAGACAGGACTTAGTGACCAAGCATTCATGCAGCATGCAATGGCTTGTAAGTAAGTAAGTGTAAGTGGTAGTCGCTCAGTCGTGCCTGACTGTTTGTGACCCCATGGACTGCAGCCCACCAGGCTCCTCTGTCCATGAGATTTTCCAGGCAAGGATACTGGAGTGGGTTGCCATTTCCTTACATAGTTTCTGAGGGTTAGGAATTCAGAGTAGGCTTAACTGAGTGGTTTGCTTTGGGGTCTCTTTTTGGTTTCAATTAATGTGGCAGCCAGGACCACGGTCACCTGAATGCTGGGTGGGGCTGGAGGCTCTGCTCTACAGTGGCATACTCACAAGACTGACAAGATGAAAATGGTGACTGGCAGGTGGCTTCAACTCCTTGCCATTCGGATTCTACCATATTGCTACTTGAGTATCTTCGTGGCAGCTGGTGTCTCACCAGAGTGAATGATCTCAGAGAGCAAGGTGGCAGCTTTTATGTCCTAGCCTTTGTAGCCATACTTTATACCTTTTTGCAGTATCTTATTGACTGCATATATCAGCCCTATTCAGTGTGTGGTATATATGTGTGTATGTGGCGGGGAGGTGTGCAACTACATAAGAGGCTAGGTGTGAGGAAGCAAGGATCACTGGGTACCATCCTGGAGGCTCTCTACCACATTAGGTGTTTATTCCAGAGAAACAAAAATAGACATTCACAAAAAACATTATGCAAGAATGTTCATAGGAGTTTATTTACACTCCTCAAACTGGAAACAGCTCAGATGTTCATCAGCAAGAGTCTCGATAAACAAACTGGTATATTCACACAGTAGATACAACTCAACAATAAAGGGAACTAACTACTAATAAATGCAAAAATATTTTGCTAAGTAAAAGAGGAAATGTCCATAATGTATGATCCCCTTTATATGCAATTCTAGAGAATAGGCAAAACTCACCTTAGGTGATATAAATCAGATCAGTGGTTGCTTCTCACAGGAGCAGGAGGTAGAATGACAGGGGATAGCTATAAAAAAGCTTTCCAGGTAATGAAGCCCTTCTGCCAAATCTGTGAGAAGCAATTCAGCAAGCACACTTATGTTGTGAAGATTTCACTGTTGATAAATTATACCTCAATAAAAAATATAAGGCATAATCCAAGGATCACAGGAGAAATATGAACAAATGATAAGTTTAAATTGATAAGAGAAATTAATACAGGGTTGGGAAATGTTAATGGGGAAAGTATTAATCTTTAATAAGTCAAAACAGTAATTATAGATAATTTTAATAAAAGATTAAATTTATTATTTTGTGTTAATAAATCCCATCATTTGGAGTAATTGACTTATTTCTTTTTGGTCTATTTTCCAGTCTTTCATACACTTAAAAAATCAATAGTAACATTTCATATATGAAATTTTGTAAACCGATTACATGTGTGTATCGTTGGCTGGTGACAGTATAAATAGCTCCCAAGACTATTAAATTCTTTTAAACTATTATTTTCAATTGCTACATGTCCTTGTAGGACTGTGACATGGTTTATGTAACTGTTTTGTTAGTGATGGACATTTGGGTTGTTTCTCATTATTTAAGTAATGCAATGGAGTTCTCTTTAAAGATTTTTCTTTAGTATTGCTTTCTCTGTAATTTAACCCCTTTATGAGGAGTTAAATTTTTGTGTATATCTACTAATAATGTATAAAAGGACATTTCACCATACTTTGGTTGGGTAATAAGTATTTTGAACACTTTGATCATGTGTTTCTTAATCCATGTAATTGAGAAAATGGCAACTGAACTGAGCCTTGAAGAATGAATAGCATTTTAAATGTCAATTGGGTTTCAAAAGTCAAAGCTAGGGAAAGTTATTTCTGCAGTGTTCGTGGCATGGCAAGCAAAGTCATGCAATGTCAAACTCATGGAATTGCAAATAGTTTAATACAAAAGCTTGGAGTAATGGGTCTCAATCTTGGCTACACAAGAGTATCACTTAAGGGTAAAAAAAAAAAAACAAAAAAACCAATGTAGACCAATAAACTTACACTGTCGGTACAGAGCTCAAGCTCCTAATGTCTAAAACTTCTCAGGCGATTTCAATGAGTCAGCAAAACTGAAAACCACTGGTGTAGAGTGCAGCAGAATGGGATAGGATGCAACTATAGATGAAACTGCAAAGATGGAGATCAGATGTAGCAAGGCATCATACTCTGGGACAAACTGCCTAGAAAGTACACTTTCTAGGGAGTTTTGCAGATGATGTTAGTGTTCTTCACTATCACATCGGCGTCCTTTACCTTTCACATGTACTCATATGGTGTTACTTCCAGCAAACTGCTATCACTTGTAATTCCTTGTGGACAGGCTGCTGTCACACTGCCTGGGCTCCTCCTTCCCCTCGACAAGATCTGGAAATGCCTGGCAATGTTCACAGGGCACAGTCCTTAAGCTCTGATTGATGTGATGGGATGCAAATAATCCTGCTTCCTCTCCCCTGATCAGGACAATTCTGAAGGGTGATTCTTCCACAAACTTTTTTTGGTGATTCTTTCCACCAACCAGGAGAGGGTGAGCTTGTGATAGAAGTCATCCTATGCACCACTTCCTTCACAAAGAAGTTCTCTGAAAGCAATGTCAGTTGAAATAAACAGTTGGCTTAGTCACTCAGCTGCAAGCACCTTATCTCATTGTAGACCACATGGTTTTTAGACCCCAGGGATCTACAAACACACTTTAAGTGGACTGACTTCCACTGTCTCCAGAGAGCCCTGCATTCATGTGCCAGTGTTACCCTCTCTGGATATACTTTTATTCTGCAGGCTTGCCTGGCCTCCTTCCTTTCCCTGTTCCGCTTCCTGCTTCCTGGATTTTCCACTCTTATTAATATAAGTGACTCTCATATGACTCTTAGTGTCAGCATTTGCCTCCAGGGAACTCAATTAAGATAGGCAATGAGGATTGTATTGGAAGGTAAAACCCATGCATTAGAAAGATCATTCTGAAGAATTATTTAGAAAAATGGATGAATTTAGGTAGGAAGTGAGATGGACTATCACAATATCCCTTCAACCGGGAAACTCAGGAGTCAACCTCCTTGACTTATAGTTTAAAAATATCCTTTCCTTGTCATTTTTCAGAGCCCCTGCTTTAGTTTATACTCTCATTATTTTTGAGGTATAGAATCACAGGTCTGCATTTCATGATGTTAACTCAAGGACCGTGCCAATGTATCTAGACTAGAAATAGTGAGTTCCTTACAATTTACAAACTAAAATTTCCTTCGTGAAAAATGTTTTTTCCTTTAGATTGTAGAGCTCACAGATTCTAAATTACGTTTGTAAAGAAACTTAGGTATACCTTGACTCAGGCAAGTAATTAAAGCTCCCTGGCCCTCAATTTTCTCACCTCTTGGATGAAGAAGAAGATGAAATGATTCCTAAAGTGAAAGTTGTTCAGTCGTGATGATTCCTAAAGCCTCTTTTAGTTCTGAAATATTATATTCAACAGAGGCCACTAGATTACGTCAGTGAAAGAAGCATAGAACAGATTATTACAGTATCAATTGTCACTTCTCAAAACAAATTGACAAAAATCACACACTTATTGTAAGAACAATTCTCTCGGAAGCTAACCTATGCCCATTTTTCTTAATGATATGTTTACTGCCTCTAACTTTGCTTTGGAAATGGGTAACCATCTAATTGGGTTGATAAGGTCAGCATGCAGGAGGTTTGGAAAGAGATTGGATAATATTTGTGAGTGTGTATATTTGCCTAGACATGGTTTTTGTCATGTTTATTGTACTTTAATGATTAGCTAGAAATAATAAGGCTGCTGTGTATGCTATTTTACTAATGTTCTGCCATTTATGGATTATTCTAAGGTAATTTAAAAATACAGAGAAAATATAATTATTTAAGAGTGCTTTTGGAAGAGGTGGATATATTTATACAATTAAATAGTAATTTAATAACACAATATTCCTCAAAACAGAGCTCACCCATGTATACAGTTCATAGGAGGGCTTGTGAGGCTGGATGTGATGAGTTTTGTTTTCCTGTTTTTAAGGAGAATATGAATTCAACTTAGGGTGATTTTGTGGCTCAAGAAAGGTGATTTAACAATGTGTAAATTATTTCTGCTCATCAGTTTATCACATCTTGTCCCCTAACAACCCTGGAATATACTCAAATATTTCCCAGACTCTTTTGTGTTTCTCAGCTTAGTCAGGCAGAGATCTGAGCTTCACAGTTGTATCACACAGACCCTCCATGAGAAATGATTGCAAGTTTATTCTGCTTTGAACTTTTATGTCTGTTTTAGGTTCTTCAAGGAATACTTTCAAAATGATAAAACATGGAGAATTAGGATATGTTTGTAGCATTTTCTCAATTTGTTCTTTTTTTTTCCCCTTAGATAAGATTTAACACACAGATAGGAAAGTGTGTAATTCTTTCACATACATTTTACATATATATATATATATATATATATATACACACACACACACTTATGTAGCTGCTTCCTGCACTAAGATATAAAGCAAGATTTTAAAAAATTCCCTCTCTTTTTTTTCCAGTTAATTTTCCTCTATTCAGAGGTTATCACTGTTGTTGAACCCAAGCTTTTGTGCCCTATGCAAAGTGAGGCCAAATACAAAAACATTGGGGTTTGGAGCTGAGGAGGATTTATTGTAAGGGTCAAGCAAGAACAACAGGCAACTCATGCTCAAAAAGCCCAAATTCCCGGAAGAGTTTCAAGAAAGATCTTAAAGGAAAATTTGTGGAGAGAGCTGCAGGGTATATGTGTGTGTGTGTGTGTGAGAGAGAGACAGACAGACAGACAGACAGACAGACAGTCAGACTTTCTTCTGATTAGCTGGTGGTGAGGTAAAATGATGGTATTCCAAGAACCTTAGTCATCAGCCTCTGGTTTCTGTAGAAGAATTCTGAGATGTGTATCAAATAGTGTTTTATATATGTATATAGCCATCCCTTGAAGAGGACTCAGGACCTTGCCCCATGGCTACACTATTATTTCTTGACTGCCTTTCCTTTGTTTCTGCATTCCCTCATTTTGCTCATCAGCAACTGCTTGAATCTGCTCTTTAGTTCTCATGGGAGATCTAGGAGGGTGAAGCCTTTTTCCTACAAATGAGAAAAAAGGGACACTTTGTACTTGGAAGGGCCACACGGGATCCTGCTTGGCTTCATCACCATCCTTACTTCTCTCACTACTGCTTTGCTTGCCTGGCTTTTATTGCTGTGTAGTAGTCTACTGATATTATTCTCATCTTGATGAGTATTTTCATTTTTCAGCTTTATGAATGATTGCTGTGATTTTTAATGCACATATGTACTCATTCTTTTATTGGTAGATATGACTAGAATAGGATTGTACATTCATGAGGTGGGTGTGAGTTAGCATTAGCACTTGTGGCCAAATGTTTTTCCAAAGAGGTAGTACTAATTTTCATTTGTACCAACAATGTATTAGAGTCCTGTGTTTGTATGTATTAAGTCGATTCAGTAGTGTCTGACTCTTTGTGACCCAATGGACCTCTGTCCGTGGGATTCTCCAGGCAAGAATACTGGAGTGGGTTGCCTAGCCCTCCTCTGGGGGATCTGCCCGATCCAGGAATTAAACCTGTGTCTCTTATGTCTCCTGCATTTGCAGGTGGGTTCTTTACCTGGGAAGCCCTAATTCTTCTCTATTTGTGCCACTATGTGATATTGTCAGTGTTTTTAATTTTTGTCATTCTGGTGAATATCTGGTTGTATCTCAGTTTTAATTTTCATTTCCCTGATAAATAATGATGTTGAGTACCTTTCCATATAATCATTGGTCCTTTTGAAACCTCTTTTACAAAATCCTATTCAAGTATTTTAGCCGTTGATTATATTGTATTCATTGCAATGTATTCTGACAAATATGTAAATGTATTTGTGTTTCCTTTTGATGAATAGATGTTCTTAATTTTAACAAAGTCCAATTTATCGTTATTTTCTTCTATGGCCCATACTTTTGGTGTTTTGTTTTACTATATGACTTGAAAACCCAATAATTTCACAATGCATTTAATTTGATAAACTTTGGACTTCATTTTAAAGATAATAACTAGCTGTGAAATAGCGAAAATACATTGGACATTAACTATGAAGAGCGAGGCATTCTGTCTTTTCTAATTACTAAGTATGTACCTTGGGAAATTCTTTAAGTCTTTTCCATCATTCATACTTTGGCAAACTAGTCAGGACTCAGTAGCAACTGACGGAGTGGATGAATCTAGCTAAGAAAGAGTGACCTAGAAGGGTGGGGGAACACCCTAGAGTCAGAAGGGCTGACTGAGTCATTGTTGGCACATGTGACCTTAGGAACCCAGTCACCACAACGACACTCTTATCTCGGCTGTTCTCTGCGTGGTGGCCTTTTTCTCACTGAGAGCAAACAGGAGCCAGAAACATGGCAGCTGGCAGCTCCGAGCTCACAACACCCCAACTGAGCATCTCAAAGGAAAAAGGGATTGTTTCTCTGTCCCATTTATTCCACATCTATTAATAATAATCCTAGCGAAGGACTCTGGGTAGTCCTGAATCATCTATCTGCCCAGGGGAACAAAGGGGAGAGGAAAACCACTGTCATTAACCCCAGGATGAAATGAAAAAGGGAACAGTTCCCAGAAAGAAGTAGGTATGCTATTGCCAAGAGAAAGATTAGGTGCTCCACAGACACAAATAATAGATGTACAGTACAAAGGGAATGAAAACGCTTCATTTGCAAGAGTTGGTTAAGAAAGTCTTAATCAGAGAATTATTTGAAAGTATTTGGAACAAGGGAGAGACATATTACTCATGTGCTGAAAATGAACTATAAGGGGGACCTCGAAAAGTTTTTTTTCTTGCTCTCAGACCTGGAGCACTAGGGAGGATCATGGCTGCCCTCAGCAAAAGCGGGAATCTAAGATACTGTTCCAGGCTCTTACTTGAAAGTGACTTTCATGGGTTTTCATTGTCAAAGTGGATCTCTGTTTTATATACATAAAAACAAAGCTCTGCCTTGATTCTTTCCTACTGATCAAGGGAGATAATCCTGACAGTAAAACATAGGACCTAGAATCTCCCAAATCTTCATCCCCAAACATATTGCTTTAGTAATTCAATGTTCAACCTGGATATAGAACATGGATATAGAATTCTTATAATTATTAATAATAGTATGTAGGTAACTGACAAATGTGCAGATAGCAGCATGGGTGCTTTTGAATCATTGCCACTGGGAATGTTTGGGCTTCCCTGGTGGCTCAGATGGTGAAGAATCTGCCTGCAATGCAGAAGATCTGGGTTCAATCCCTGGGTCGGGGAGATCTCCTGGGGAAGGGAATGGCTACCCACTCCAGTATTCTTTCTTGGAGAATTCCGCAGATGAGGGGCCTGGTGGGCTATAGTCCACAGGGTCGTAAAGAGTCAGACATGACTGAGCAACTAACTAATGCTTTCACTTTCACTCTAGGCAACTCATTGTCTCTTTAATTCCTATTTCTGTTCATAAAATATTTATCTTGGGATCTGTGATTCTCAAACTTTAACATGCATCAGAATCACCTGGAGAACTTGTTAAGCTACAGATTTGTTGGGCCCACTGTCCAAGAGTTTATGATTTCATAGGTCTGGGGTGGGGTCCCAAATTGGCATTTCTAAGTTCCTCATAATGGGCTGCTGTTGCTTGTCCAGGAACCACACCTTAAGAACTAGATAAAAGATATATTCCTAAAAATGTGGGCATAAATAAGACTTTTATACATCACATTTTAACTCACTAGTGAAATCTGTAACTTGAAGAAACTAATTTTCGTTGGAAAATAAAAAGTCCTTGTTAAAAAAAAATAATGCTTCCCAGATAAACTTGGTAATTCCAATTTGCTTGAGGGGTGAAGGGTAAATGTGTATATTAAATTAATTCCTTGGAAGTCATATAACCTGTAGAATATGTGAAACTAATACTGTGATAGGTAACTATAAGTGACTCACAGGGAAAGTTGCAAGTAACTTTCACCTCTGCTTTAAAATTCCTTATCTGTGCAGCCTAATAGGATTTTCTGGTTCACTAGTTTGTTTTTCTTTTCTTTGCCTGTTCTTAATGTTTGTGTACCAGGAGTTTGATGCCCCTAAACAGCATTTCCAACTGAGATTAAAAGGGCTAATGCTAAATCCTGCCAGCTCCAGACTTGGTCACCAGATGAGTCATAGAAACCGCTGCAACAGACTGAATCACACTGCTCTCCTTCCATCAGTCATGACCGAGGAATTCAGTTAGCCAAACTCAGAAATTAAAATCTGAAAACAAGGACTTTATTTTTCCATAGTAATGTTGGATCAGTATTGGCAAACAGAAGGCTGACAGTAGCATGAAGGAGAAAGTAGAGATTCATCAAGAATAACTGCCTCTGGTGATGGCCTTGTTCACTTGGTACATTTCAGAGGATGCAAGGATAAGTACTGCCTGGCCCTGGGGATCTCTGGGGTTTACAAACTGTGCTTCAGAAATTGTCTTTCTTCCTTAAAGACTTTGAGGTTTAAATGTCTGCCACTAAGTCCAACATCTGTTTGGAATGTGGTATTTTCTCCCTTCTAAGTAGGTATTTAGGATCAATAAGGGCAGCTATCTTCTATTCATATCCTGAAGGACTGTGAGCCATGGTTAAAATACCCATAATATACCATGACAGTGTGGCAACTCTGCCAACATCACTGTTTCGTCCTTTCCCATTTGAACTTGTGCACTGACAGGTAAGTTTTAACTTTTCTCCAAGTGTGGAAAAAATGGGACTACTAAAATGATGTCTGTAGTTGCACTAAATTAGTTTTTATTAAGTTTATTAAGAGTTCTCTGTGCCTTCTGTCTTCCTCCTCGGGATCAGATGTGGGATACCTCCCTTTAAATCTGGTTTAAAAAATAATTTTGTGAGTTATTTGAGTACACAAAGTAGAAAGCATTAAGAATAACTAGAGAGAGAGAGATTATCACTGTAGCTTGTCTCATTTCCCTGAACTTGAGGGAGAGAATGCAAAGCAGACTGGGTCACAGAGAAGAATCCAGGTTGCGTGGACTTCAGGAAATAGTGGCCTTGAGTAGATAATTTAAGTTTCCTTGGTTTTTAGTAGTACTGGCTGGCAATGGAGGGCTTTCTTGAAGCTCTTTAACAAGTTATATTATAAAGTTTTCATATGTATATACTGTCTTTTCAAAGCAGAAAAAATTTATTTCTGATCTTTTTTCTCCCAGGAGATGGAGCTGAAAGGAAAAGTATTTAAGCCTCTGCAACTTTTCATAAATTGAGAGAGGTTTTAATTCCCATCTCATTCATTTAAGTATCATACATTATGATAGGCTTGGGAAAACCAAGAAAAATTCACTACTTATCCCCTCAGTGAATTTCAACGATAGTAGAAGGATAAACATGAAAACAAAAATTATAATACACTAACATGATTTCTGTAAAAATGTTGAGCATAGAGTGCTGTGATAGTCTACAACAGATGCCTAATTTCTCTGGAGGAGTCTCTGAAGGCTGCATAGACATTTCTCAGGCAATCAAGAAGGAGAGGGAGATGCCAGAAAACAGATCATATGCAAATGATAAGGAGGGCTGGCTTGTTAGTGTGTGAAAGGCCAAAGAGGAATCTGGCAGGAGATGAGGCCAGCCTGGGAAGTAGTGGCTGCATAAGGATGGAGTTTGGGCTAATCATAAGATGTTTTGTTTGACCCTGTTGTCAACAGGGAGAATTCTGGAGACATTGGGCGGCAAACACTCGCTCTAGTTTTTTCCAGAATTACAGTGGTAGGGCCGGAGAGATGGGCTTCCAGAAATGACTTCCAGAACAAGACAGTCCAACTGGTCCCAAGAGGATGGTGGTGAAGCATCAGGAAGCTGCCACTGATGCTTTGGGGTTCAAGAACTCGCAGTGTGGCTGCAGTCCTGGGAACAGAGGTTGCCACCTCCAGCACTGCTGCAGCTCTCCAGGCAGCATGGTGTCAGTGACCTCCCCCAGGCACGCTGCTGCCAAAACCCACATACTTCCATGCCCCTGCTTGCCAACAGCAAGGACAATAGGAAACTAGGCCTTGCTTCAGGTTTGTCTTCTAAATATTTCACTGGAGCCTATCAGACTGGGAGGACGTAGTATGTATTCAGAATTCTTGTTGCAAGGGATCTGGATTTTGAAGTCTTTTCTTTCCAGCTTCTGTAGAAGGGCTCTCTTGGAAGAGGTTGGAATGGATGCTGAGGACCAATTCATCAAGTCTACTGGACATATGATGGGTGAAATTAGATGAGAAAATACACAGAGAAGAGAAACAGCTGGGAACAGAAATATGAAACAGTCACACTGCAGGGACTAGTAGGGAGACAAAGGAGGAATGGTCACAGAGTTAGGAGAAGAATGAAGACAGTGTGGCATTGTGGCTACCAGGGAAAGAGAAAAGCTTAGGAAGAAGGAAGTAGGTAAGTGTGAAAATGCTTTAGTGCAGTGATCATCAGTGGTTTTCAATTTTTGATCATGTTTTAAAATGAGATCTTTTCAGTGACGAACCCTGTGCTTACCTCCAATATCAGGCAAAGCTTTCTTGTCTGGAGTAATTTAAGCAAAAAAATTTAATTAATTAACTCAATTTTAAATCCAGTGGACAGATCTAGCAACAGGTGCTTAATTGGTATCACCTGCTAAGCCTTTCTATCACTCCCTCTTTTGGCTTTGCTCTCCTGCTCTCTGCATTGGATCATTGTCACAAACATTCTCTCCATGAAACCAGGTGAAAAATGGACTCTGGAAACCAGGTAAAAAATGGACTCTGAAACCAGGTAAAAAATGGACTCAGGCTTATCTATTGCTTACAATTTGTGATCCCAAGAGAAGAAGCGGCTCTTTTTTTCTTCCAGGATTCCCATATCAAATCTTAGGGAAGACATTGAATAGTCCGTTCTGGGTCATATGACTTTCAGGGCATCAATCACTTGCCAGCTATTGCAATAGGGTGTTCTGATTGGCCAGGCCTTGGGTACATGCCCATCCCAGCTGGTGAACTGAAGTGAAGTGAAAGTCACTCAGTTGTGTTCGACACTTTTCGACCCCATGGACTGTAGCCTACCAAGTTCCTCTGTCCATGAAATTCTCCAGGCAGGAATACTGGAGTGGGTAGCCATTCCCTTCTCCAGGGTGTATCTTCCCAACCCAGGGATCAAACCATGGTTTCCAGCATTGCTGATGGTTTCTTAACTGAGAGAATCATCAGAAGTTATGGTTTTATATCCAGAAATAGGAGAAAGGGATGCCAAGCAGGCAACTTCACCAGTCTCTGACTGGGCAATGCCAGGTTAAAGTTAAATAGGTTTGTCTCAGAATTCATAAATCATCATTTCCACTATATTCTGTTAGAAGTGTGTAATTAAATCTAGCCCACAGTTCCACATGAGAGTAATTATGTATTTAGAATGCATCACTTGAAAAATATATGACAGAGAGCCACTATGAATTTAATGACACTTAAAAATGAATTCATTGTTTAAGTTCATGATAATAGTTTCTACATACATTAAAAATATATAATGACATCTTTCCTCTGCAAGTAATACTTTGGGAGCTTATGGATTTGTGAGCCTGTTGCAATTTCTCTGATGCCCCCCAAACACAAATAAATTTCATGCCTTGAAGTTAAGTTAATCCTAGAGTCCAAGGTAGCCTATGTACAATTTCAGGGACTATTAAATAAAGCAGTTCCTAGGAAATGTTACAAGACTCTCTTTTATTGAGTTTTTGGTGTACTCTAGTATTAAATACTTCATGATCCAGGTGGGTGATGTGACTTCCAACCAAGTAGCTAATCTAAAAACTACATTAAAAAATGACCATGCAAATAGAGCTGGGGGCAGGGAAGCACCTACATTACACAATAAATATTTTCTTTTAATTCTTTTTTTTTTTTCTAATTCCATCTTTTCTGTTTTCATCATTTTAGTCTGTATATGGTGGCAAATCTGGGGAAAGAGCTTTCCATAATAACAGGAAATGAGGACATTGCATACATGTACACACAGAGAGTGGGACACGACTTAGCGACTGAACAACACACACAAATATACACATATGCACATACATACACAGATGTATATATGCCTGCCTCTCCCCTCCCCCGCAATTTCTAAAGGAGGTAGCTTTCCTTTCAGGACAACCCGAGACCTGTGCCATGGGAAATGGATTCTGGATCTGTCCCCCGTGACCAGGCTGCTCAGTACATTAGTTCTCCTATCTGCAAAATGGAGGCTGCCTGGCAGGAACGATGCCAGTCCGCACGTGCGGCTGCAACCTCCCAGGAGGAGGAATGCCCCCCAAGGCTTTGGCTGAGAGGTCCCGAGTGCAGAGAATTACGTTAGGTGCAGTATTCTCCGGAAGGGCGGTTTTGTTATTGGTCTGCGCAATTGCTTCCACGCTGGGAGTGCTCCTCCGTCCTTTTAGCAGAGCGACGGGGCTCGGTGATTGCAGGGCCAAGTCGGCGGGAAAGCGGCGGGCGCGCTTGGCCCCTCCAGCTGCGCGCTGCTGGCTGCTCAGCGTGGGCCACTTGGCAGAGGCTCGGCCGTCCAGCTGTGGCCAGCATCATCCCTTAGAAACAGCTGCTCGAGAGGGAAGCCCCAAACTGAAACTGGGCTTGGCCCACCGAGGCCGCGCTGTAATGCGGCCTGACACTTGAGTCCCCTCGAAGGACAAGCGCTGTAATCTAATCTAATTACAGGGGAAAAAAAATCTAATTTTTCTGTAAAAGAAAGGAAACAAGAAAAAGCAAAGGAAATGTAAAAATGATACTATATGTACAAATTACCCAATGATACTATACCATGAACTATTTGTATTGAAGTCTGGAATGGTTTTCAAATAGTCAGTTATTTGTAGGGAAAACCTTTAATTGGGAGGAGTAGGTAATTTTATATGCTTGTTAATGGAATCCAGATTTGTTTGCCCTGTTTTAAGAACCTAATGTATTTGTTACCTATTTTGTTAATTTATTGTTTAAATTTTTTCTTTTTGGCCCCTTGTGGAAGCAGGGAGTCTTAACCACTGGACCACCAGGGAAGAAGTCCCTGCTGTTTCAAATTTTAAATTTAATTTGTATCATTTTTATGGCTCTGTATTTTTCTTGTTTTTAAACTTAAGGTTAAAAAGCTTGTTGTTATGTTTTTTGTTTGGTTTTGTTTTTAAACAAAACATCTCTTTTTTGAGGTAAATGAAAAGCTTGAGGGTTTACATATAATTTTTTCAGTTCTCAGTTTCTCTTTGCCAGAATTATTAGATTTTCAAATACCCTGAAAATTGCTGTAACCTGTCATGATTAGCAATTTAACTAAAACTTTGTTTTTAGGTTAATATCAGATTTGGTACATTTGTTGAGCAGTTAAGGAAACTGACAGCACTGTTACATTTTTTCCCACAGCTTATAAACTGACATTTGTGCATTCTAAGTCAGTAGGATCTCAAAATTTCCGCTTCCATTTTGTATTTAGGAAAATAAGATTTTGAGCTGATGTGCATTTTCTTTTGTTTTGAGTCTGTTTTACCTTATAGCTGCAAAAGTAGGAAAGTAATTACTTACACATAAGTAATTTAGTTACTTAGCAAGCTTTCTGATCATGTGATGGTAGCTTTTATTAAGTTCTCAAGTAAAGTAATTAGTGCAGGAAAGTTCCCAACTTGAACACTTCATTAGGTTCAAGATAATTGAAAAATACAAACAGTTTATGCCTGCACTCAAGGTCTCTCTCTCTCTCCCTCTTTTTCTAGCTCTCTGATCTGACAGTATAGGTGTGGTAACCTCTAAACATATCCCAGAAAATAAATGCTATGTCCAAACTGCATTGTAAAGTGAAAAAAAAAAAAAAAACCTGGCTCTAGAAGGATTTAGAAGAAATTGCCGTTAAGGTAACGGTGACATCTCACCATGCTGTGACATTGTGACATTTCCAACCCAGGTTGTTCCTCTACTTTATTTAATGCCCAGCAACAATCGTTTGCTAGGTTGAAATGTTGACAGAATTCTAGTGTTTTTGTTTTTAAGATGAGTGCCAAAATTGTCAACAGGAAGCTTCTGCAAAATCCTCATGGTTGCCCAGAAAGAAAACAGTGACATGGCAATGTTCTAAATGTTTCCATAGTATGATGATGTTTGGTGGTTGTCTCTGGAAAATAGGGGGCCTATATATCATTGGGAATTTCCTTATTTATTTCCTTAATTATTTAAAGTATAAAGGTCCTAGTGTAGAACAGGGAGCAAACCAGATGTCTAGGCCACTAGCACTAATTAAGAAAAATGCTTTGCTTTGAGGGGGAAAAAGGCTTTCTGACAGTTTCTGGCAATGTGATCTGACTCTAGATGGAGGTTGCCAGCAAGGATTTTTCTTCCAGATAGTCATTCCAAACAGCCTGGTTTTTATATCAGTGGATGGAAAGGGGAGGAGCTCAGAAATTGCTTTTAATTTATTAACCTTAAGTTCCTTTTCCTTTCATTGTTTTGTGCTTATCATCAGCTACCCATGAAGTGTGCTTCCTGCAGACACCATCTGCCCTTGCTGGCACCTCTGTCCTTGTTGGCACCTCCTGCCTGCTGTGTCCTGCCAGGTCTAGGATAGTGGTTCTCAAAGGGTGGTCAGGACGCTACTAGCTTGTAGGCTGCACTTGAGGCACTAATGGATGTTCAGTGCTACTCTGATGACTGTATTTTTCCCTTATTATATCTCTCACTGTTGTTTCCTCCTAGTATGCTGTGGAAAAGGGGATTCTGAGGCTGGGTGTTGGAGGAAACCATTTAAAAGGGGCAGCCCTGGAAGAGGAAAGCGGGTTGTTGCTGGGTTGGAGCTTGGTGCTGTGTTCTGTGCCCTCCAAGGGCCAGCGAGTGTCCTGCTCTTCTCTCTTCAAGATCCATGCACCCAAGAGACTGGCTGTAGTGTACCCTGTGTGTGTACCAGTCGTGTCCAGCTCTGAAACCCTGTGGACTGTAACCTGCCAGGCTCCTCTGTCCATGAAATTCTCCAGGCAAGAATTCTGGAGACTGCCATGCATGCAGGGCATTCTGCCATGCCCTCCTTCAGGGGATCTTCCTAACCCAGGGATCAAACCCTCATCCCTACGCCTCCTGGATTGTTATTGAACAGTGGGGCAACCTGGGAGGCCTGTAGCATGCCTTACAAGGTGTTAACTACACTATTATCTCTCTGAACTCAGCTCAAGTCCTTTCTCGTTGGCCCACTTGGCGCCAGCTACCCTGACTATGCTTCAAATACACCAGCTACTGTCAGATGCTTACAGGGCTCACTCCCATGCATCCTTCAGGATTTTATTTAAATGTTATCTTTTCAGAGAATCTGTTCTTAGCCATTCTATGTTACAATCACTATCACTCATACATGTTGGGTTTTTGTCTTTTCATGTCACCATTTTACAAAATATATTTATAGCTTGCTCATTAATTGTTTATTTACTTAGGTTATTTGTGTGTTAACTTATTATGTGTCTTCTCCCCCTAGAATATAAGGTAAATGAAAGTAGAGATTTTTTCTCTTGTTCACTGCTTTATTCCCAGCACTCAGGACAAGGCCTGGCACTTAGTAGTTACTCAATAAATATTTTTTAAAATACAAATGAATGTATGGAAGTCCCATACTTGCTCAGTTCAGTTCAGTTGCTCAGTCATGTCTGACTCTTTGTGACCCCATGGACTGTAGCATGCCAGGCCTCCCTGTCCATCACCAACTCCCAGAGCTTCTCAAACTCATGTCCATTCAGTTGGTGATGCCATCAAACCATCTCATCCTCTGTCATCCCCTTCTCAGCCTGCCTTCAATCTTTGCCAGCGTCAGGGTCTTTTCCAATGAGTCAGTTCTTCCCATCAGGTGGCCAAAGTATTGGAGTTTTAGCTTCAACATCAATCCTTCCAGTGAATATTAAGGACTGATTTCCTTTAGGATTGACTGGTTTAATCTCCCTGCAGTCCAAGGGACTCTCAAGAGTCTTCTCCAACACCACAGTTCAAAAGCATCAATTCTTTGGTGCTCAGTTTTCTTTATGGTCCAACTTTCGCATCCATACATGACTAATGGAAAAACCATAGCTTTGATATATGGACTTTTGTCAACAAAGTAATGTCTTTGCTTTTTAATATGGTGTCTAGGTCGGTCATAGGTTTTCTTCCAAGGAGCACACATTTTTAAATTTCAGGGCTGCAGCCACCATCTGCAGTGATTTTGGAGCCAAAGAAAATAAAGTCTGTCACTGTTGCCATTGTTTCCCCATCTATTTGCCATGAAGTGATGGGACTGGATGCCATGATCTTAGTTTTTTGAATGTTGAGTTTTAAGCCAACCTTGTCACTCTCCTTTTTCACTTTCATCAAGAGGCTCTTTAGTATTCTCTTCGCTTTCTGCCATAAGGATGGTATCTGCATATCTGAGGTTATTGATATTTCTCCTGGAAATCTTGATTCGAGCTTGTGCTTCATCCAGCCTGGTATTTCACATGATATACTTTGCATATAAATTACATAAGCAAGGTGACAATATACAACATTGATATACTCCTTTCCCAACCTGGAACCAGTGTGTTGTTCCATGTCTGGTTGTAATTGTTGCTTCTTGACCTGCATACAGATTTCTCACGAGGCAGGTAAGGTGTTCTGGTATTCCCGTCTCTTTAAGAATTTTCCACAGTTTGTTGTGATTCACACACTCAAAGGTTTTAGTGTAGTCAATGAAGCAGAAGTAGATGTTTTTCTGGAATTCTCTTGCTTTTTCTATTATGCAACAGATGTTGGCAACCTCATCTCTGGTTCCTCTGCCTTTTCTAAATCCAGCTTGAACATCTGGAAGTTCATGGTTCACATATTGCTGAAGCCTGGCTTGGAGAATTTTGAACATTACTTTACTAGCATGTGAGATGAGTGCAATTGTGTGGTAGCTTGAGCATTCTTTGGCATTGCCTTTCTTTGGGATTGGAATGAAAACTGAGCTTTTCCAGTCCTGTGGCCACTGCTGAGTTTTCCAAAAATGCTGGCATATTGAGTGCAGCACTTTCACAGCATCATCTTTTAGGATTTGAAATAGCTCAACTGGAATTCCATCACCTCCATTAGCTTTATTCATAGTAATGCTGCCTATGGCCCACTTGACTTTGGACTCCAGGATATCTGGCTCTAATTGAGTGGTCACACCATCGTGGTTATTTGGGTCATTAAGATCTTTTTGTATAATTCTTCTGTGTCTTATTGCCACCTCTTTTTAATATTTTCAGCTTCTGTTAGGTCCAAACCATTTCTGTCCTTTCTTGTGTCCATCTTGGCATGGAGTGTTCCCTTAGTATCTCTAATTTTCTTGAAGAGATCGCTAGTCTTTCCCATTCTATTGTTTTCCTCTGTTTATTTGCATTGATCACTGCGGAAGGCTTTCTTATCTCTCCTTGCTATTCTTTGGAACTCTGCATTCAGATGGATATATCTTTTGTTTATTCCTTTGCCTTTCACTTCTATATACTTGTTATATCTGTTTTAATTTGGGACTTCCCAGGTCACTTAGTGGTAAAGAACCTGCCTGCGATGCAGGAGACATGGGTTCAATTCCTGGGTCAGGAAGACCCCTGGAGGAGGGCATGGCATACCACTCCAGTATTCTTGCCTGGAGAATCCCATGGACAGAGGGGCCTGGCAGGATGCAGTCCATAGGGTTGCAAAGAGTCAGACATGACTAAAATGACTGAGCACACATGTTTCTTAATCTTTTTTATGAATGTAGCAGAGGTACTATAATAACTGCCATATATAAATTTGTGATAAAATTCATTATAGTCATTCATGAAGCCATTTGGAATGAGCAAGAGTCCTAGGTCTGTGTTAGTTACACTGAAATAAGACCATTGATTGATTAAATGCAAAGTTTAATTGTTCCGTAACTTTTGGCGGCTCCATGTAACAACTTTGTCTAAATCTCAGCAACCCAGTTATAACTAATCTTTGACTATGTATAGAATATTCAAATAGCATATTGGGGGAGAGAATTGATGTTTTCTCTATATTAATCACTTCCCATACATTATCCTGTAGGAAGTGAGGTTCCGAATTTCTTTTCAATCACTGAAGATTTCAGAGGTAATGACAGAGCAGACCTACATCCAATTAATGTAGTAAAATAAGGGCCTCTGTAAGAAAACAAGTCAGTGGATTAGATCTTCTCACACTTGTTCATCTTCTGTTGGCTAAACATACTTCTCAAAGCAGGGCCCTGCCTTGCTAGTCATCTGCCAGGAGTACATTGATTACCTACTAGATTAAGCCCAACTCTAAATGCCCCATAATCTCCTTTTCATATAGCAATCTCAGGTTATTTTCCTTACTCCCTGTAACAAATGTGTTCTGGCAGAGAAGACATTCTTCCTTCCTTCTTAACTGCCACCCTTCCCCCATTATACAGCTTTCTGTATATACTTTCTATTGCCCCAATGCTATTCCTTTCAGGAATGATTGCCTCTCCTTTTTCTGTTCTATTCACTTGCCACTTTATAAAGTCTGCTTGAAAACTACACTCTCTGTTTTTTCATATCCCTAGCCTTTGACAACCTCTCTTATTTTTCTTTTCTTAGTTACTTTTACTTGTTAGCTATACCACACAATTATTTATTAAGGTCTAGTTATAGACTGTGCATGCATGCAAAGTTGCTTAGTCATGTCTGACCCTTTGCAACCCCATGGACTGTAGCCTGGCAGGCTCCTCTGTCCTTGGGATTGTCTACGCAGGAATACTGGAGTGGGTTGCCATGCCCTCCTCCAGAGGATCTTCCCAACGTAGTAGTACTATTCTGTAATTGTTTCTAGTTTCAGTCTTGTTCCATAACTGTTTCTAGTTTCAGTCTTGTTCTCTGAACAAGAGAGTGTTTAAGGAGATTTATGTTTTATACATTTTTTTCTCCCTACAATGTAGATTTTGCACATTAAGAGAGATTTTGCACCATTAAGAGATGCTCAACAAATACTTGCTTTTTTATTGTGAATATTTACTGAGTCCTGCTAGCAACCAAGGCATCATTTTAGGACAGAGTAAAATGTAGTTTATCCAACAGTGGTTCCTTCCAATCTATTATTGGCTCTCTGCATCCTGTGTATAGATATAGTTTCAAAAGTCACTAGAAGATTTTGCTTCCCTTTCATTATCTCTGAAATTTGAATTCTCACTTTCACATTGTGAAATGTTGGTATAAAGTAGTTTTGAGAACCTTGGCTGAAAGGCATAGTGTAGATATAAAGCATATATCTTCAGAAAGTAAAATGAAAATGCAAATATTTAAAAAATTGAAAACAAAGCATAAGAAACCTTGGATGAATGGCAAGGCCAAAGAATTCATTGTTCCATTTCTGGGGCACTGGTGAAGATTGGGAAATCTGCCTTTGAAAGATCAGAATTTTACTGTTCTGTGTAGCCTTGTGCTACAGAAAATATTGGCTTGGCCAAAAAGTTCATTTGGTTTTAAATACAAATAAAACACATTTTTCATTTTCGCCAAGAACAGTATTGAACAGTGTATTCACTAACCGGGTGAACTTTTTGGCCAACCCAATACTTTGCTACTTCCTTGAGGGAGGTGTCCATAGTATTAATCTGTAAGGATTTGAACTTTTGAGGCAGTGTTGAGCATTCATTAACATCAGATTAGAGGTGGCAAAGTGATGAAAGATCTCCAGTTGACTTCAAATCAGGTGTCATGCTGCAAATCCTTCTTTTTGGCCATGATTTTGACCAAGTGCAGGCAGCCAGTGAACGTGTTTTGGCAGAAACAAAAGAAGCTGAGAAGGTCAGCAGGCAGAAAGAAGCCCTGTCTCCAGAAACACTTGGACATCATTTCTTTGTTCCAAATCATACCATGTTTGGAGATGCCTCACTTGGTGGCAACAGTAAAATACTGTGACATTTGTACAGTTTAAAAACTGAAGTGCACGTGTAGGTCCTAGCTTGCACTGTCTTTTCAAGGGTACTTTGGAGATGGGAGGGGCCGTAATCTCTTATTTGAGAAACTTTCTCTTTGCTCTCTCTCTGAATGAGAGCTTAAGCCCAGTGGACAATAGTGGGTCTGACTGGGAACATTTTCAAGATTTGTACTGCCAATCTGGAAACTGAATCTGTTCCAAGGTGAGGGGTGGCTGTCACTGGTAGAAACAGAAGGATGTTCTGCCAGTTTGCAAGCAGTGCAGTGTGCTAAGAGGGAGTGGCAAGTAGTAGGTGGCACAGCCAAGGTCCCGCAGGGGCACCCAGGAGCCCCCCAGAGGCTGGCAGAGCACTTCAAGACAGGGCCTAAGTGCAGGCAGTCCTGGTATGCGAGGGGCCCTGCCACTGAGCTGGGGGTCAGGCTTGAAGTCCTAGGGAGCAGGCAGGGAGAAAGCTGGGAGACAAGAAAGAGGGTGCATAAGGTAAAGACAAGCCGCTGAAGACGGAGCCTGAAGTGACCTGAAAAAACTCACAAACAGTAATAAAGATAGCTAACGTTTACTGATGCTTAGTATTTGTCAGGATAAGTCCCACATCTTTTCTACACCTTAACTCTTATCCATCAATCCTTACCTGTGAGGCAGGTACTCTTATTGCCCCCACTTTCAGGGGAGGAAACAATCACAGAAAGGTCTGGAAGCATGTGCAGGGTCACACATCTAGCAAGTGGCAGCGTGGGGCTTTGAATCCAGATATTCTGGCTCAAAATCTGTTTGCTGAACCTCCAGCCTAGCCCATCTCCAACTGCTGTGTGTGTGTGTGTGTATGTGCTCAGTCATGTCTGACTCATGGAATGTAGCCTGCCAGTCTCCTCTGTCCATGGAATTCTCCAGGCAAGAATACTGGAGTGGGTTGCCATTTCCTCCTCCAGGGTATCTTCCTGAGCCAGGGATCAAACCTCCATCTCTTGAACGAATCTCTTCCATTGTCAGGTGGATTCTTCACCACTGTGCCACCTGGGACACCTTCTCCAACTGCTACAGACTAACTAAATCAGATTTGTCTTTGTAGCCTTTTGAAAGGGACATAAAACATTGAGCCAGAAAGATATGAATTTGACTCGCACTTTTACTTTGTGATGCTTTGGGGAAATCACTTCATTTGTCTTAGGCTTGGTTTTACATCTGCAGAGTAAATGTAATAGGAATTACATTTACTGTTTACATTTACTAATAAATGTAATAGGGAACACCACCTATTCCATAGATTCTGAAAGTGGAGTAATGGATATAAACTAATAACATTGTGTCTGGCAAGAACTTACCACTCAAATGTGTTTTCTTTCTCTCTCATTGCTCATCAATACAAAGCTCTTAAATTCTTCTTGATTGGAAACAGGATTGTTCCTGGGCACAGAGCTGAACCAGGCTCTGGCTGATCAAGGTTCTTGAAGGCTGTGTGGAGGGCATATGGCACCTGGAGACTTTCTGCCCACTTGGGTTAAACAAGTTGCTTTGGCTTTTCCCTATTGGTTGTTCTTTTGTTTTAATTTACAGAAAATTTCTTGGCAAGTGTTTTCATATACAGTTAATTCAGTTCATGAAACTTTGTATCAGAAATGTGTAAACTAATGCTCTCTTTAGGAATGATGATTGGCAAATTTAAAAATTGTGCTTTTTTATAAATGTGTTGGGGCTTCCCTGATAGCTTTTTTTTTTCTTTTTTCTTTTTCCATTTATTTTTATTAGTTGGAGGCTAATTAGTTTACAATATTGTAGTGGTTTTTGTCATACATTGACTTGAATTAGCCATGGATTTACATGTATTCCCCATCCCGATCCCCCCTCCCACCTCCCTCTCTACCCGCTCCCTCTGGGTCTTCCCAGTGCACCAGGCCCAAGCACTTGTCTCATGCATCCAACCTGGGCTGGTGATCTGTTTCACCCTAGATAATATACATGTTTCAATGCTGTTCTCTTGAAACATCCCACCCTCGCCTTCTCCCACAGAGTCCAAAAGTCTGTTCTGTACATCTGTGTCTCTTTTTCCCTGATAGCTTAATTGGTAAAGAATCCACCTGCAATGCAGGAGACCTGGGTTCAATCACTGAAGATCCCCTGGAGAAGTTTCTGGAAAGGCTTCTCACTCCAGTATTCTGGCCTGGAAAATTCCATGGACTGTATAGTTCATGGGGTGGCAAAGAGTTGGACACGACTGAGTGACTTTCACTTCACATAAACGTGTTATCGTGTATTATTTTCAATATTACTTTCTTTTACTTACTTGTTAGTATTCAAGAGAACTAACTGTAAAGACTGTAAGTTTGAATTTCCATGATTATACTTGAATTTCAAAGCTGTTTCATATTTCACAGCAGCCAAAGCATATATGTTCACAATCTGAAATACCCCATCTCCTGTCAAGTCATGAAAAACCTACTTTACCTCTCTTATTAGAAGCATCCACCCAATTTTAATGAAGGAATTCCATGATCATTGTGTCTCCAACAATTTTGAACTGTAGCTGCAAACTATAGTGCTATAACCGTATGTACTTTTGTATTACTTAATTTTATAAGACAAATAGTACATGTCCACTGCAGAATAATTAGATCACATTATGCACAGACACAAAAGGCGAAAATCTCCCATCATTCTAGATCTAAACACTGTTATATTTTGATGTCTGTCTTTCCAGATTATGTTATGTTCTGTGTATGTACAGGCATAGTACAGAAGTTTGTTATTGTTTAGTCACTAAGTCGTGTCCGACTCTTTGCAACCCCATGAACTGCAGCACACCAGGCTTCCTTGTCCTTCACTATCTCCTGGAGTTGCTTACTGAAATAGAAATACTATAAATACAATTAGTAAGCTGTGCTTTTCACTTAGTAGTTTTATCATGAACATCTTTATATATACATCTACATCATTATTTCTAATAGCTTCAAAATATTCCTTTGCTTTTTATAGAAATATTAACTTTGATAATTTTTTGTAGTTGGATATTTACTTTGTTCACATTTTTTCCTATTACAAGCAATACTTTGATCATTATTTTTGCATATACATCTCTGTATCCTTGTCTCATGCTGCTTCAAAGGGTATGTGTGTTTACCAGGCTTTTGATATATTTGCCAAAAATCTGTCTAGAAATATTGTACTGATTATATTCCCACCAGCAGTAAATGAGTGCTCCAACATTCTGTGTTATTTTTTATTTTAATGTACCATCTAATGGACAAACTAGAGCATCTCCTTATTTTATTTATTTACTTTGTGCTTGTTAGTGAAGTTGATTTTTTTCCATGTTACTTTAAAAGTTTATCTTCTTGAGAATTTGCCTTTTCATGCTCTTTGTCTGTATTTCTACTGAGAAGTTATTTTTCCTATGGATTTCTAAGAGTTCTTCATGTTGTAACTTTATCTATAAAATGCACTGTGATTTCTCCTAGTCTATGTTTTCTATTTTAAAAAATTTACATATATATATTTTTTTATTTTAAAAATTAGTTAAATCATTTTATTCCTAATTTATGCACTTAAGAAAGTGTCTAGTAAATATGATATGTTGAAAGACCTGCTGTACCCTTAAAGAAATAAAATATTTACAAATGTTCCATTTCACTACTTCCATGGCTTTATCTTTCTCATTTAAATCTTAAATTCATCTGGAATATTTTCTGGCCTGAGATGAAGATATTTTATATCTAAATGGTTATCAAGTTGTCCCAACCCAATGATAATGAGTAACCTATGCTTTAAACTCTGGGGATAAAGAAAAATGTTACCTTTATCAAATATCAAATATGTATATGATATACAGTTGTATCTGTTTTTTATTTTCATTCCCACTGGTTTTTCTTCTACTCTGGTACCAGGTTAAATTATTTTAATTATTATAAAAATTCTTTTGTTATTATTGTTTTTCAGAAATTCTCACCTATATTTACATGTTTATTTATATGATGTTTTAAATTATGCAAGCAGGAGAGTATAGTGCAGAACGTGTGTTAGGATAGATAAAGCAAGAATGGAAACTTACTCATACTGTTTAGCTGCATGATGAGTACCTGGGGTTCATGATCGTGTTTTCTCTGCCTTTGTGTATTTGTGAAACTTTCTGTAACAAGCATTTAAATGTAAACAAATAGATAAATAACTCAGGTTAGAACTGCACATGATTGGAATTGTACATTCTTTCTTCAGAAACGTTACTTTTTTTGCTGTGTCTTCTTTTATGTCCTTCACACTGCTATATTTACATTGATTAACCAGCAGGGACCTAATGTATAGTGCATGGTACTCTGCTATGGCAGAGTTCTGTGGCAACCTGGATGGGAGGGGAGTTTGGGATCGAAGGGATACATGTATATGTATGGCTGAGTCCCGTCACTGTTCACCCAAAACTACCTCAACATTGTTTGTAATCAGCTATCTCTCAATACAAAAGAAAAAGTTATTTGAAAAAGAAAGTTTTATATACTTTTTCTCCACATATCCCCTGTACCTTTGTAAATGAACATGCAAACAAAATCTCTAAAATCTTAGTGTCTAGTTTCATAGGCTATTGTTGTTGTTTTGCAGTATTATACTTCCAGTTGTTGGTATATAGGAAAACACTGATTTGTAGCCAACCCGCCTTACTAGCTGGCTTCCCTGCCGGCTCAGATGGCAAAGAATTCACCTGCAGTGCAAGAGACCCAAGTTCAATCTGTGGTTCAGGATGATCCTCTGGAGAAGGGAATGGCAATCCACTCCACTGTTCTTGCCTGGAGAATTCCATGGACAGACGAGCCTGGTGGGCTATAGTCCACTGAGCAATTATCACAGAACTAACACACTTACTAAACATTTTTTTTTTTAGTTTCTTTTTTAACAAGTTTATTTTGGAGGGAGTCTTTCAAATAAAGAGTTCTATGATTTTCACATAATTAGAGATTTGCCTCCCTTTTGCCAATATTTATGACTCTTTCCTACTAGACTTACTAATTAGCACTTTAAAGATATTGTTAACTAAATGTGTTAACAGTGAGTGTCCACCTGCTTCTGACATCAGTGAGAATGTCTCCAGCCTTCATCAAGCAAGACATTAGCTATTTGAGACTAAAATTAGTGATTCAATGAACAGGTAACTACAGAACAACATGATACAGAGTGAATACAAAAGTAGTTTATTATTTTCAAAGCAATGGTCCCTATCACATTTACTGTACACTCAGTGTAAACAAATCATAGTTTCCTAAGAGTAAGAAATATGAGGATGATGTACCTTAGTGAGAGTTTACTATGTGTTGTCACTGTTTCCAGCACTTTACCTCTATGCATTCTATATTCCTTCCAGTAATGGTTTGAAGCAAGATCTCATAGTTCTAGTTTACAAACAGAGAAACAGATACAGAGAGGCCCAGTAACTTGCCCAAAGCATACAGTAAGTAGCAGAGCCAGGATAGTTTGGTCTGAATGGCTGAATAGCCAATAATAATTTATAATTATTTTATAGTTAATGATAATTATTAAGTTTTTAAGGATCTGAAATATTGTAATAGTGAGTAATATTAAATATTAGTGATAAGGGCTTCCCTAGTAGCTCAGCTGGTAAAGAATCCATCTGCAGTGCAGGAGACCCCGGTTTGATTCCTGGGTCAGGCAGATCGCTAGGAGATGGGTTAGGCTACCCACTGCAGTATTCCTGGGCTTCCCTGGTGGCTCAGATGGTAAAGAATCCACCTGCAATGTGGGAGACCTGGGTTCGATCCTTGGGTTGGGAAGATCCCCTGGAGGAAGGCATGGAACCCATTCCAGTATTCTTGCCTGGAGAATCCCATGGGCAGAGAAGCCTAGCAGGCTGTAGTCCATGGGGTGGCAAAGAGTCAGACACGACTGAGTGACTAAGCACAGCACAGCACATAAGTGATAAACCAGTTCCTCGCCACCGCCCCCTTCCCCTCCATCCCACCGCCGCAGAAAAAGTTTCTTAAAAACTCTGTCTAGGGACTTCCCTGGTCATCCAGTGGTTAGGACGCAGTGCTTTCACTGCTGAGGACCTTGGTTCAATCCCTGGCCTGGGAACTAAGATCTTGCAGGCTTCAAGATGTGGCAAAAAAAAAATTCTATCTAATGTAGTGGCTTAAGGGCTCTGAGTCCCTAGTAATATTTAAGAATAGAATGGTTAGTTACAATATCTCTGTTATGGTACAGTGAAGTATGGTGTTATATACCATGGTATGATATATTATGAGCTGGAAACTTAAAGAGCCTTTTAACTCCAAGTTTCTTTTCCTTGGCTACTTAGATTTCAGACATTAAATTTGGTTTTATTTTGCAGTTTATACAGTTTGGCTTACATTACTCCTTCAGTGAATTAGGGACATTTTTAAAGATAAAACTCCAGCTTCCCAAATATCATTGCCCTTTAAGAAAATTGAGCCAATAAACCACATCCTTAGAAACGAAACAGCCATTTTCCTTCTTCTTGGCTAAGAAATTCATCTATTAGCAAAATAATCTTTGCAAGTTTTTTCTGTTATGTAGCTCCATCCTTCATCACCATTATGAATGCAGAGGGAACAGAATCTAATTTCAGGTGCCAGATGGGTACCACATGAATAGTGATGATTCAGCACAGGCTCCAATTAGAGCAACCAGGCTCTCAGCAAACTATTGGGTAATCATGGGGATCATGGTGAACTGAGGGGCATGTTCTTCCACACGTCAGGCTTCTCTGCTTGCCCTTTCTCTATACTCAGAGCCTTTCAAATTTGTGAGACACTTGGAAACTGTAAACAGTTGAGAGTGGGTGCTTGCAGTTAACTTCTTGTCCGTAAAAGTGGTAGGGTTCATTTTGAAACTCATTGATGAGTACTTAAAGAAGTAAAGTACTTAAAGAAGTAAACAGCAGAAAATTTCAAAGCCCTGGATATAAGGCTTGAAATGCTCGTTTGACCCTGCAGAAGGCCATGGAAGAGCTTAGAAAGTAGAGATTAAATCTTGTGCTGCACTTGAGTGTAGGAACAAGCTCCTCTCAGTGTTGACTGCAAAATAATAATCCTGGAAAGAGTCCATTTTTAATGAAACAGTATTACAACATCAGTAACATCTGAGCCTCCTAAAAAAAAAAAAAAAAAAACTGGTGCTTTCTTCCTCAATGTAAAGGACAAACAAATTAAAATTAACACTGAAGGAACACCTCCTCTGATCCAGGTATAGTGCTTGGTATGTGCTGACCTATCAGCCCCTCATTTAATCTACATTCTACCCCTGCAGTGTGGGGTTTCACCAGTTACATTTATATTGACCATGAGCTTGATATTCCAATGGGTTAAATAGAGTCCTCAAGGCAATAATATTAGGAAATGACCAAAACATAATTTGCATCCAAGTATGACTAATTCCAAAATTCTTTTTTTTTAAATTCCAAAATTCTTACTGTTACACTAATTTGTTTTGCTCTTTTCTGTTTCATCTCTGAACAAACATCTATTTTTTTTAGATTTTAAAAATTGATTTATATAGTTGATCTATAATATATAAATTTCAGGTACAACACAGTAATTCAACATTTTTATAGATTATACTCCATATAAAGTTTTTATAAAATATTGGCTATTTGCCTGTGCTGTATATGCATCCTTGTATCTTATTTCATTTGTATCTAATAGTCAGTACCTCTTAATCTGCTTCTCCTATCTTGCCCCTCACCTCTTCCCTCTCCCAACTGGTGACTACTAGGTTGTTCTCTGTATTTGTGACTATGTTTTGTTATATTCATTTGTTTTACATTTTGCATATGAATGGAACCATTTGGTATTTGTCTTTGATTTATTTCACTAAGCATCCCTACAGGTCCATCAGGGTTGTTGTAAATGGCAAAGTTTTATTCTTTTTTATAACTGAGTAATACTCCAGTGTGTATACGTGTACATGGCACATCTTTTTTATTCATTTATCTGTTGATGGACACTTAGGTTGCTTCCATATCTTGTTTATTGTAAATAATGCTGTTGTGAACATTGGAGTGCATGTGTCTCTTCAAGTTAGTGTTTCTTTGCATATATACCCAGGAATACAGTTGCTGGATCATATGCTAGTTTAATTTTTTGAGGAATCTCCATATTGTTTCCCAAGTGGCTGTACCAGTTTTCATTCCCACCAACAGAGCAGGAGGGTTCCCATTTCTCCATATCCTCATCAACACTTATTATTTCTTGTCTCTTTGATAACAGCCATTCTAACAGGTAGGAGGTAATATCTAATGGTGATTTTGATTTTCATTTCCCTGATAATTGGTGATGTTGAACATCTTTTCACATGCCTGTTGGCCAACTGTATGTCTTCTTTGGGAAAATGTCTATTCAGATCCTCTCCCTATTGTTTAACCAGGTTGTTTGTTTTTTTGATATTGATTTGTATGAGCTTCTTATGTATTTTGGATGTTAGCCCCTTATCAGATGTATCATTTGCAGATATGTTCTCCCATTCAGTAACTTGCCTTTTTGTTTTCTAATATAAATTTTTATTCTTTCAGTAATATCTTAAAATTCCTTCTTTTGAAATGAAGTGAGCTAAAATTCTCTTCATAAGAATGAAAATTGCTTGAAAAAAAATTGGCACTCTGCTGAAGGGTTGATTTGATTCTATCTCCTACAAATAATCCTGAATGTGAAAGAGACAGAAAATGTTGAAAATGACTCTCTTGGCAGAAGAGTATTATCATCTCTGCCTTAATAGATCTTAACTTTGTTGTTTATAACCTTTAATGCCCACAATAAAATGATAGAACAGAGAAACTTTTGAAGAGAAAAATTCCAAATTTATTGTCTAGCTTCTTTTCATTTCAACATTAAAAAACACTACTCTTTATTGTTGATTAAATATTTGTTTGTTCCTTGGCTCCAGCTAACATTGAGAAGCTGAAGTTGAGAAGCATGCAGTTTTCACTGTCTGCATGTTAATGATCCTACCACAGTGGGCTCATTTCCTCGAAGATGATAATGGGTTGTCACTTTGTAAGGGCCAGAGAACCTATTGGTTTGGGTTTTTACTCCTAGTCATTGATTTCTTATTTATGTTAATTTCCTTATTTATTCCTTATGTTTATTTTAGTTAACATCAAACATTTTCATTTTATGTCTTTCTTGTTTTTCTTTTGTTTATAAAATCTGCAGGCAGTGATTCCTTGGATAGCAATTGATAATCAGGGAGAAATGATAGCTTGAGAGTACTGAATTACAGGGTGTTAGGATAAAAGTTGTTTCTATTGAAGCCTCATTAGAAATCTTTAATACACCTGCTTTTAGTCAAATCTGTGTGATGCTCTGCCAACTGCCCCAGTCTCTTTGTATTTTATTTTATTTTATTCGAATTCTATTGTATCCCATGTAATCTAAACCAATAGTACTATTAAGTCTTAAAATAATTCAGTTGCAATTTGTCTTAGGGCTTCCCTTGTGGTTCAGCTGGTAAAGAATCCACTTGCAATGCAGGAGACCCTGATTCAATTCCTGGGTCAGGCGGATCTGCTGGAGAAGGGATAGGCTACCCACTCCAGTATTCTTGGGCTTCCCTTGTGGCTCAGCTGATAAAGAATCTACCTGCAATGCAGGAGACCTGGGTTCGATCCCTGGGTTGGGAAGAACATGGTGGAGAGTTCTGAGTGGTCCACTGGAGAAGGGAATGGCAAACCACTTCAGTATTCTTGCCTTAAGAACCCCATGAACAGTATGAAAAAGCAAGAATATATGACCCTGAAAGATGAACTCCCCAGGTCAGTAGGTGCCCAATATGTTACTGGAGATCAGTGGAGAAATAACTCCAGAAAGAATGAAGAGACGGAGCCAAAGCAGAAACAATACCCAGTTGTGGATGTGACTTGTGATAGAAGCAAGGCCTCATGCTGTAAAGAACAATATTGCATAGGAACCTGGAATGTTAGGTCCATGAATCAAGGCAAATTGGAAGTGGTCAAACAGGAGATGGAAAGAGTGAACATCAACATTTCAGAAATCAGTGAACTAAAATGGACTGGAATGGATGAATTTAATCAGTGATCAGTGCAATGAAATAGAGGAGAACAATCGAATGGGAAAGACCAGAGATCTCTTCAAGAAAATTAGAGATACCAAGGGAACATTTCATGCAAAGATGGGCACAATAAAGGACAGAAATTGTATGTACCCAACAGAAGCAGATGATATTAAGAAAAGGTGCAAGAATACACAGAAGAACTATACAAGAAAGATGTTCATAACCCAGATAACCATGATGGTGTGATCACTTACCTAGAGTCAGACATCCTGGAATGTGAAGTCAAGTGAGCCTTAGGAAGCATCACTATGAACAAAGCTAGTGGAGGTGATGGAATTTCAGAGCTATTTCAAATACTAAAAGATGATGCTGTGAAAGTGTTCCACTCAATATGCCAGCAAATTTGGAAAACTCAGCAGTGGCCACAGAACTAGAAAAGGCCAGTTTTCATTCCAGTCCCAAAGAAGGGTAATGCCAAAGAATGTTCAAACTATCCCACAATTACACTAATCTCACACGCTAGCAATGTAATGCTAGAAATTCTCCAAGCCAGGCTTCAACAGTACATGAACCATGAACTTCAGATGTTCAAGAGGGATTTAGAAAAGGCAGAGAAACCGGAGATCAAATTGCCAACATCTGTTGGATCATAGAAAAAGCAAGGAATTACAGAAAAACATCTATTTCTGCTTTATTGATTATGCCAAAGCCTTTGACTATGTAGAGCAAAACAAACTGTAGAAAATTCTTCAAGAGATGCTAATATGAGACCACCTTACCTGCCTCCTGAGAAATCTGTATGCAGGTCAAGAAGTAACAGAACCAGACGTGGACATAGTTCCAAATTGGTAAAGGAGTATGTCAAGGCTGTATATTGTCACCTTGCTTATTTAACTTATATTCAGTGTACATCATCTGAAGTGCTGGGCTGGAAGAAGCACAAGCTGGAATCAAGATTGCCGGGAGAAATATCAATAACCTCAGATATGCAGATGACACCACCCTTATGGCAGAAAGAGAAGAGAAACTAAAAAGCCTCTTGATGAAAGTGAAAGAGGAGAGTGAAGAAGCTGACTTAAAACTCAACATTCAAAAGACTAAAATCATGGGATCCAGTCCCATCACTCCATGGCAAATAAATGAATAAACAATGGAAACAGTGACAGAATCTATTTTCTTGGGCTCCAAAATCACTGCAGATGATGACTGCAGCCATGAAGTTGAAAAGACGTGTACTCCTTGGAAGCAAAGCTCTGACCAACCTGGACACCATATTAAAAAGCAGAGACCTTGCTTTGCTGACAAAGTTCCGTCTAGTCAAAGCTATGGTTTTTCCATTAGTCATGTATGGATGTGAGAGTTGGACTATAAAGAAAGCTGAACACCAAAGAATTGATGCTTTTAAACTGTGGTGTTGGAGAAGACTCTTGATAGTCCCTTGGACTGCAAGGAGAGAAACCAGTCAATTCTAAAGGAAATCAGTCCTGAGTATTCATTGGAAGAACAGATGCTGAAGCTGAAACTCCAATACTTTGGCCACCTGATGCAAAGGGCTGACTCATTGGAAAAGACCCTGATGCTGAGAAAGATTGAGGGCAGGAAGAGAGGGGATGACAGAGGATGAGATGGTTGGATGGCATCACTGACTCAATGCACATGAGTCTGAGCAAGCACTGGGAGTTGGTGATGGATAAGAAAACCTGGCATGCTGCAGTCCATGGGGTCACATAAGTTGGACATGACTGAGCAACTGAAATGAACTGACTGAATTTGTCTTAAGGGAGTTGTTCACGGTGTAGATTTTGCAGGAAAATAAAAGGTAGGATTCATAGCTAAATGAATGAAAACAACTGAGGAACAAAGGGGTGTGTTGATTTTAAAAGAACCTTCTGATAGTGTCTGATGATGGTGGTTTAGTTGCTAAGTTGTGTCCGGCTCTTGCAACCCCATGGACTGTAGCCCGCCAGGCTCCTCCATCCGTGGGATTTTCCAGGCCAGAACACTGAAGTGAATTGCCATTTCCTTCTCCAGGGGCTCTTCCTGACCCAGGAATTGAACCCCGATCTCCTGCATCGCAGGCAGATTTTTTACCAACTGAGCTATGAGAGAAGCGTACTGGTGGGGTCTGGCTCATTATAACTTAGAGATGTGAGTTCTATTTCTACAGCTCCGATTTGGAAAGCTATACATAATAGAATTAACAATCTATGATGTGGATAGTCTATTCTCCCTCTCCCTCTCCCCAGCTCTCTTTCTCTGTTTCATGTGTCTTTCTGTCCATGCATCCATCAATCCATCCATCCATCATCTAAATGTGTTTCTTGTCTTAATTAGAGAGATAGAATTGTTCATATTTTAGAACTGAGCTGATCTTGTGATGGAAAGTACTGACTATGATTTGGAATGCATGATTTGTAGATTACAGTCTGTGCATATATCCCATAGCCTTCCATGACAATGCCATTCAAATGCTTCTCAAATTTAAAAGTACTCAAATGGTAGACTT
Organism: Dama dama; assembly: GCF_033118175.1. Taxonomy (NCBI): domain Eukaryota; kingdom Metazoa; phylum Chordata; class Mammalia; order Artiodactyla; family Cervidae; genus Dama; species Dama dama. The sequence continues at coordinate 27,074,686 of NC_083705.1, forward strand.
TTACTTTACCCTGATACAGGGCAGGAAAGTATTGAAAAAGCAAAAGGCCTCAGTGCTCCAGTGAACTCCACCTTCTTTTGTAGGTAGTGAGCTGCTTAAACCAGAGATTTTGGGAAGATGTCTTGCAGTCATTTTGTGTTCCCTCATGAAGACTCAGGGGGTTTTGTCTTGAGGCTGTCAATGGATCTGTTATAATTTAGCTGACAATGACACATCCCAGAGGCTCCTTCCCTCCTGGCCTCAGGCCAGCAGACTATGCAGAATGCTGTCCTGTGATTCGCAAAACTAAACTGTTCTAGTCACCTCCCACTGCCCAGGCCTGGAAGGGCACCGTAATGAGGCAATGGGAGGGATATAGTTAGAAAAGTTGTTGAAAAGAAGCGTCTGTTGTAACTTTCCTACTGCAGCAGGAAGCTAAAACAAGAATAAGATACTCAATTAACAGACCCTACATTCGTGAGAAATGAATTGGAAAGTCCCTGGCCTTGTATTTAGGGTGAAGCGTGGTATTTTAGGGAGCTGCAGTTATTTCAGATGGGGGAAAGGCTGCAGCCATGGAATCCTAGAAAGAGGTCATTTATCTGCTGCCAAGCAACTCAGTTGAACAAGTTTGAAATACTGGTCAAGAGAAATGTTGAAAGAGTAGGTATTTTGGGATTTCTGTACCCTTGGAAGTGAAGCACTGAGCTATCTTAGGAGCCAAATGATGTCCTTTCATTTTGCAAAACATCAATTATTTTACAGTAAATTTGTGCTGAAATCAAAAGTGGCTTCTGTTCTTTTACATGAGTGTGATTATCTATAAATCATTTGAGGGGCATTTACAGAATATGTCCTGGGTGTAAAGTCCCATAGCTGCCTCTTCTGCAGGAACAGAGGTCTAACCAGACATGCAAAGAGATGAAAGGAACTGCTTGGCCTGACTTCCACAATCCTTTCTCTCTACTTGGGGAAAAACATCAGTATATGAAGTGGTATTTGAATAACTTAGAGTGTTCGTAAGAGCAGAATAACTGGGAACAGACTTTGAAGCCATGAGGCAGATGAATCACTTTCTGCCTCCTCTGGGTCCCACACCAGCTATTCTGAGCCTCTGTCAGAACACGTATTGTGTTGTGCTATTTGTCTCTCTCCCCCTCTAGTCTGTGAGCCTCTTGTGGAGAGTGATTTTTTTTTATCACATTTGTCTTTGCATCCCTAGACCATAGCAGAGTTGATTGCATACCACAAGTGTCTAGTCAATGTCTGGTGAATGGAGAGGAGGGACTGCTGTTATTATTTGGGGGAAAAGAAGGCAATAGAATGATGGATTTGGATAAAGTACACAGGAAAGTGTTTTTTAGTGTAGAGACAAAATGTGCTTTCCTTCTCATAATTCTAGTCAAGGGAAGCAGTTCAATTTGGCAGAATTCAGTGAAAAGAAATATGAGTGTATGTTATGTGATGATCGCATATACAAGCACGAAATGTCTTTTAGCCTCAAGGTTCGTAGAGTTCAGAATGGCAGTGTCAGTGAGACACAGATCATTGCAGTATAATTTGGCAAATATGCACTTGGGGCCTTCAGAAGACACGGAAGGTGGAAGGGAGAGGCCTGGGTCCAAGTTGGCAGTGAAGGTGGGGCTAGAAATGGTGAGAGAATCAGGAAACTCTTCCAGGAGGAGATGACATTTCAACTGTCTTGAAACAGGAGTAGTCAAGTAAAGAAGGAAGGAAATGGATATATAGGGAAGAGGAAAAGAAAAGAAAAAAGAAAAAAACAGAACACAAGGACACAGAGGTGGGAAACAGCATGGAGTGCATGGGGAACCACAAGCAGCTCAGTATAACAAACGAGTGAAATATGATGTATGGAGGGATAAGCAGGTAGTGGTGATGACAAGAAAGCATATTACAAGGTACCTGAAATGGTGCAGGTAAAACTCTGAAAGAGTTTTCAGAGTAGTGGTGGGAAACATGCAAAGAGAGGATAGAATTGTGACATTTTTGCCAGGTGCATGGCAGAGTACAACCACTGATTGAGCGTGGGTGACCAGGAGTGGGAGAGGCTCAGGATTTTAGCTGCTGTGGCTGGGTGGATGGTGGTGCCATTAACGGAGAGGAAGAGGATGCAAGGAGAAACATATTTGGGAGTGAAGAAAGGAAAAAGGTTGAGTTCATACATGGATATGTTGTATTTGAGATGCTTGTGGATCTTCCAAGTAGAGTCATCTGGCATGCTTTCAAATGCATAAATTTGAGAGCTCAGTTATGAGAGCTCAAAGAGCTCAGGGTATGAGAAAGGATCATACTGTATATACAACTTTAATCTTGCTCTTTTCATTTAACATCATAGCAGGGGAATTTTCTCATGTAATTAAAATCTTGTGAAAATCTATTTTTAACTGCATAGTACGTCATGAGGTTTCTCATATTTTCTTTAGCTATTCCATTATTATTGCACATCTAAATTGTTTCCAAATTTTTGTAATTGTAATTAGCGTTGCTGAGAATGTTTTGAATATAAAGTACTTTCCATATTTCATGTTATTTCTGAATTACTATGTCAAAATATATAACACCATTATAGATTTTGGTACTTTACTATCAAACTCCTTTCCAAAGACTTATATCACTTTGAAACTGATAAGCAATATATGAGTTGCATATTTTATTATATATACCATATCAAATATTTTATTTTTAAAAAACCTTAAATTAGCTCATTTGTAAGCAAGACAAGCAAAAACCTTGAGATTTTAATTTTCATCTCCTCATTAAATACTGAGGTTAAATATTTTCCACATTTTGATACATTTTTATTTCCAATTTACACTGGTTATTAATTAAAATGCTCATGTTTTCTTATGGATTTATACTTTTATTTTAAAAATATATTTTGTTAAGCAGTTGCTAAATATTCAACACTATGTTCAACGTTATAAAAAGGGCAAAAGGAATGATAATGATTTACTCTCAACTTTTAGAATTTTTATTTTATAAACATATAACTTTCAGTGCAGAAAAGGCATTAAAATGTACTTTATTCAACCCCCATTTGAGGGAGGAAAACTAAACCTATAAAGCAATTAGTGACAGAAATGAAAGATAGTATATTATTTTGTGGTGCAATGAAGACCTTGTTGTCAGTATTCAGAGAAAGCATAAAATTACATGACATGGTGCTGCAGGGCAAATTGTCATTAAAAGGAAAAACTTTTGCTGGATTTTGAAGACTAGAAGGATTTAGAAAGGTTGGCAAACCGAAGAATACTGAGGATGTATATGTAGGGATATCAGATAGAAATCCACGTGGCTCAGGTGTTAGAGCGATTAGACCGTTCAGATGAGGGTTGATGGTTCACTTTGTGAATACAGTATGGGACAAGGTCAGATTAAAGGTGTGAATTACATATCACCTGGCTCCTCTGGTTCAAACACCCCTGGGTCCATGCAGAGGTGACTGAAGGGGCCCACCCTCCAGAGCAGGAGTTATGACCTCCTAATACAGGCCATCCTTGTGTTATAAGTAAATTGTTCTGACTCCAGCAAGAACCAAATTGTTGAGCTTTGTTGGGCATGCTGAGAGGGGCCAGTAGGTTGGCGTATAGAGTGGGTTTTAAGAGAACCCCAGCACAAGGCAGATCCTCAGCTGGGCAGAACCCTGGGCACAGTGCAGAGGCCTCGGTCTAACTTCTACCTTGTCCAAGGAGGGAGCTCTGTGACCTTAGGCAGATCAAGTTCACTCTTATACCTCAGTTTCCTCATTACACTGTGAACTCTTTCTAGATTTCAGGTTCTACAGCTTCTAGCAGGCACTCAGATAACAGACAGCCTTCACAGGCTACCCTAGAAAAAAAGGAGGTATAAATAAGAAACCACTATGATAATGTTTAAATCTGAACCAAGAAGGTATCCTTTGTCTTAATTCACAACTTTGGAAAGTAGAAGTTTACCTTCTTCCTTTGTCTCTACTACAGACTTAGCAGAGGGACGCTGAGGCAGATGTCTAATTTACCCACCATATGTGTGGGAAGTGCCAATTAGCAGGCACTTGTGAGCTATGGCGACAACTCTCACTGTCATGAAAGACCTGATTTTTATACCCTCATGTGCTTCTTTTCTTTTAACTGTTTTAGCATTTAGTTCTTGCATTGCTGCCTCCTGATTTCTTGCCTGTACATATTTTGGTGCATGATCTTTGATACATTGAGTTTGTTTTTATTGCAGTTCATTTGATGGTCTTTTGTAGTGATATAACTTTTTATATTTGTGCCATTTCTAGTATTTTCCTTTTAGATTAGAATCTAATAAAGAAAAGAGAGCATCTATCCTGGTTTCACTTTCATGTCTACTTTTTGCTGCCCTACACAAATCTTATCTTGATGAGGTGGAGAAGACATTAAATTGGAGACGCAGATTCCTTGATCATTCATAGGCAACTGCACCCTCATGATCCTTTCTCCCTGAATCTGGAAAGTTTGGTGGACATCTGAGAAATTAGTACAGTGCCTAGCGCATATGAGATGCTCAGTAAATACATATTTTAAATTAATGCATTTCAGCGGCTTTATAATTCAGCAATCAAAACATATTTACTATTATGCAGAAGAAAAAAAATGTTAGTTCCAAGGGAGGTAAATGAAGAATGAAAAAATTCCTCTGAAACATATAAAATACTTTTAATATCCTCTCTAATATTTGCGAATAGTTAGAACCCCTTTCCACTCATATTTAGAATGCATTGGCACATTTGTTTTTTAAATGAATAGAATTAATTGACATTTGCAGGGAACTTTATAGTTTCTAGAAAACTTTCTCAGATATTATCAAATTCACCCCAGACCACCCCGTAAGGTGGGTTGTGGAAATACTGTTATCTTTACAGAGAAGCTAATAGCTGGTAGAAGAAAAAAGGTAAGGGATTTTCCTAACACTGTCCAGCTCATGTGTATGACACTGATACAAGTGGAATCTATTTCTTCTAAAACCCAGGTGAGAAGGCTCACAGATGAGGTGTTTCCACTCTGCAAATTCTCAGTCTCCAGGAAAGAACTTGTCTTAACTCCCTTTCCTTGCATCAAAGCAGCAAAATTTATCCTGGTGCTCCAGCTCAGATTCTGTCTCTGAGTGTGCCGACACCCTCTATCTGACTTAGCTACTCTCTTCGTTTTTATTTCCTAAAGTGTGTTTTCTGCTGGAGCTGACTCTTCCTTCTCCCTAGTTAACGTTTATGTGAAAATTCCTCTAGTGATGAAATCGCCTGTGTGTCTCCCCCAACCTGGTTGGCGTTTTCCTGCACCTGGAAGGAGAAAGTATTTCTGCTGCCTCACTACGTTATCTTTGCTGAAGGAGGAATTTGTAGGAGCCTTGCTGAGAGGAGATTTTTTTTTATCAAACATTCTTTGGTTTAGGCTCAGATTTGATGCTTGCAGAGGTTACTACTTATTGAAAATTAAAATGCATTGCTTCATTTGTGTCATTTTTTTTAGATTCTACATCTAAGTGGTATCATATATTTACAAAAGAGAAATAGACCCATGGACAGAAAACAAACTTATGGCTATCAAAGGGGAAAGCAGGGGGAGAGGGATAAATTAGGAGTTTGGGATTAACAGATACACACTATTATATATAAAATAGATAAACAACAGGAGCCTAATTATAGCACAAGGAACTATATTCAGTATCTTGTAGTAGCCTATAATGGAAAGAAATCTAAAAAAGAACAGATACATCTCTATCTACCTGTCTGTCTGTATTATAACAGAATCACTTTGCTGTATACCTGAATTTAATATAACATTGTAAATCAACTATAAAGAAAGTAGATATGTTAGTGACTCAGTAGTGTCTGACTGTTTATGACCCCATGGACTGCCAGGCTCCTCTGTCCATGGAATTCTCCAGGCAAGAATACTTGAGAGGATTGCCATTCCCTTCTCCAAGGGATCTTCCCTGCCCAGGGATCGAACCCAGGTCTCCTGCATCATGGCAGATTCTTTCCATCTGAGCCAATCAACTATGTGCTGTGTGCTCAGTTGTGTCCGACTCTTTGCGACCCCATGGACTGTAGCCCACCAGGCTCCTCTGTCCATGGGATTCTCCAGGCAAGAATACTGGAGTGGGTTGCCATTTCCTTCTCCAAATCAACTATACTTCAATTTTTTAAAAAATGCATTGATCCATGATTTTGGCAGCAAGGCAAGATATTAGGATACACAAATAATTGGACTTTGAAGTTGGACAAATCAGGTTTGAATCCTGGTTCTGCTGCTATTTCCTTGGCAACCTACTTCTTGAAGCTGATTTTTTCATCTTCTTTGTGATGGGGATAATAACAATACCTACCTCAAGAGTTGTTGGAAGGATTAAATTAAATGATAGATGTTTTTCTTCTGCTGAGATGAGATGGCAGAAAAGTGCCATCCTCTTCATAGACTGTAGATCAGATTTGTGTGGAACAGCTTTCCTGTCCCCTCAGCTACATCCTCCTCCCTGCCCCACCCTAGGAGTCACTTTGCCCGCAGGAGGTTGGCCAATGAGGTGTAGGCAGCAGCTTTTTCTGTCCTCTGGCTTCCTTGCATTTGGCTAGTGGGGAGTCCCAGCAGGAGATCGGAGGGATAGAGGAGATTGTAATCAAGTTTATTCCCTCATCTCTTGCCCTTCAGAGTCACCTGAGGCTAGCTATGTCCCAGACAATAACCTTCCTTCTCAAGGCAGCCCACTCTATGACAGGTTATTGTCTGGGAATACTGACCCATCCCTCTCCTTGTCCCTTTAGCCTGGGGTGGTAAAAACTCCATTACAGCTAGCTCCAGCTACTTCACCATCCTTTATGGATTTCTCTGTCCTACTCACATCTTTTAAAAACAGTCTCTTTACATAACCCTCCTTAAATGATCCTAATATGAGTGTGTTCTGGGACCTGAACTGGTATGTTTTTCATTACTGCTTAATTGAAAGTATATTTGCCTAAGACTCTTTTATTTGAAGGATTTTAGACTTTTAAGGGAAAAAATGTTGTGGTTGCTTGCTATTTGATATTAAGAGGAAAAAAGGTAGTAATGATGGATGATGATGGTGGTGGTAGTGATAGCCTAGCATTGTCTCCTGGGCACTACTTTATACACACTAGTTCATTTAAACTCAAACACAAACGAACATTATTATAGCCCTTTTTCAGATTTGAAAAAAGCTCAGAGAGGTCAAGTAACTTACCTCAGGCTGCACAGAATTCCACTGGAGGGGTGAAATTCTAACCTATCTATTTGGTTTCACGGTTCATACTCTTTAACAAGGCCATATTGTCTCCTTAGGTATACAGACTGAGGAAGGTCATCGGATCTACTGTCAGTATTCAATTAAATCCTTTGCCTATTCAGATTTCTACAAGTTCTAAATTCCTAAAGGAAAGTAGCTGTTAATGATGGTCTTTAAATATGTAAGGCAAATTTGCTAAAAACCTGATTAATTCAGCAAGGCTTATCAGATCAAATCCTTTTTTAAAAATTTGACTGATTAGTTAATTTAAAACCACTGAGTCACTAGTCCACTGGGGCAACTATTCCATGGTTACCCTTAAGGGTATTCATTAAATACTGAATGAATAATTAAATATTTTGAATGGGTTTTTCTCTGATATAGTGCGTAAGCTTCCCAAAGAATTTAACTGATTTTTTTCCTCCCTATGTATGAAATATTTAGCTCACAGTTTATATTATTTATCTTCACTTCTTAAATTGATCTAGGTCAATAACATAATTTCACATTTTCTGAAAACTCAGGAAATGTTTGGCATTATGACTAATCAATGAAAGCGACTAAATTCCCAGAGGTATAGTAGCTGACAACTTAGCATTTGTGGGTCCGTTCCACCTTCTAACCCCAACTCCCTTAAAAAAAATCCATTCGCATTCAAAGTGACCATATTTATTCGAACAGCTCACATTTGATTGTACTTTTTTTTTCTCTCTCTAATCTCACGCAAGCATTTTAATCAACCCCCAAAAAAGACTTTTTTCCTTGGTGCCTTTTGGGTCCCCAAGTTGTATCTAGGTATATTCTGAGCAATAATAAATGCTATTTCTCTGATTCTGGCTCCAGTGTACTGTTGTGGGGTCTCTGGCCTCCTTAAAAACATCGCCCTTTTATTTTCATAAATCTTGAGGTGTGACTCACATGTGTCCGAACAGATCTTTGAGCCTTGAGAGGGTGCTACTCCAGGTTGCCAAGTGAAGGAACCTGTCCATTGGTGTGGGGTTGGCTGGGTTCTCCTGCTGCTGCGAGCTGGCCTCCTCCCAGAGGCCCACATAGACTGTGTACCCTGGAGTCCTCTCTCCTTTAGTTTTATATATGTATATTTTTAAGTACATATAGGTTTTTTTTGTTTTGATTATTTTTTGAATGTATAGTTCACACTACACCGCACTTTGATATTTTTCAGTCATCTGAGCAAAACAAACTCCTTCAGCTCTTGCTCACTGTTAAACTCTTTTCATTCACCCTCAGACATAAGTCTTCTGAGAAGCTTAGAACAAATCTAAGTGATAGAACTACATGCTGTGGTTAGAATCAGTCTATACCTACAATGTCAGAGTTCTTGTGGTTTGGTCAGCACGGTCTGCCTCATCCTCTTTCGCTTAGGGGAGCTTCTTTCCCAAAAGGCACTTCAGCCTACATGCCAATATACACTCTGAGCCTCTAAGCTATGTCCAGATAGAGCTGAATGTCAGAAATGGAACACAGTGCGTTTAACTATTCTCTTTGCTCTTTCTTCAAAGCTCAAAACACAGAATCATCTTAGTGGAAGTGAAGAGTAGACAGTGTGGCTATCAGGTCTTTCATGTGGCAGCTGCTGTGAAATATTCTTAAGATAGTAGTTGCTGCTTGACTAGGTAAACAATTTCTCTTAAGCATTTCTTGGAACCTCTTTGAACTGAATGGGTAGGGAGGCCACTAATTCACTGAAGAGCCACTGGATGTCTTCCACGTACTGTAGATTATTGCCAGTGAAACAAGAGGCCATGATGGTGTGGTCAGAGGGCTTTCAGATGTGGGTTAAGATTCCAGCAGTGAACAAAGCTACTTTAGCGATCCCGAGGCGGAAAATTGAGAAGTCCCTAGCTGTACCAGCCAGAATCAGGACATACGCAAGTCAGTATGCATCTTCATTTCATATGTGTAACTTTAGGTTGTGACTACCATACCTATTTTTTTTTTCAGCCACTAGAAATGTAGACTTAAATATTTAATGAAAAACAGATGGTGCCTGAAATCTCTAACTTACATTTAACAAAAGCTGTTTTGGAAATGTTGCTTGTGTGTACTTTTACAGCTTAGACACGGCACCATTTTAGCCTGTTTTGATGAATAATTGAAGAATTACTGTCCCACTCTAAGACAGCATTTCAAAGTGCATGTGTTAATCATATACTTGATTAAACAATTCCTTGCCTTTCTCTTCAGAATGCCAATTGAGTTTTGAGTGGATAATTGTTGCAGTGAGAACAGTGACATTGGAAACAACTATTGCCTGTTTGAATTACTTAAAGCACCACCATGAAAAGAAATACCTGTGATTTGCTTTCCCGGAGCAAAAGTGTAAGTACCTTTTGTTTACATTTATTTTCTAAAACTGTGTACCCAAAACTTTTTACTGTTTTCTTTTGGATTTTAATACTGAGCTTTCATGATCAGACTCATGAGAAACCCTTGGTTGACTTTCAGTTCTCTAATTGTACACAGCTTATTAACAAATGAAGACTTGTTTGTCTCAGTGGCCTGGTTGACATTTGATGGGAATTCTCTTTCAGCCAGTTTACATGCCTTACCATGCATTTGTATATGCCCACTGGCAAGATATCGGACACCCTGATTTTTAGATGCATGCATAAAATATAAAAAGTTGAAACTGAAGAAATTTATGTCTTGAGTAGCAAACTTCCCAGACAAGTCCAAAAGGGTAAATTGAACTTACATTACAGGGTACTTCAATCAATCACGTTCTGCAAGTTCACGTACTTGATGAAAAATGTGAACACTTAATCAGTGGGTCATCACTTCTATGAGTTTTCTACCCTGGAGTATGTCTCTAATCTCTTTTCTCCTTTAATTTTTTGTTTTATTTTTGATAGAGATTGTCTTATTCACTTAGTGTTCTTAAGGTACCAAATTTGTGATAATTTTTAAATTTCTACTAATTCATGAAAGAAAGCATAAACAAACAGAGCAACTCAAAGAAAGCTACACAAGGCAAGAATGAAAGTAGACTGTTGATTTCCATTAGAACTCTAAGAACATGTCCCTTTGTTCATTTACCCAAGGGGGAGAAAGGCATCCAAACAGATGTAGTTATGACGTAGGAACACTCGTTTGAAGGCATCAGAAAAACCACAAATGCAAACACATTTCTCTAGTACAGAATGCTTTTGTGTTACAACCAGTGATTCTTGGTGATGGCCCAAGGCCATCGTTAATTCTTTCTGTAGAATTAATTACCATCCAGCTTTTGAGGGTGAGTGATGCAGGAGTAATGGGGAAGGAAGTATAGTGCCCAGTAGGGTTTTTAAAAACAAATGAGGATGTATCCCGAAGTGTGCCTGTTCTTGGACTGAGTAGTAACTTTGTTTAATAACCAACAGAGGAAATTCAACAAACTCTGAGGGAATGTCCAGATTCCTTTTTTTATTTTGGTGTTCAGATGTATGGATTATTATGTAAAATCAAGGGCCATGGCATGGAGCCTGGAATTCCTTCTATTATCACACAGTTTTTCATTGTGATAGAAGGTGACCTGCATACAAATTACCAAACTGCAAAAACATCTTCTTGTTACTGAGTTTTTCTTAAGTTAAATTTGAAAGCAATCATTCACATAATACTTCTTTCTTTTATTAAATTTCAGAGACATGCCATATGAAGAAAATGTATAGAGGCGAAAGAGAATATTATGGATAATTTAAAACTTATTGTTAAACATTTCCCTGTTCTTGGAGAAAAATATTCTAAAAGCAAATGATTAATTGAACTGTGACTTTAAGGAACTCTGAGTACTTAATGATGCTAGGAGACTTCCTATTTATATTTGCTTAATGCAGAAATTTTCATCTTGGTGGAAAGGCTCATGCTTCCAAGATTAAGAGAATCTGAGTTGCCTACATTTGTCCAAATGTGAACAGTAGAGCTCTCATTTCACTGCTTCTTAGCTTCTTGAGAATCCACTGGCATAAAGAAAGTGCTTCCACTTAATTAAATGACTCTGAGCAAGAGACTGCTGTTTATCAGAGAAAAGAGCCAGGCTCTCTGCCTAGTGAAAACTTGTCACTTTAGAGTTTTTAAAGTTTAGTTTGCACTAGCTAAAGAATGTCATCCCCGCTCCTTAAGTCTTTGCCGTAACAGGGTTCAAAATTGTACACTTAGATATTTCCCATTTTTGGTGAGGAAGGTTTAAATAATTAATTTGATTTTGGATCTGAGAATATTTTTCTTTGGCATTATGACATTTGAAAATAAAAGGGAATGTTCTAAGTGTTGAAAATGGCCTCTGCTCCTCCCTGCATGTCTCTGTGTATCTTGTATCTGTCATTGTGAAAACCTAAGGCACACAAAATGGGAGGGGGAAAAAAGACCATCTTTATTTATGACAGTCACCTGATTTGTTCTTGAGTACTTAAAGCAGTGTTCATATTTTTCTCCTCTTTTTGAAGACCTGGTATAATGTCCTTTTAATGATGAGGGCTCTGAATTCTTCCTTTATTTGGAAGGGATGCATGAAAAATGTTAAATATAAGCAAACCACTTTTACTTTAAGTGACATTTTGCTAGTTTGGGAGGATAATTTATAGTAATAGTAGGTACAAAAGGGAGGAACTGGACATTGGACAGTGCAAAAGTGAGACATGATCCCAGTGGCTATGACAAGGAGAAGATTTTCCTACAAGTTTTGTGGTATGAGGGACTTATCTCTTTTTAAAGTTTTCAAGCCATCTCTTATTGGACTGGCATTTTATTTTTGCAAATATAATTAAAGTTCTCATATGACTGCTTTAAGTTTTATGCCTCTTCGGGTGCTTAAGGCCACATTTTCCCCCAGGTTTTGGTTCTTTGTCCATACATCAAGGGCATAGCTCAGATTTCTCTCTGTGTCGTTAACCTCAGGAAGTGCCTTTGTCATCTGTTGAATCTGGGGACAATTCTTGCTGTTCTAACTTTTGCTTTAATGGGACTGAACAAGTGACACTTACACGGTAATTACAGAATTTTACATTTTACTGTAAAACCATCCTATCTCAAAATAATGATTGGAAAAGTGATTGGTGAATTATTACTCTCCTATAAGTTTCATAGCAGGAAAATGCCATGTAGAAAAAGTTTTAATTTTTACTTACTATTCTGATTCATAATAGATCAACGAATGTCTCTGTTTAAAACTTGCCTTCTCCAGCCTCAAATATGTTTACATGATGCCTTTTAATTTACTCTAGAGCAGCATTTAGTTGTAGACATCTAGGATTTTTTCCCCCTGCTACCTGCAAAGTATAGCAATTTAGGACAGAAAGAGAATAGTTAACATAGTTCAGTTCAGTTCATTCGCTCAGTTGTGTCTGACTCTTTGCAACCCCATGAACCGCAGCACGCCAGGCCTCCCTGTCCATCACCAACTCCCAGAGTTTACCCAAACTCATGTCCATTGAGTCGGTGATGCCATCCAACCATCTCATCCTCTGTCGTCCCCTTCTCCTCCTGCCCTCAATCTTTCCCAGCATCAGGGTCTTTTCCAATGGGTCAGCCCTTCGCATGAGGTGGCCAAAGTACTGGAGTTTCAGCTTTAACATCAGTCCTTCCAATGAACACCCAGGACTGATCTCCGTTAGGATGGACTAGTTGGATCTCCTTGCAGTCCAAGGGACTCTCAAGAGTCTTTTCCAACACCACAGTTCAAAAGCATCAATTCTTTGGTGCTCAGTTTTCTTTATGGTCCAACTCACATCCATACATGACTACTGGAAAAACTATAGCCTTGACTAGACGGACCTTTGTTGGCAGAGTAATGTCTCTGCTTTTAAATATGCTGTCTAGGTTGGTCATAACTTTCCTTCCAAGGAGTAAGTGTCTTTTAATTTCATGGCTGCAATCAGCATCTGCAATGATTTTGGAGCCCCCAAAAATAAAGTCAGCCACTGTTTCCCCATCTATTTGCCATAAAGTGATGGGACCAGATGCCATGAACTTAGTTTTAAAATATGTTAGAAAATTTTATGAAGTTGCTTATAGTAACAACTCTGTTTTTAATTAAATAGTTTAATTTGCTACAGTAGTCAAGACTCTGCCCCACCCCTTTAGTGACCTGAGTTAACTCTATTGACTCTTTTTAATCCATTGGTTCCAAAAGGAAAGGAGTCATTTACAGTGACCCCAGCATCAGATCTGTGATTCAAGTTTTCCTTGACATTTCTCCAATGAAGTATTAATACAGTATGACTCTCCTAATGTTAAAAATTTAACACTTGAAGCTTGTAGTTCTGTTGAAAATCATCTTTAAAGTAGTAGATTTACTAGTCTTCATGTTCAGAATAATAATCATTGTTTTCGAGTGGTAGGTTCCGACATTTTCCAATATGAATATACTTTCACTGATCTAGCTTTTTATTGTCTCTCAAGTATAAGGGAGCTAATGTGATAAAGTACAGCAATCTCTCCAAAGTGGGCTTTAAAAGGAATATAGAAGTATTTATATTTATACTTACTTTTTAATGTCATCTGTTTTCAAAATCAGTATAGTTTAGAACTCACTGGTGTGGTGAAAAGAAAATAGTTGTTGAGTTCAGTGATGTGGAATCAATCCCCTCTGATGCTTAAAGATCTGATCATTAGTAGATTACTTAATTTTTTTGAGCCTTACTGTCTGTATCTGTAAGGTAGAAAAAATATCATACTGAGGTGAAAACATCTATCACATAATAGTTGTTTGATAAATTCTATCTTGAGGTTTGCAGATGCTTTCTTGTAGCTATAGGGTAGAGTGATAGTGTCTGGTCCAGAAATGGATCAAATGGAAATGCCTGGAAATGAATCCAGTTCCTCTCACTAAACGGGTTCAAGTATAGCTTCCAAGACCTATATATAGTCAATACCTATATCATGTTAAAGATTCAGGCATAAAATGGGTGTTTAAACTACGTGATAGTTCTATTTCCTATCAGTTATGTGGTCATGTTGTACCCATTCATAAACTGAATTGAAAATCAGTTCCCCACATGTAAATCCATGACTGATTCTTGTCAATGTATGGCAACAACCACTACAATATTGTAAAGTAATTAGCCTCCAACTAATAAAAATAAATAAAAATAAATGAAAAAAAAAAAGAAAGAAAAGAAAATCAGTTCCCAGGTAAATATAAAATCAAAGAATTGGGGCAAAGAGTATATTATCAGCTTAGGCTGCCATCACAAAATACTGTGGACTAGGTGGCTTAAACAAGAGAATTTTATTTCTCACAGTTCTGGAGGCTGAAGTCTGGGATCAAGGAGTTGGCTAATTTGGTTCCTAGTGAGAGCTCTCTTCCTGGCCTTCTCACTGTGTCCGTGTATGAGAGGAAGAGGGAGCAAGCTCTCTGGTGTCTCTTCTTATAAGGGTCCTAATCCTATCATTAGGACCCCACCTCATGACCTTGTCTAATCCTAATTACTCCCAAAAGCCACACCTCCAATATCATTACATTGGAATTTAGGATTTCGACGTATGAAATTTGGAGGGCACAGCATTTAGTCCATAGCAGTGAGTTTGATTTATTATTTATTTGTTTACTTTTTATTTTTAAAGGATGATCCCAATAAGTCACTGTTATATTTATGCCCAAAGATTGACAACCAGTTTTCTAGATACCACATATTCTCTCAACTAGACAACACTGAAAATTATGCAATTAACATGTTTCTCTTCATTTCCTGTTTTCTAGATTTTATGTTGTGTGTACTCCGTGATGATTTCTGAGGTTCTAATCAGTAATTCATAGATCTTAGGGGATAATTTTAATTTTACTCAAAAATATATTTCCTCCCTTTACTATTTCCATTTTGCTTATTTTGTATTTTTTGTTCTTAATATCCAATCTAGTAACATAAATCTCCAAAGTTCCTTGTCCTTCCAGTGGGCTTACCATTTGAGCTAACATTTTAGAGGTTTGTAAATTTCAGGCCTGATTATCTGAGCCGCCCAGTTCTATTAATGCCTCTGCCATTATACTCACCAGGAGTAAGAAGTAAAGATACAGATGAGGGGAGAGGCACATAGAAATTCCTATAGTGATAGTGTATTTTTAAGTTAGGGATTATTTTTTTTTTAAATCTAAAATATATTTCCTTATAATATCTCTGTCGGCATTCTCTGAACTTATGAATTTTTATAAATCTTTTCATCTAGAGAATGAACTGGATATATTTTAATTTTTCCTCATTAAGCAACTCTCTTATGTATTAAATTATAATGTATCTTGTAGTAATTCCCATTAAATGCTCAATTTCCTAGTATCCTGCATCATTTTCTTCCTACCAGTTTGGAGAGATTCACAATGTCTTATGCATAATTGGATTGATTGGTTTCTTGATGAAACTGTCCTCTGACTTAGGATTCTTTTGGATGCTCCACACTTGGATAAAATTGTCACTCACCAGATATCTGTCTTTTAATTGATGTTCCTTATTTTTTTTTAATAGAATTGTTGTGTTTGTTCAAAACTGAAAACAAATCCTATGCTGCTGTTTGGAGGGCACAGAGTATCCAAGAAATACTTAGCATTCTGAATTTAAAGCCCTTAGAAATGGGCTTCCCAGTTTGGATACCAGGAGCCAGGAGCCCACTTGGTGAAATATGCCCAGCGGCTTCCTAGATCATTTCTTTCTCTTGTCACAAAAGACTTCAAATGTCCAGAATTTATAAATCAAAGTTATCTTTTACTTAAAAAATAATTTTTTCCAGTTGTGCTTTTGCACTGCTGAATTTTGGGAGGCAGCTGCTCTTTTAATGGCCCAAACTGAGAAATATACCATTTCATTCCATTGGTGCCTACTTGAAGAGGGGAGACTGAAAAGAAATTTAGAAAGGATGATACATTTGTTAGGGCACTTCAGAGATATCTACATTTATTGTTCCTCACAATTACTGTGTAAGACTGATTGTTCTGGGGGTTTTATGGTTAAAGTAAAAAATAATGGATCTTTTTCCAGACTGGTCTCCTTTCTCTGCTATATCCCTCACTACCTAAGCTATGAGACTGACAGAATTGTAGCAGCTTAGAATCATGATGAAGTTAAATATATGGAAGCTGGATTTTTCTCTATGGTCTCTCTTTAAGTCCAAAGGTCAGAGGAGATACTATTGCTAAAGATGCTCTGAAAAATGCAAAGTGCAAAGCCAAACCAAAATAATCTTCTTTTTTTGCGTCTTTATTAGCAATAAACTGAAATGAGACCTTGTAGTTTCAGAGGTCCTATTTCTTTGGTTATTAATGTTGCCTTCCTGCTTATGTTTTTCCTGTACAAAATTCAAAAAATCTTTTTTGAATGCTACTGTGTGTTAGAAACTGTGCTTGCTAGCCTCTGGGTATCTAACAGTCAGTAAGATACATATGATCTCTACTCTTATAGAGCATATTTGACAACTGAATTTATAACTTTTGTAATTTTCTTTTTATTATTTCATCTCCCCACCTGACTTTGACCAGCCATGCCTGTCCCACTTTAATCCTTAATTCTGCTCAGGGATGCTGAAGTTATGTCTCTCTTACATTCCTGTGCACTTGTTCTTTGCATCCTGGGTATCCTCTTTGGCAGGGTATTTTAAACTGTGAATAATGTGCCATGATTGTCAATTACACTCATTGTTGCAGAAACATAGATTATTTCGAGTGGTTAAAAAGAATTTTTTTCAGGTAATCAACAATAGCACAAGAATAGCCAATTCTAAATGAATGTGAGTATGGAGAATAGGTCTGAAAGAATAGGGGATGATCAGCTATCATTTGCTGCAAAATCAATAGCATGACAATTTTAGTGGCCAGAGTCAATCATTACATTGTTGCCTTGGAATAAATCTCCACTTTTTTTTTTTTTCCTGATAAGATGATGTGTTTGCTATTTCATTTTTGGGCAATTGCAAGTTAAAATTGAATTCTGAATGATTATATCCAAGAAATAATTGCATATATTATACTTCACAATGTAAACATCAAAGATACATAAAAATGGATAGAAGTTTTGTTGAGTTGATGATGAATATTAAAGAATGACTCCTACAGATAGTATTGCTCTATAACAAAGTGAAATTGTGAAGAAAAGTGTGATAATTTGGTGACATTTTCTATTAGTAGTTTATCATTCCAGAAAAAAAAAAAGTTTACTTATGAAGGCCACCTAGTTTTAACTAAAAGCAGTTTTCTATTTTTTAAATTAAATATCATTTTGGATTATTAAAATGGCCATCTATAAGGAAGGGTTTTGAAGGTTAAAAAACAAGTTCAGTTAAAATGATCACTGTGTTTACATAGTTTTCCAAGGTCTGTGCTTCCAAAGGCAGCCCAAGGATGAGCCATAAGTTCCTGAGTTACAATCTTGGTTTTGCCACTTTGTGTCCTGGTGGGAGAAGAAGGTCGAGAAAACCATAAATCATTAGATTATTATCAAATGCTCTCACTATCTACTATGATTTCTTGAGAGTAAAATAAGAAAACAGTATTGAAAGCACATTGCAAAATAAAAATGAACAAAAAGCCAAAACAACAAAGCAAAAAACACCCCCAAATTGTGTTGTGTGATCCTCAGTTGTATCACATGCTTCTGTACCAAGTCTTTTAAGCCTTAGGCATTTTTTTTTTTTTAATAGAATTGATCCATTATAAACGGCTTAACAAAAATCCCTTTACTTTTATTGTTAGAAAAAGTTATTCTTGATGGTTCAAATGGTCCCCTAAGTTGTGGATATTGTCAAGGCCAAGAATGATGAATGGTTATGTAGTTAGAGCCCTGATCTCGTTTCCGATTTCCTCCTATTGCCTACATTAGTCATATACCACACACATGGAATTTGGGGGTCCAGCCCCATTATTAGCACAGGAATTGGAAATAAGATACTTAGCTTAAAACTGTCTTAGTATCATAACTGTCATCCTCCCAAATCCTTTACCATTATGGCAGTCTGGATTTCTGTGTTGGTGTTAGTGCTTCTATACTCATGATTTCGCCATGTGTATAGCCCTTGGCCTCCTGAATTTAAGTGAGTCAACAGTATTTATTAAGTCCTCACCAAATATTTGACTGTACTACAGTGGTCGTACCCCACAGAACTGTACACCAAATGATACACCGGAGGGTCAGAGAATTAACATTCTAAGTTGGGATTTAAGCTCTTCAGAGAATCTGGCTCACTGAACATTAAAAACAAAATGTATAACAACTACTAAAAACAAACAGTAGTACCACAGTACTACAACAAAAATAATCTTTTCTACAAATTCATTTAAAACAAAAACAAGTTTTACAGGTCTTCATCTCTGCCTTGTACTTTAATATATTAAATGCCCAACTTATGTTTTTCTAGAAGAGGCCATTACACAGCAATAATTTACCATCAAGGGCTGCCTTTCAGTAGAAGACGAATCATATCAAGAGAGACCTAGATGTTGCTCAGAAATGATAGTCTCTGAAGGGATATTTGAAGGCAAACAAGGATGTTGAGCAAACAATGAGAAATCTTCAGTATGTATGCATATGAAGACATAAAAGATTCTCTTTTTTTGGAATTGCTTATGCAGGGATTCAGAAAATCTATTTCCTCACCCAAAATGAATGAAGTAATTGGCAAAGTAGTCAGAGAAGAGCATCTCCTCCAGTGGGTAGTGTTGTTGTCTATTTAGAAAACATCTGTATGTTCTGGCTTTCCAAAACAAGGCTGAAAACCTTTTAAGGTGAGAAGGAAAAATCAAAAACACCCCCCTTTAAAAATGGAGGAGTTAGATATTGACAAAGGTGTCTTAGAATTGATATAAGTGAAAATATTTCTGATAGAGTTTTCTTATGACCAAGTGTTTTCTGAGGAGATTATGAGATGGTCTTCCATCAATATATTTGAAAGTTCTGATCAAATTTTTGTGGTTTTTTAGATATATTGTTTGCATAAGCAAGGTCAGTTCTCAGCCAAGAGTATACTCATTCCACTAAAAATATTCAAGTGTACTGAATTATCAGTGAGTCCAAACAAGCACCAAACCCCTATTACTTCTATTACTCCTAGAAGAGTAACTTTAGAACATAGAGGAATTATGAGGTGAACTATCCATCTTCTAGTTTAAGCTCAGAGATGTAGAAAGTTACAAAGAATGCCATTCCCATCCTTCCAATAAGTAAAAATCCAGACACACTGCACATTCATGAGAGAATGTGAATCCATTGGAGAACTGAAGTTGTAAAACAGCCAACCAACCCTGAATCTGGCAAGAGGCAGACACACCCATCAAGAAAGAGAAAGACAATGCTTATAAAGCTGTAAGGAGAGTTAGCTAAAAGTTTTCAGAAACTATGCAGGTAAGAAGATGAAGGAGTGGCATCTTTTTAGGTCCTGAGACAAAACGGTTAACCTAGCATTCTATACCCAGCAAGAATATAATTAAAATATGAAGTAATAGTTCTTTACTGGTATGAACTATTCCAACTTTAGGCAGATTACAGTCCACGGGTTTGCAGAGTCGGACATGACTGACTGACTAATGCTTTCATTTTCAATTGTGTGTATATCTATAAACAGCAGAATCTAATTTGTTGTCGTTGTTGTTTAGTTGCTAAGTCCTGTCTGACTCTTTGTGACCCCATGAACTATAGCCCACCAGGCTCCTCTGTCCATGGGATTTCCCACACAAGCATGCTGGAATGGGTTGCCTTTTCCTTCTCCACGGGATCTTACTCACCCGGGGATTGAATCCAGGTCTCCTGCATTGTAGGCAGATACATACAGTTGGGCAACATTATTATATTTTAAACTCCAAATGTTTTTGCATTCTGTATCATGAAAGAAAATAGAGGACTTTTGTTTAGGGACACATTTTAATTGTGAATGGAGGCCCCCAGTCTTGTTAGAAAGAAAGGTTACATTTTAAGGAAAATAACCTCTTTTGCATAATAAAGTAGGAGAATTTTTTAACATGCCCCTGGCTATTCAAGGGAGATACCATTTAGGGAGCAGTGTTCTGGAGGACTCTGGGGAGTGAAAAGATGGGGGAAAGCCCCTGCAGGAAAAGACACATATGGAAGCAGGTGGGGACTTACCAATGGTCCCCACAGTGGAGATGGCCTGGTTAAAACCACTTTAAGAGTACTGAATTGTTGGGGTTTAAAGATTTTGTTTGTTTGCCTTGCTTATTTTTTTTTCCCTCAAACCTTTCTTTAAGCCTGTAATTACAACAGCATTGTAACAATTTTACCCCAGGGTGTGAGGAGGAAGAGGACTGTATTCACACTTGAGACAGGGAAGAACTGGGACAGTTGTTCAAAGGGAGCTGTGACAAATTCCACCTCAATATACACAAGTTGGGCTTCCCTGAAGACTCAGTTGTAAAGAATCCACTTGCCAATGCAGGAGATGTGGGTTTGATCCTTGAATCCCGGCGATTCCCTGGGATGGCAACCCGTTCCAGTATTCTTACTTGGGAAATCCCATGAAAGAGGAGTCTGGCCTGCTATAGTCCATGGGGCTGCAAAAGAGTTCCATACGACTTAGTGACTAAACAACAACACACAAGTTCCTCAACTTCAGGAATGCCCAGAAATGCTGGGAAGGACTCTGAATGTCATATGATTATCTGGCAAGAGGGCTTTGTTCATTTTGTTCGTCCACAGAAGTCTCAATACTTGGGGTCATTCAAATATTTTGTGTGTATATCCTAGTACTGGAATACTTGGCCTAAGCTATTGTTCAGTTGCACAGCCGTGTCCAACTCTTCCCACCCCCATGGACTGTAGCACATCAGGATTCCCTGCCCCTCACCATCTTCTGGAATTTGCCCAAGTTCATGTCCATTGCATTGGTGATGCCATCCAACCATCTCATCTTCTGTCACCCTCTTCTTTTGCCTTTAATCTTTCCCAGCATCAGTCTTTTCCAATGAGTTGGCTGTTCATATCAGGTGACCAAAGTATTGCCGTTTCAGCTTCAGCATAAGTCCTTCCAGTGAATTTTCAGGGTTGATTTCCTTTAGGATTGACTGGTTTGATCTCCTTGCAGTCCAAGGAACTCTCAAGACAGTTCGAAAGCATCAATTCTTCAGCACTCTGCCTTCTTTACAGTCCAGTTCTCACAACTATACATGAGTAATGGAAAAACCATAGCCTTGACTATATGGACACTTTGTTGGCAAGTGACGTCTTTGCTTTTTAACACACTGTCTAGGTTTTTCATAGCCTTCCTGCCAAGAAGCAATCATCTTCTAATTTCATGGCTGCAGTCACCATCTGCAGTGATTTTAGTGCCCAAGAAGAGGAAATCTGTCACTGCTTCCACCATTTCCCATTCTATTTGCCATGATGTGATGGAGCCAGATGCCATGATCTTAGTTTTTTTAATATGTAGCTTTAAGCCAGCATTTTCACTCTCCTCCTTCACCCTCATCAAGAGGTTCTTTAGTTCCTCTTTGCTTTCTACCATTAGAGTACTATAAGCTATACTGTTTCAAATTACCTTATAAAATACTTTTGCAATACAATATTTTATAATGAAGATTCATTAAGTGAAACCAAATGCCAACACTTTATAAATATTTAATCATTTTAGTTAATATTTACTCATTTTAGTTAATCTTCAAAACCAAAATTCTATAATATGGGTGCCATTTTTATCTGTATTTGATGGACAAACTGAGGTACAAAAAGGAACTAGCACTTATATTTAATATACCTGCAATATAAATATTTGAAATAATAGCATAGAATATGAGGAAAATCCCCCCCAAATTATGTAGGTTTTGATAATAAAAGTGAATAGTCAAGGTATTTTAAAATATTTAAGTTCTATGCATACATCTTAATCAAAAGTGGGTTTTTAGACTGTCATGTGGGTGTAGGGATGAAGAATATTAAGTTAGTTTCTTTCTTATAACTGTACGTAAATTTGAAGATGGCAGCTATGCAAACACAGCAATTTCTCTTAGTAAACTGACCATGTGGACCATATGACCTTTTGAGTATGTTTTTCCAAATGTTTCATTTCTAATTAGAGTAGTCTTTCAGATTTGATTGACCAGATTTGCCTAAGTGAGTAGATAGATTTTCATCCTTTCTAGAAAACAGTTTTATAAAATACCTTTGAGTTTTGGAATAGCAAGAGCTTTTATTCAAATCACTCCTTGGGTGAGTTAATCCTTTCCTCTGCCTCAGATCAACATAGTCTTCATCATTATCCTTTCTCTGAAAACAATGTATTTCTCTTTACATATCCTGCACAAGATAATTTTAGGAATCAACTAAATCTACTTAGACATATAGAGTTTTTTGTTTTTGTTCCTTGCTTTAAAAACAATTGTGCTCTCCTTGTATGTGCAAAGGAGCAAACTAGTTTGGTTTGTGTACCGTATTCTCTTAAAAAAAAATTTGTTGAAGTATAGTTGATTTACAATGTTGTGTTAATTTCTGGTATAGAACAAAGTGATTCAGTTAAATAAATATATATATATATATATATATATATACACACACACACACACTTTTAAATATTCTTTTCCATGATGGTTTATCACAGGATAGTGAATATAGTTCCTTGTGCTATACAATAGGACCTTGCTGTTTATTCATCCTGTATATACTAGTTTGCTGCTGCTAATCGCAAACTCCCAACCCTTCTCTCCCCCTTGGCAAACAAGTCTGTTCTGTGTCTGTGAGTCTGCTTCGGGGTTTCATAGACACAGTCCTTTGTGTTGTCTTTTAGATTCCACATATAGGTGATATCATATGGTATTTGTTGTTCTCTTTCTGACTAGCCTCGCTAGTATGCTAACCTCTAGGTCTATGCCATGTGCATTACTCTTGCTTAATCTTTCCACTCAGCTGGTGCACACCTTCACAAGTACCAATATGTGGAGTCCATCTTTGACAGATAAGTAATCCTTTGTTTCAAATTCTACAATAGTTTAGTTTCTAAAGATACCATGATTTTGCAGCATCTAAGAAATAGTTTATTTTAGAAATCATGAGCCTAAAATCTGTTGTCAGGTACATATTTTGATCCCCAGACTTGAAAATATTTCCGTGATTAGATTGTTATGCTTTCTATTTTTCATGGCTTTCTGTTTTCACTTGAGCTTTCCTAGATTTTTCCTCCTCTTTAAAATTAAACTACTGAATGTTTTCTTTTATTATTTCCACTATTGACTATAAAACACCCCAACGAGACAGATAAATGTATTTTCAGAATTGTATAAACAGTCCATTGTCATTTAGTAAGAAGTTCTCATCTGTTATTTCATCTATTATGTCATTATATATCATCTATGTCACTATCTGTTTCTCTCCATAGTTTTTTCTGTAGCATTTTCATTTTCTTATCAAGTGCTCTTTATTTTGTGTATACAGGGACCTCATTGGGGTAATTGTTATACAAAGAATTCATATCATGCTTTTCAATTGCAAAGTGATTTTCGCAAACATTACCTTATTCAAGACTCATAATAACTTTGTAAATTAGGCAGTGTTATTATCTCTCTTTTTTTGCAGATAAGACAACACAGGAATTGGGAAGGCATTTGCACTGAACACTTTTAAAACCTAACCCTGAGGTCTGTTTACTTTCCCTCCCTCTTTATTGATGTGTTCCCTTCCACTCTTAATCCTTAAATTATGTAGACCAGTGTTCAAAGGTCAGCCTATGAATTACTAGCTGTCCCACTCCAGTACTCTTGCCTGGAAAATCCCATGGATGGAGGAGTCTGGTAGGCTATAGTCCATGGGGTCGCGAAGAGTCGGACACGACTGCTCGACTTCACTTTCACTTTTCACTTTCATGCATTGGAGAAGGTAATGGTAACCCACTCCAGTGTTCTTGCCTGGAAAATCCCAGGGATGGAGGAGCCTGGTGGGCTGCCGTCTCTGGGGTCGTGCAGAGTTGGACACGACTGAAGTGACTTAGCAGTAGCAGCAGTGAGCTATAGTTGAGTCTTAGTGAAATCATCCAAAATAATGTAGATTAGAATAACTACAATGTATACTTGTTATGAAAACTAAGAGCTCTAAGGTATGTTAAAATGTCTAGCACAGCACCATCTCTTATATAATAGTTGCATAACAAATACCATATTTCCTTTCCCCTTAATGCTACTTAAACTTTCTTCTGAAATTTTAAATTGTTTACCAAGTTTCACCCGAACTAGACTCTGAGAAGAATCATGATCAGTATAATTTATAAGGTAAAATTACAGCAGAAAAGAAAAAAAAAAAAGTGAGTTGTATTCTGTGAAACTAATGTGAAATTTGAGTTTTAGTCTGTCATGTAGGATAGTGCAAACTAAAAATGATTTGCATATCCACAAAAATTAAGTAATATAAAATGATGCTAAAATCCAGAGGAATGGAAGTTAATGAAATAGGTTAGTTTATTCCTGTTACTGTAGTCTCTGAGTTTCTTTAGAATATCTCTGCAATAATAAAGGGTAAAAAGGTATGGATGCATTTATGCATTTATAATGTGTTTTACTTGTCTCTCTCTCAGCACAGGTTAGTCTGATCTTATGGGAACTTAATGAAAACCATACATTTTTTGTTAACTGGTGTATTAATGAATAAATCAAAAAAGATGGAGTTA
The DNA here is from genome assembly GCF_033118175.1 of Dama dama. Lineage (NCBI taxonomy): Eukaryota > Metazoa > Chordata > Mammalia > Artiodactyla > Cervidae > Dama > Dama dama. The sequence goes on from NC_083705.1 coordinate 27,099,502, forward strand.
GAAAACTGGCCCATTTCTTCATGTCTTGCTTTAACTAAGCTTTTCCCTTTCTCCATTCTACAGTAGCAATGAATTCTATCACATAGACAGACTTGGAAATTAGCCCCAGCTAAGAATCCCTGTATTCTTTGTGAGGGAAGAGGGTTTAGGATGGTAACTGAATGTTTCAGTTAAAAAAAAAATTGAGCTAATTCATTTAAGAATTTCCCCCAACTATTGTATAGACCTATGGTAAAATAATATAAACAGTGGAGGTACATGTTTTGTGTCGTAAAAAGGTAATTGATGTTATCTTCCTCATTTTTGTATTGCTTAACAATGCTTTTCTACTCTAAGATTATAGATAATTTCACCCATGTTTTCTAACATTTTTATGGTTTCCTTTTCTCCCCTAAATTTGACAAATTTCTTTCTTTTCAAGTGTGTTAGATGCTGAAATGATAGCTATTTGAAACAGTTTTTAAAGATTAATACTTTTCCATGGGGACTTATCATACATGTGCTCTGATTGGTTATCATACAGAAGAAGGAAAGAAGGTGTATTCCATAGTAATGCTAAATATAACATGAAAATTATAGGAAGTGTAATGAGAAAAGGTAGCATTCTTCTTTTTCCTTCTTTTCAATAATCATGTTACATGAGGTACAGCCATATTAGTAAATAAGTACTAACATATAAACCTAGGATGGAGTTGCCTGCTTATTCAAGAGGGCTTCCTAAAAGAATGGGTGGCATGAAGAGACCCATAAGAAGAAACCCTTATGAAGAAACTTCATAAGGCATGTCTTATGAAGGGGAGTGAAGCCTAAGTGGGGAAGATTGGTTAGGAGAGAGCTAATGAGTTATTTCTAGTGAGAGATTAGCAAAGACAGGGACAATAGAATTGGCAAAAGAGTGATCAAATTCTTCTTCCTGTAGATAACATGCCAAGCAGAAATTCTGCCCCAAACCCCTAACCAGGATAATGCTCTTCTTCCCAAGGTTTTACTTTTAACTTTGGTAACTCTTGGTTAAGTCTTTTGAGTTTTTGATTAGTCTTTTAGGGCGGGGATTGGTTAGTCTTTGGGTGTCACTCTGCCCACATCTTACTTCGGGCACTGTCAGTTTACCTGGATTAGGTAGGGTGGTTTGCCGCCTGAAATCTAGAAAATCTAAGTCCCAGGGCTTTGGTCCCAATAGCACAATCCTGTCTTCTCTTCTTTCCAATTCAGTGTCAATGTTCTGTTCCTCAATCTTACCCCTCTCCTGCTTATCTCAAGACTTGGATAGGACATGAGAAAATAGTGCCTTCTTAAGATAATGGTGGTAAGAAATCAGCTCATAGTCTTGTCAACTAAGGGCATGTAATACACAGTAGAGGGGGTATCTTTTCATAGTCTTAGTGTGGCCAATTACTTTGCATTTCACCCTCATCCCTTTCCAGGGTCCTGAAAGTGCTTTCCTGAAGTGAGGAGGACAGTTAGTGTAATCATTAGAAGAGAAATAGAGACAGTATAATTTGGGATCATCCTCTTCATTGTCCATTTAATTTTTCATCAGACCCACACGTGCTTCTGCACTTGGGTATATATAAAGCCAGATTTCCTACTAGAAAGAGCAAAGAATTCCAGAAATGGCCATTCAAGATACCAAGTTTCTCAGAGGAAATGAATGATTTCCAAACCTGCTCAGCGAGAAAACAAGTAGAAGTGGGTTCAAGAAAATTCTCAAGAGGTAAAGATAATAGGCAGGGCAAAAGGGATAGAAATAGGAGTGGGGAAGATGATGATAGAAAAGAGAAGAAGGAAGCACATTTCCATTTTATAAAACTGACCAAAGTTTTTGATGAAACAAAATAACTAGCCTAAAGTTTAACCCAGGCTTTCAATTATAAAGAGGTTTTCAATTAAAAACCTCTTTCTCCTTCTTTTAAAATGACCTTGAATTTCAGTTTAGTGAAACTGAAATTTTGGTGCAGCTGTTATTTGATAATAACACATTGTGTTTTTCAGTTTACTTAGATTGTTTAAAAAACAGATAACTGAAAACCATCTGTTTATGTTTCTGTGTAATTTGTTCTCAGGACAGGAACTAGGAACAAGTCATGGAAAATTCTGCTAGAAAAGTCTCTCATTAATTTAAGGAATTCTATTGGCTCAGTCTGTAGTGCCAGGTGAAAAGGGTTCCAAGTGGGGGTGTTTTCTGAGACAAGCAGAAAATTAATTTCTTCCCTTGGACTTTGTGGTTGGGTGGCATCTTTTTTATTTTCCTGGCAGTGTCTCTCACAATGTCATGTGCACTTGAATAATCAGGAAAAATTCATATTATTAAAGTTCACTCCATGAGACTTTGATCAGTCTGTCTGGGAAGGGTCAGGAAATGCCATAGTTAAACAATTCTCCAGAAGATTTGGGCGTAGGTAGTCCAAGGACCACAGTTGGATAAATACCACTTGTTAGATTGATAAATCTGTACCACATTTTGAGAACGTAAATTCAGGACAGGTATCCTGAAGCTCAATTGTCAATACCAAGAACTAAGTTAAACACACACACACACACATAATGCCCAAAACAACTCAAAGGGCATAACAACAAAACAAATGGTTCAAAGCAAAGTGAAACCCAACAATGAATTTTAAATAGGTCCTTAGAGATAAAATAGAATCAAATCAAACTCAACTGCTGCTGCTGCTGCTAAGTCACTTCAGTTGTGTCCGACTCTGTGCGACCCCATAGACGGCAGCCCACCAGGCTCCCCCGTCCCTGGGATTCTACAGGCAAGAACACTGGAGTGGGTTGCCATTTCCTTCTCCAAGGCATGAAAGTGAAAAATGACTACTGAGACACAAATAGGCCAACTCTAAGTTGATGTTTAAAATAATGGAAAACCTTTTAAAGGATCATAGTTAATTCCGGTTTTTGACACCAAGCCCTGGGCTCTGGAAAGCATGATCAGTATTACACAGAGCACTGATACCCCATTTATGGGCCATGCTGGGTAAATCTATTTTGCTGAAGTTTCTTTTGTAATACTGTGTTGTATTTTGTTGGATGTATATTCTAGTTTTTTTGTTTTAACTCAAGGTTTTAAATTAAAAATATTCTCCCCTTTACTCCCTGCCCCCAACCTTGTAAAGGGCATAATACAGTTTTTTACTTGTTAAGAGTAGAACACTGGGAGAATTTACTCATTAGAAAATGGTGGTCGGTGTGGCAGGCTGGACCTTTCTCAAGGACATGTATTCTGCCACTAAAGATGGGTGGGGTTTCTGGATGACCATTAGGCTTCATTGTGCCTCAGATTGCTCCTCTGTGAATTGGGGGCAGGGTATAGTGAATGATTTCTGAGGTCCTCTCTAATGGTAAATAGAATAAGAATGTGCTAAGCACTTTTATCTGTTGTCTCATGTAAACCTCACTAAAACCCTTCATTTCCAATCGGGAATATTGCCATTAGAGATAAATTTAGAAGAAGATAGATTTAACAGTACCTGTATTCATTTTCAAATGGTAATGCTGAATTCTTTCCATATCTTTTCACTGGCTAGGATTGAGTTTTGAGCTGTCTTATTTGTGATTGACTTTTTCCTGGGCTATATGTTAGCAATTGACATGCAGAGCAGTGTAGGACTATGAAGGGGAGGAGAGAAGCAGCTATATTTCAATCATAAGACTGCAAGTTTGTACAGAGGACAATTATTGCTGGGCTTCAACTATGTAATCTAAAACAACGGCTGCTGTTTGTACCTCTTGCCATTAGGTGGGGCAGTTGAAGAGTGGGAAAATAGCGTTTTCAAGTGAAGTGATTTGTACGCAATGCTTTTCTCATGCTGCAAGTAATGTGGTAAAAGATACTTTCCTTTTGTAGAGTTCAAACTCTGAAAGTGGCCAGACCTCTAGTTTCCTTTAAAATTCTGTCACTGAGGAAGAAGGGGTATATGGGTGGTGAAATTAATAATATAATACTCAGGTTTTGATCTTAATATAAAATTTGCATTTAGGATTCAAAAGCCAAAATGGAGTCTGAAGCCAACTTATATATTACATTTTTTCAGAAGAGTAAGCAAAGCGTGTGAGGTTGGAAGAGCAAAAATTCCAAGTTTATGAAAGTCCAGAAAGGGGAAAGCTGCCTTGATAGTTATTGCAGGCCTCTTCTCAATGCCTATTGATTTCCTTTAGCATCCTGGGCACTTCACTGCTTCACTGTCCTTCCACATTTTTTATTTCAAAAACGTCCATGCCAATTAATTTATCTGGCACTTAATGGATAATTCATTAAGAAAACCTTTTGTGCCAAGCACATCATGATGAATTTTGATTGTTAATGCTACCTGGCTCTGCTTTGAAGTGTTTTAATGACCCACTCATAGATGTAAGTTGTTTCCATGGAACTTAAAAAATAACTTAGGAAAATCTCAAGTCAATTCTTTAAAGAATAGCAACTTTATACTTACATTTGTCAGTGTCCACTTTTAGGACAAAGTAGGAGAGATATGGAGAGGAAGGCAAGAATACTAGGGTAGATGAGAGAAATGCTACTTGTTATTTTATCTTCTTAAAACTAAGAGTCCATGTGAAAGTCACTCAGTCATGTCTGACTCTTTGTCCATGTCCTCTATCCATGGAAATCTCCTGGCCAGAGTACTGGAGTGGGTAGCCCTTCCCTTCTCCAGGGAATCTTCCCAACCCAGAGATTGAACCCAGGTCTCCCACATTGCAGGGAGATTCTTTACTGTCTGAGCCACCAGAGAAGCCCAAGAATACTGGAGTTGGAAGCGTATCCCTTTTCCAGGGCCTCTTCCTGACCCAGGAATTGAACCGGGATCTCCTGCATTACAGGAGGATTCTTTACCAGCTGAGCTACCAGGGAAACCCAAGAGTTACGTTAAGCCTTATAAGGCTATAATATTGAAGTTAGAGGAGAAATAGTAGATTTGGAAATTTACCCTTCAGATCAAAGAAACTTTTCATGAGACAGAGCAGTGGGATTTGGGAGTTTAGAAAAGAAGAATTACTGAGGAAATCTACTCAGTAAATACTTGACTAAATTAACAGGCCAGCACAATGTTTTCCAACTTTCCCTAACATGTGTATACTTATTAGTATTGTTTAAGGTAGCTAAAATCCCTGCAACTCACAGAGCTCTAGCATTTTATCAATTCCAGATTCCAAGGAAGTTTGCATGAGCTTTTTAGAGGCTAGAAATTACAAAATTTGACATAAACCTCTCACATCTCAAATGATGCTCATTTGCACAAACAAACGAGAACAGACTGGATTTGTACATTGATGTAATTTTAAATGGTAATCAACATCACAGTCAGTTTCTCCTGACAATTCCTTCCTCAATTTCCAATAAATTGGTGAAAGAAAGAGATGAGAATCATGTTTGGGCTCTTTTGTCAACTGAGTAGTATATGGGACTAATTGATAGTAAAAATATTGAATATATAGTGTGTAGATTCACAAATGTTTCATTATATTTCATTAGACAGAACTCATCCTGAACCTCTTATCTAAAATAACCCCCTCTTCATTCTCTCTTTACCTTCTTTATTTTTCCCTAGTAGTACTAATCGCAACCTGACATGTTTCATGGTAATTTTTTAATTAATTGTTTCTTCCCACTGGCCTCATAAGGGCAGAGAATTTCTTTGCTTTTTCTATAATGTTTCCCTATAGCTTAGAACATTCCCAGTACCCAGTAGATGCTCAATAAACATTTGGATAATGAATGTATAATTGAAATAAGGAAATTCGTGTGGCTAATGATTGAAAAGTGCTCAGCTTTGCCAGAAACCAATGAAAGTAAAAACAGTTTTCATCAGTGAGTGATATACACAGAAGTATGTATACCCAGTGCTTATTAGGGTGAAGTAAAACAGACATTGTTACAAAATTGGAAAACATATTACTGGGAAGTGTATTGTAATTATGTGTATCATTAAAATATCTCTACACCATATTTTATTTCTAGGAATATACTTAGGAAAAAACTCCAAAATAAAAAAGTAGTTTTTATTGAAGAAAAGTCTTTACTCAACACTGCTGATTTAGTGAGAACAGTTAAAAAATCCTAAATACCTCAAAGGAGAGGGAATCATTATGATACATCATTCTTACATTATACTATGTAAACATTAGAGTTAGATTTACTAAGAGTTTTAAAACATGGAAAAACCGAGACCAGATTTTAAATTAATTTTAAAAACAATATGGAAATCAGAATATGCAATATTATTTTAAAAGCATACATTTAATAATGGGTAGAAATTATGCCAAAATATTAACAGAGACAAGCAGATAAGATTGTAGGTGATTTTGTTTTACATTTCTCTATAGTTTTATTTTCCAAGTTTTCTGAAACAAAACTTTTATAGCTGAAAAATAATTTTAAATTATTTTAGACTTTATTTTAGAATTTTGATAATCTCGAACTGATTATGTTTTATGCTATAGACTTATAGCTTTTCATGAAGAAATTAATATAGTCTAGTATTATCTTTATTATCTAAGAATGTACTTGTAACTTAAGAATTTCTAAGTAAAATTAAATTTTAGCATATCACTGAGACCTCTAGGGGAGTGCCCACTATAGGAGTAAGAAGAGCTAAAGTCTAAGGAATATTAGCATATCCTTCAAAATTAGCATGACCATCAAAAATGTTTTCAACTTTGGATTCTGGTCAATGAAAAGAGATGAGTTACTTGGATTTATATATCCAGTAATTGGATATATATTGTCCTTATTTAGGACTAGTGAAATTACTGTTGACTGAGCTTGGGCCAAGACTAGTAAAGAGTGAGTCTGAGAGAGAGTGAGAGGCCTCAGCTACATGGTATTAGAAAGCAGCAGGACCTTCCAGGAAGTAGTACAAGCATCAGTTAACTGTGATTCTCTCTCGTGACTAATCCAGGTTCTAGACAGAAAGTTCTTTCTAGCCTCTTTTTCTAGTAGCTTTGAAAACTGAATGTTGATTCTTGGATTGTTAGGCACGTTTCCAAAATTCTGCCTCTGTCCGCAGCATTCCTAGCACCTAAATTGACCAGCTTGACTGCACAAGCTCCTCATTCTCTCATGATCTGTATCACTGGCCAGAAACTGTGAAACTCAGCCAGCACACTGGGGCATCAGGCCAAAGCACAACATTTAATAAGAAGGCTTTCCTATCATTTGATTCACTTAATTCAAAGTCGAATGAGCTATTGAATGTGGTTCAAGAACATTCCCTAATTGTTGGATTGGTTCTCAGATGTTTATAAGTGAAAGGCCTTTGAAATTGTTTGGTATTTGATGTTGAGATAGGAGGGAAGATGAAACAAGAAAATACATTGTACCTGAACATCTGCAGTTATAACCTATTGTTTATTGAGGTAAAGGTCTATGGGTTGTAACTCATTTCCACACAGCCTAACACAGTGCCTGGCATGTGAAAGTGAAAGTTGCTCAGTCGTGTCTGATTCTTTGCGACCCCATGAACTATACAGTCCATGGAATTCTCCAGGTCAGAATACTGGAGTGGGTACCCTTTCTCTTCTCCAGGGGATCTTCTCAACCCAGGGATTGAACCCAGATCTCCTGCATTGCAGGCAGATTATTTACCAGCTGAGCCACAAGGGAAGCCCAAGAATACTGGAGTGGGTAGTCTGTCCCTTCTCCAGGGGATCTTCCCGACCCAGGAATCAAACCAGGGTCCCCTGTATCGCAGGTGGATTTTTTACCAACTGAGCTATGAGGGAAGCCCTTATAAATATTTGTCAAGTGAATTTCAGACACTTCTGCTTTCTGTTTTTTAATCTGTTTGTGTAATTGAGCCATTTCATTTTTTTTTCTTATTATTATTATTATTATTTTTTTTCCAGTGGGTTTTGTCATACATTGATATGAATCAGCCATGGATTTACATGTATTCCCAATCCCGATCCCCCCTCCCACCTCCCTCTCCACCCGATTCCTCTGGGTCTTCCCAGTGCACCAGGCCAGAGCACTTGTCTCATGCATCCCACCTGGGCTGGTGATCTGTTTCACCATAGATAGTATACATGCTGTTCTTTTGAAATATCCCACCCTCACATTCTCCCACAAAGTTCAAAAGTCTGTTCTGTATTTCTGTGTCTCTTTTTCTGTTTTGCATATAGGGTTATCGTTATCACCTTTCTAAATTCCATATATATGTGTTAGTATGCTGTAATGTTCTTTATCTTTCTGGCTTACTTCACTCTGTATAATGGGCTCCAGCTTCATCCATCTCATTAGGACTGGTTCAAATGAATTCTTTTTAATGGCTGAGTAATATTCCATGGTGTATATGTACCACAGCTTCCTTATCCATTCATCTGCTGATGGGCATCTAGGTTGCTTCCATGTCCTGGCTATTATAAACAGTGCTGCGATGAACATTGGGGTGCACGTGTCTCTTTCAGATCTGGTTTCCTCAGTGTGTATGCCCAGAAGTGGGATTGCTGGGTCATATGGCAGTTCTATTTCCAGTTTTTTAAGAAATCTCCACACTGTTTTCCATAGCGGCTGTACTAGTTTGCATTCCCACCAACAGTGTAAGAGGGTTCCCTTTTCTCCACACCCTCTCCAGCATTTATTGCTTGTAGACTTTTGGATAGCAGCCATCCTGACTGGCGTGTAATGGTACCTCATTGTGGTTTTGATTTGCATTTCTCTAATAATGAGTGATGTTGAGCATCTTTTCATGTGTTTGTTAGCCATCTGTATGTCTTCTTTGGAGAAATGTCTGTTTAGTTATTTGGCCCATTTTTTGATTGGGTCATTTATTTTTCTGGGATTGAGCTGCAGGAGTTGCTTGTATATTTTTGAGATTAATCCTTTGTCTGTTTCTTCATTTGCTATTATTTTCTCCCAATCTGAGGGCTGTCTTTTCACCTTACTTATAGTTTCCTTTGTAGTACAAAAGCTGTTAAGTTTCATTAGGTCCCATTTGTTTAGTTTTGCTTTTATTTCCAATATTCTGGGAGGTGGGTCATAGAGGATCTTGCTTTGATTTATGTCGGAGAGTGTTTTGCCTATGTTCTCCTCTAGGAGTTTTATAGTTTCTGGTCTTACATTTAGATCTTTAATCCATTTTGAGTTTATTTTTGTGTATGGTGTTAGAAAGTGTAACAATACCATTCACCATTGCAACAAAAAGAATAAAATACTTAGGAGTATATCTACCTAAAGAAACAAAGGACCTATACATAGAAAACTATAAAACACTGTTGAAAGAAATCAAAGAGGACACAAACAGATGGAGAAACATACCATGTTCATGGATTGGAAGAATTAATATTGTCAAAATGGCTATTCTACCCAAAGCAGTCTATAGATTCAATGCAACCCCTATCACGCTACCAACGGTATTTTTCACAGAACTAGACCAAAGAATTTCACAATTTGTATGGAAATACAAAAAACCTTGAATAGCCAAAGTAATCTTGAGAAAGAAGAATGGAACTGGAGGAATCAACCTGCCTGACTTCAGACTCTACTACAAAGCCACAGTCATCCAGACAGTATGGTACTGGCACAGAGACAGAAATATAGATCAATGGAACAGAATAGAAAGCCCAGAGATAAATCCACGAACCTATGGACACCTTATCTTTGACAAAGGAGGCAAGGATATACAATGGAAAAAAGACAACCTCTTTAACAAGTGGTGCTGGGAAAACTGGTCAACCACTTGTAAAAGAATGAAACTAGAACCATTTCATTTTTTTAACTAATAATTTTAGAATACATAACTCATTCTGCACTTGAATCCAAGATATGTAAAGAACTATTGTAAATCAATAAGGATGAGACAGATGGCCGAATAGGAAAACAAACAGAAGACTTGAAGAGGTACTTCAGCAAAGGGGATATCCAGATGGTCAATAAACATATGAAAGGGGGCTCAATCTAATCACCAAGGAAAAACAAAACTACAGTTTAATACCACCATATACCCACAAGACTTGCTACAACAAAAAAGGCAATATTTATTGTTGACAGGAATGTGGAGCACCTAGAATCCTCAGTCACTCTCTCTGAGGCTGTATATTGGTACCTGTACTTTGGACATCTGTTTGGCAATATCTACTCATAATGAAAACACATATCCTATGACCCAGTGATTCTACTCCATGGCACATGCCAAACATTGTTGCATGGAGATGTTTATCAAAGACTGCACCAAAATGTTCATAGCAACACTATTTATATTAGACAACAGTTGGAAAGTACCCAGCTGCCCATCAAAAAAAGAACCAATGGCTAAATTGTGGTATATTCACACAATTTTATACTAATTAGTCATGAGAATGAATGAATTACAACTATGTTCAAAAATATTGATGTATCTCCCAGACATAAGTTTTCCAGGCACAAAAGAGTGCATTCTGTCTGATTCCATCTATATTAAGTGCAAAAATAAGTAAAGCTATGTTTTGGTGCTAGCCATCAAGAGAGTGGTTACTGGGGCAGGTGGTTAGAGACTATAAAGGGGACACATGGGGGACTTTTAGGGTACTGATAATACTCTGTTTTTTTCATCTGGGTGCTGATTGTATCATGCCCTCTTTGTAAAAGTTTACTTATTTGTATGCCTATGATATGTACATTTTTTGGGTATACATGTTATTCTTCAATAAGTGGTTAAAATAATTTTTTATCCTTTTTTTTTCAGTTAACTCACCAAATTTTGATCTTGAGCTTACCATGCGATCGTATAAACAGCCCCACCCAGAGTGTCTGTTGATGTGATCTCATGATGCCATGGCAAGCATTAACTCTTAAATCCTCTGCCTGAAATGTTATGATAGAAGAATAGTTGTTTGTTTTTTTTTTTTTTAGCAGAAGAGAGCAAAGGGGAAAATATTTTGCTTTGAAGAGAGATTTTTGAAGTTGTTTTCTCAATGAATTTAATCATTTGCTGAGCTTCCTCATTCACATTGAGAAAGGAATTTATACTTTGTTAGAAGGAATAAGAGCAATACAGTTATCAGATAGCTGGGATGAATTATCACATAATCCAGACTGTGAATTGTTGACAAATGACTCTACATTATAAAAACTTAAATGTTTTTTTTTTTGTTTGTTTTTCATTGAAACATAAGTCCCTGTTTGTCAACACTCCTGAGTTTGCTGCAGTGTCTACATGAGCTATTTCCGGGTTTCCATTTATGATAAGGAGCTGTGGTGCATGAATACACCCACACTTTTACCTACATGTATAGAAATAACAAGGGCTTCCCTGGTGGCTCAGTGGTAGAGAATCCACCTGCCAAAACAGGAAACCCAGGAAGATCCCCTGATCCAGAGATCGAGAAAGAAATGGCAACCCACTCCAGTATTCTTGCTGGGAAATCCCACGGACAGAGCAGCCTTGCAGTCTACTTTGTCTGTGGGGTCACAAAAGAATTGGACATAACTAAGCAACTAAACAACAACAACAATAACTCCAATACTTTGGCCACCTGATGCGAATAGCTGACTCATTTGAAAAGACCCTGATGCTGGGAAAGACCAAAGGTGGGAGGAGAAGGGGACGACAGAGGATGAGATGGTTGGATGGTGTCACTGACTCAATGGACATGAGTTTGGGTAAACTCTGGGAGTTGGTGATGGACAGGGAGGCCTGGCGTGCTGCAGTGCATGAAGTCACAAAGAGTCGGACATGACTGAGCGAGTGACCTGAACTGAAACTCATCCTCTTACCTGATTGCTTTTTACTATATATTCACACTTTCCTCAACCCTCAAGATTATAGCTGGAAAAGATAGGAATGCTTCGCCATCCTCTGAAGGGGGAATATGAGCTTTATTATTGAGGCCATGTCACCTACCTTTGTTTAGATGCAAACCTAGTAGTCAGGGACCTTGTCATATCTATTTTCTGTAAAGTACTTTCTGCACTTGTCAAAATCAATAACTGTATTTATAATGACAGAGAGCACAAAATTCAGCCTTCAGAATAAAATGGCTGCTTATTTGCCTTGAGGAAGTATTCCTTCCAATGCTCTGCCACCACTGAGTATAGATTCTCTCTGAGAGATACATTTTAAAAACTATCACCAAGTTTTCCTATTATCTAGCATATCTGCCAACTATCCAGTGTTATTTAATTATAACAAAAATAATAATGCATGAAATATTTAATATTTTATGATTTACAAAATATATTTTTCACCTGAATATTCCTGTTGGACTTTGACAAAAATCCTATGGTTATGTCATGTATCATGCCATTTTGCTTCTCATGGATCAGCTGGTAAAGAATCCGTCTGCAATGTGGGAGAACCTGGGTTCAATCCCTGGGTTGGGAAGATCCCCTGGAGAAGGAAAAGGCTACCCACTCCAGTATTCCAGCCTGGAAAATTCCATGGACTGTATAGTCCTTGGGGTTGCAAAGAGTCAGACACAACTGAGTGACTTTCATTCATTCACTTATGCATGCCATTTTGCTAATGAGGAAACTGAAACTCAGAGATAGAACTTAGTTTGCATAGCTAAGATGTATTAAAGGCGAGCTTTCCAACCTAGTCCAGAACTTTTTCTATTTTATTCCACCCCTGTAAGTTTCATGGTTATATTTACCTTTCATGTAGCACTATAGAATAAGAATTATAGATTTAGTATATTTTTTAGTTCATTTAATATATATTATATGCTCTCTGTGTGCCACACATACTGGTCTGGATATTAGCAATATTAATATAATGGTGAACAATATGTAAGCAATCCTACCTTGATGGAGCTCATAGCTACTAGTGGGAGTACAGATAAATAACTGAGCAATTAAATCGGAAGTTTCCCCCTGTGGTTATCTTCTTCCATGTACTATGCTAGGATATACATAGGATGTCATGGGAATATACAGGAAGGGCATGTACTGTCTTGAAACTTGTACTGAAAAAAACTTTCACTCTGTCCAAAGTCTTCAATTAAATGATACCAGAAAATAGAATCTACTAGATATTCTAGATGACCAGTTGGCAGGGGAAAGTGATATTTGGAAAACATGTTTGAAAATTACATTCAGTGGGAAAGAAAGATTATAAACCAATGAAAGTAACTCTTAGGCTAATTGTGATTGGCTATGGTTCAGTGTCTGGATTTCAAATGTAACTCTGAAAAAGCAAAAAAATTAGGAAATGAGCTTACAACAAAAAGCAGATTAGGCTCAACTTTATTGACCATAGTTGTAAACATAGACAGATCTGAGATATCACGAACACTTGTGGTAAAAATTGTAACACTGCTATTTTGTTTTTAATGGTTCTCCGTAGCAAAACTTCTCCATCTGTCTTTAACTTTGCCCTGAAAGAATCATTACCCCTGAGAGTTCTTGGGGCTCACAGTATGGCTTTGTTCTATCCAAAGCCCTTTGGATTGCTGGTTAAATGCAGATGTCCAGTAGAGTTTGACTATAGATGTGCATCAGTCTTTACTTATATGTGCATCTTTCTGTAAGTTCCCAAAAGCAGCCATGTCCTTGTGCTTAACAATTCCTGGAAGAAAGTAACTGTTGAGGACAGTGTTTCTAAATCTGAGATCTGTGGAAAATTTTCAGGAAGTCCTTGAACTCCAAGAAACCGGGTGCAAAATTGTAATGGCTCCTCTGTGCATTCTCCTGGGGAGTATGCCCACAACTTTTGTTTCACTAGAGACTTAAAGGGATCTGTAGGCTTTACCCTCCACTCCTCCTCTCAAAAAACAAGCTAGCAACTCTTGTATGGTGATTAAAGACAATAAAATATCCATTTAAACATCAGATAGCTTGAACATATCATCGAAAATAGGCATCTAAAAAGACATTCTGTTGTAGCTAGCCTCCAAGATGGCCTCCAGTGACACCTTTTCATATTGTACCAAGGTTGATCTCTGTGACCAACAGCATAAAACAGAAGTAATCATATGTCACCTCTGAGATTGGGTTCTAGAAGACTGTGTGGCTTCTGTCTTGAGTATTTTCTCTCTCTGTGATGACTCACTCTGGGGGAAGAGAGCCAGTTGCCAAGTCATGAAGACACTCAGATGTCTTCCCCAAGTCAAAAAGAAGCCAACATGATAAGGCATGGAGGCCTGTCGCCAACAGTCAGTAAGGAACTGAGGCCTGCCAACAACCATATGATGCCTTCTCCAGCCCTTGTTGAGCCTTGAGATGACTGGCAGATTAACTGTAGGCTCTTAAAAGGCTGAACCACAACCAACCAGCTAAACTGCTTTCCTGCATTTACCATCCTCAGAAACTGTGTGAGATAATAGATGTTTGTTGAATTAAGCTGCTACATTTTGGAATAATTTGTTACACAGCAATAGATACCTAATGCAAATTATCTTGACTCATCACTATAAAAAGAAAAGTGAGTATGTGAAAAATGAATGTGTTTGTATAATACCAACTTTCCTGTTAACCCTGGGAAATTAGAGTTGGAAATAAGCAGGTGCAAGGCACTTCTTTCCTCCTGTTGGTAAATAGTGCAGTGTAGCCCATTCACAGCCAGCACTTGGGAACCGGTGTGATCGCCACAGCAAGGAACAACCTCGGGACAGAAACAAACAAGTTTTCTTTTCAGTGATTTCTTTCTTTCCTTTTAAAAGGCACCAGCTTTCAAGTATCTCCTGGGAGAGCCTTTCTTTTATTTCCACCAAGCATGATCAATTTAACAGACAATTCATGCTTTGCCAGTGATCATGGGAGTTACTAATGTAATCTTTTATTTTTTAAGCTGTGGGGTTTTTCATGGTCCTCCAATAGATTTCACAGCTGTTAGTGTGCTGGAGTAGTGGCTTGTGTAAACGGCGGCACACTTGAATGGTGCTTGTGCTGTCAGCAATCTCTGAAGGAAACACTTTCCACTTAAAGTGGGAAGAGGAAGAAAACAACTCGATTGTGTGATTATCAACATAGCAAAGAAATAATAAAATGCCCAGTAAAATAAGCAATGTTATTTTCAGTGAAAGTAGCTTAATAAAATGGATGGATTCTCCCAACAGCAACAATTATTATCTTGTTCTTATTACCATTGTGGTTCGTTCTTTATCAGGAACCCAGCAGGTCTAGTTCTTGAATTGCCAAGGGAATTTTTTTAAAACAATAGTTTTAAACTGTGTAGGGACTCACTAGTGAAATGTGCAACCAATCGGTTGTTTCAGTCTTATTTTAAACTGAAATAGAATTTCAAAGTTCAGAGTATAATACATAATAAGTAATTCCTTGTCTGGTTTAGCTTTTTTTTTTTAAACTATACATATCTTTATATCTGTATGTACTACATGAGAGATAAAATGTATTTTTTTATTGTGACTTGTCAAAATGCTTGAAAGTCACTATTCTGCATTTTGAGTTTTGAAAAATAGAAAAAATCCAGATTTTTTGGAAATATTTCAAAGATGGATTATTTTTTGTTGGGAGGGATGGGCAATGCTGGTGAAACCCACTGGTGAAATGGGTTTTCCTAAAGAGAATGAATATTTTACTCCCATTTATGCTGCTGCTACTGCTGCTAAGTCGCTTCAGTCGTGTCCGACTCTGTGTGACCCCATAGATGGCAGCCCACCAGGCTCCCCCATCCCTGGGATTCTCCAGGCAAGGACACTGGAGTGGGTTGCCCTTTCCTTCTCCAATGCATGAAAGTGAAAAGTGAAAGTGAAGTCGCTCAGTCGTTTCTGACTCTTAGCGACCCCATGGACTGTAGCCTACCAGGCTCCTCCGTCCATGGGATTTTCCAGGCAAGAGTACTGGAGTGGGGTGCCATTGCCTTCTCTGCCCATTTATGCTAGAAAGTCCCTAATCCTCAGTCAAGAAAAGAGGTGTCATTTTGAAGCAGGGTGGAGTGTGTGGAGCAGGAAGCTTTTTCCTTTTATTGGTGCCAGGAGGATCTAAGACTTGTCTTTCAAACAGGGAGTGGGCTGATGTGGGTCCTGGCCATATGGCAGTGGCCACGAGTGGTGGCAGGTGAGGGTGCAGTGTTTGCGGAGCTTCTGGCCTCAGAAAGACACACCTCATGGCCCCCTCGCAAGGGGAAGAGGCACGGAGCCTGGCTCTGAGAGAGAGAAAGTAGTGCTCTTTCCATGAACACTGGCAACAAAGGGGAGGAAGCTCAGCTTGAGAATGGGGTTTGTTCTCATAGAGGTAGGAAAGCCAGAGAACTGGAGGGAATGTTCCACAGCCCACATGAAGCCCAATCATAGAAATACCAAAAAGGGATGCCATAATGGGGGTCTTTTAGAAAAAAGCTAGTTTCCAACCGATAAGCTTGTGCTGACTCTCAAGACGTGAGAAGTGAACATAGAGGTTCTGAACTTCATGGCCCTCCTTTAAGAGGTAGGGCTCGGTGCAACCTCATACTGACCATGACTAAAATGAATCTCTGAGCTGATAGCCTTGTCAGGAACACTTTCTTTGGCTTGAGCATTATGTTTTCCTTTGGATCTCTTTTAAAATGTAAACATAATGTGAGGGGTAACATTGAGTTTATAATATGTCTTTGTATTAATGAATAAAAAACTCACTTTTCTAAAGTGAGGAGAAGATGACAGAGAGCTTGGTGAAGGGAAAATGGTGAAGAAAAGGGTCAGTGAGGACATGCTTTGCCACTTTGCAATTTTCCCAAGGGGCTGGCCTTGATATCTGTGAATAGCTGTACCTGATCTTGCACACTAGAACACATCCAGTAGGCTGTACCTGGGGGATGGTGGCAGAGGCAACAGGATACAAGTTCAAGAGCAAAATTCTGCATGATGTGGAAATAGATAATCAACCATACACAATTATAGAACATCTACTGCCAGGTACAAAGTTCTGTGCTGAGCAATAAACATAATTCCTCAATAATTTATAATCTAGTTGAAAGAGAGGACATATGTAGCAAAAGATTGTTGTTTAGTTGCTAAATCCTGTCTGACTCTTCTGTGACCCCATGGACTGTAGCCCTCCAGACTCCTCTGTCCACGGCATTTCCCAGACAAGAATACTAGAGTAGGTTGCTATTTCCTTCTCCAAGGGAATCTTCCTGATCCAAGGATCAAACCCATGTCTCCTGAATTGGCAGGCAGGTTCTGAGCCACCAGGGAAGCCTGTAGCAAAAGATACCTAATAATAAAAGGCAAGTGAATATCTTTATATGATATTTAGATAGTTTCAAGTGAGGTTTTTTTTTAGCCCCAAATTCCATGATGTTGAAGTTTTTTTCTGAACTAAATGCCAAAATATCTCAAATTCTGATTTTGAGATTCATTCATTCATTCATTCATTCATTTTTTCTTTGACCACCTATACCAAGTACAGGCTTTAAAGACTATGTCAGTTACTTTGGGGGACAGGATGTCTGGAAACTAGAATTCTTCAAACATCTCTCCAAATTTTGTTAAATTTTAGATAGAAATAAAGTTTGTTTGGGTCAGATGAGGTTCTTGAAGTAAAAACAAAGTAATTGCAAATCAGCTAAAACCTCTTTGGATTATAGTGGAAGCAATGTAGAAATGACCCTTAAGTAAATTAGAATGGATGAGGACTTAGGTAATTAAAGTCTCTTCCCTGTAGCTCACCCAGAAATCAGGAAGTAAGGGTAGTTTGTATTAAGATCTCATAAATAAACATACAGCTTACCAGCCCCCAGAGATGGAAAAGTCATTCCTGAGTGTGCTAGATAGAAGGCTCAGAGATAAGTGACTTACCTCTTGTCACCCTGATTGAAAGTATATTAGCTTCTTTAAATCAAGAATTATAGTGATTTCTTCAGTGGTACAGTTATAAGGAATGACTACTGTGACTTGCATAAACCAAGCTTATTTAAATACTGTTTCGGGAAAGAACATATGCTACTATTAAAGAGTTGTAATAGAACAACTGTAATCCCATAAGGTAAAGCTAGCTGAGAATATTCATGTTTGCTTTCAGATATGAGTCCATTATTTATGTAGAATAATTAAATATCTCTGTAGATGTTTTCTCCAGGGAGACTCTTGAAACTTTTACAACTTTCAGGCCCAAACTTGTTAGTTATTTCAAGACGGAAAATTCCAGTCTTATGTGAAGTCTGTGATAAAATCAAAATTGATTCATTTAATTCATTGATCAGATTTTTGGAGTGGCTGTGATACGCAAAGTATACAGCTGCTATGGTACGATGTATACCTGTGAAAAGGCAAAATTCTGTCTTTTGAGGTGCTGAGGTCTAAAAAGGAAGAATAACAAATGCAAAGGTAATCAATTCCAAAACTGAGAGAGGAATGTTTGGTTATTCTAATGGGTAAATGAGTCAATGAACTGGGATTTGAGATAAAGATGGAATTCCAGTTGTGAACATTTGGGAAGAAGTCACTTCATGGACAAGTAATAGAATGAATGATGACCAGGATCGAGCTAGAGGAAAGCTTATTAATGGAATAGCAGTTCGCCATTCAGAACAGCCATGGAGTCAGCTCACTGCTGCGTTCCCTGGTTGTCACCGTGCGCCTTGTTCTGGCCCCGCACAATCCTCCCTGCTAGAGGAAAGGGAGCCGTGTGCTCTTTAGCAAAGGTTAACGAGGGAAGGAAGTGCTTTACGCTTCCCGGCAACAGGCACATTTAACATGCGGTTTCTGTTGGTAATGCTATAAGCCTTGGTGTTATCTGACACTTTTGTCAGTGTGTGAGAGGAGAGGGAAGAGACTGGAAATGAGCACTCCTTCCAGCATTCCTCCAAATATGAAGAAGCAGGGCCAACAGCCAGCTCTTTCTTCCTAGTTCTTTGAGTTTCTGTGTACGTAAGAGCCTTGTCTTGCCTTTGCACCCAGCTGCCACTGGGATGCTAAGTGGAAGAACTTGGAATTCACTTCTGGGGTGAGCTGGTCAGATTCAGGGAGGAGCCAAGGAGAGCTGACACTGCTGTACTATTTATTCTGGGGCTGCTGCTGAGTCAGAAGAATAAATGGCTTCCAGGAGGTGCTAGTGCTAAAGAATCTGCCTGGCAATGCAGGAGACGTGAGATGCGGGTTTGATCCCTGGGTCAGAAAGATCCCCTGGAGTAGAAAATGGTATCCCATTCCAGTATTCTCGCCTGGAAAATTCCATGGGCAGAGGAGCCTGGTGTGCTACAGCCCATGGGGCTGCAAAGAGTTGGACACGACTGAATGACTGAGCACACGCCCACAGAGAAGACTAAACACAGTGCTTCAGAAGTCAGAGTATTTCATATCTTTCTTGATTATTCATTTCTTCGCACAGTACTTACCACTCAGCCCGCCAAACTCCTTCTTGATAATTTTTTTCTTATTTAATGGATAAGACTGGCTTGGGATCAAATGCACACGAATTAAATAAATGTGGCTGATCATCTTTTTTGATGGCAAGACGAACTTCTTAATGAGCTCTAACATAAACAATTATTATTTTTTTATTGTTCCATAGTTCTCAGCCCCAGCCTCATATTAGAATCACCTTGAGGGTTTAAAAAAAACCCAGTTTCCAGGCTGCCCCCAGGTCAGTTACACCAGACCCCCAATTACATCAGGCATCAGCGTTCTTTAAAGTTCTATAGGTGATTCCACTGTGCAGCTGATGCTGACAACACTGTTCTAAATGTCTCAAGGATGAATAATAAATCCAAACTGGTAGTAGGTGAAAATATACATGCATTTAATGTTTAAGTAAGTATCAGATTATTAGCAGTTCTCAACAAACATATTTCCTTTTTTTTAAAAGAGTCTTTTAGGAAGTAACCTTCATACATTGTTATAGAACATTATTTTAGTGATGTCTCTCTACTAGTAACATGAAGAATGTTGCATATAAACTGTCTGGAGACTGTGGCATTATTTGCAAACTTGCCAGAGAATGCAGCAGATTTTACAAGGGCTTATGAGAGCAGTATGCTTCATTTTTGTTAGTATAGAAGCGGCTTCAAATTTAGCCCCCTGTTAAAAGAACACCCAGAGACTAAAAGTGAGAAGAGTCTGATCCCTTGTTCACTCCCAGCTAATGTGAGAGACCCTTATTTCTAAATCATGACATCTTTGGCTGTTTCCTCTCTTCACCATTCATTCAAATGAAAAATCTGTTAAATCTGTCTCTGCAATTTCATTTTATACCTCCACCATTTCTCCATTTTCATGGTTACTATCCTAAATCAAACTCTTACTGTCTTTGCCTTGGTAATTGTCATATGCTCTCCACCTCATTTTTCTTATATGTAGCCTTAAGGCCTGAGGACACCCTGTCTTTACGCACCTATAGTGGTTCTCAATTGCCCACAGAAATGTTACAACTCATAAGCCAGGCATTCAAGCTTTCCATTATCTGGCCCCAGACCTCCTTTCCAAGACTACTTCCTTTGTGTGTAGTTCTGTGGAACCGATCTAGCTGCTCGGTTATCCTCAGACATGACTATGATTCTTTCTGCTATCAGAACTCTTGCTTATGCTGGTATTTCTACCAGTGTCCACATCCTGTCCAGTATGGAAGGCTTAAATTTTGTCTGTTTCACAAAACCCTGACCCTCAGAGCTAAAAGCAGTAGTTTCCTACTGTGATCCATTACATTTTATTCAAACCACTTTTTAAATATTTCTCAAAAAATTTTTAATCCTTCTGTGTCTGTTCACTTATTTGTGAAATGGGAATAGCGATACCTGAAAGATGGTTTGTGAAGAGTAAATTAGATCATATATGAAAGAGCCCAATTTTTAAAGTCTTTCCTTCCTTCTTCTCTCCCTTCCTTTCTTCCTTCTTTCCTTCCCTCTGTCTTTCCATTCTTTCCTTCATTTACATACTTTTTTTTATTGCCCATTATATCTTTGTAAATTTCTTGTGGACAGGGCCCTGTGACTGATAAATTTTTGTTTTTTACACAATTTTTATGGTAATGTTTTACAATGTAAGCACTCATGTACATGTTTGTCATAAAATGGCCCGATATTCATGACTTGCTATAGAAGTTATAGTCAAGGTTTAAGAGAAGAGACATAGATCAGAAATCCAATGATTGTTTTGATGGCATAATAGTAACAATATTTAATAATTATTATTATAATAATTTTAAATTATCCTCTGTATTTACCTCAAAACTCATAGAGGAAATCTTTGTTATCTTGATAACAGATTAGATAAGGTGATTTAGGTGACTTAAGCATTAGGCGTGGATTCAGACCAAGGCCTTTCCAGTTTGAAAGCACATGTTATTCTAGCACCAAGACTGGGTATATTCTCCCTAAGGTCATGTCTGCCTGGTAGCAATCATTGCAGATAATCCTTCTTTCACTATAGTTGTTTCCTAGGTCCACAGGAAAGTAAGGGGTAGCCATGACAGGAGGTTGGTGAGAAGAAATTCTGAACAGAGTGGCTGGGTCTGGGTAGAACAGATTTGGGAGTAAAGAGATTAAGCAGGCTCTGGTTATTACCCTGTCTGCATGCTTCTCAGGCTATATCAGAGTCCAAAAACAATGCCTACTGTGGTTGCATCCTTAGGATTGGCACAGGTCAGTAGTCCTCTCAGCGGCAAGTTTGGATTCCTCCTTCTTTCTCTCCCCTGTTTTAGTTTGTGTGCATTATTAATTTTCCTGTGGTTAGTAGCCCCCCTCTTCCCAAGGGATGTTTGGCTCTAAGGAAGCTAAATGCTTCCTTTGCCACTGGTTATTTTCTGGTGCCTCTGGTATGCTTTTAGAGACTCTTCTAATGATGTCATTCCAAAGAGTCTCCTTCTGTAATTGCCACTGAGGGAACAAGAGATCCTGCCACTACATTCTCACCTCTCCCACCATTGCCAACATTGTTGTTGTTTTTTAGTTGCTCGATCGTGTCTGACTCTTTGTGACCCCATGGACTGCAGCACTCCAGGCTTCCCTGTCCATCACCAACTCCTGGAGCTTACTCAAACTCATGTCCATTGAGTTGGTGATGCCATCCAACCATCTCATCCTCTGTCATCCCCTTCTCCTCCTGCCTTCAATCTTTCTCAGCATCAGGGTCTTTTCCGAGGAGTCAGTTCTTTGCATCAGGTGGCCAAAGTATTGGAGCTTCAGCTTCAGCATTAGTCCTTTCAGTGAATATTTGGGACAGATTTCTTTTAGGATTGACTGGTTTGATCTCCTTGCAGTCCAAGGAACTCTCAAGAGTCTTCTCCAGCACCACAGTTGGAAAGCATTAATTCTTCAGAACTCAGCCTTCTTTCTAGTCCAATTCTCACAACTGTACATGACTACTGGATAAACCATAGTTTTGACTATAGAGAGCTTTCTAGGTGGATTCTAATCCTGCAGGAGGCCTAGCTACTTCTCTAGCATTGAGTTCTATAAAATAATTCCATGCTGCTGCTGCTAAGTCACTTCAGTCGTGTCCGACTCTGTGCGGCCCCATAGATGTCAGCCCACCAGGCTCCCCCGTCCTTGGGATTCTCCAGGCAAGTCTTTTATTTATTTATTTATTTTTCATTTATTTTTATTAGTTGGAGGCTAATTACTTTACAATATTGTAGTGGTTTTTGCCACACATTGACATGAATCAGCCATGGAGTTACATGTGTTCCCCATCCCGATCCCCCTTCCCACCTTCCTCCCCATCCCATCCCTCTGGGTCTTCCCAGTGCACCAGCCCCAAGCACTTGTCTCACACATCCAACCTGGGCTGGTGATCTGTTTCACCCTTGATAGTATACTTGTTTCAATGCTGTTCTCTCAGAACATCCCACCCTCGCCTTCTCCCACAGAGTCCAAAAGTCTGTTCTATACATCTGTGTCTCTTTCTGTTTTGCATATAGGGTTGTCGTTACCATCGTTCTAAATTCCATATATATGCATTAGTATACTGTATTGGTCTTTATCTTTCTGGCTTACTTCACTCTGTATAATGGGCTCCAGTTTCATCCATCTCATTAGGACTGGTTCAAATGAATTCTTTTTAATGGCTGAATAATATTCCATTGTGTATATGTACCATAGCTTCCTTATCCATTCGTCTGCTGATGGGCATCTAGGTTGCTTCCATGTCCTGGCTATTATAAACAGTGCTGCGATGAACATTGGGGTGCACGTGTCTCTTTCAGATCTGGTTTCCTCAGTGTGTATGCTCAGAAGTGGGATTGCTGGGTCATATGGCAGTTCTATTTCCAGTTTTTTAAGGAATCTCCACACTGTCCTCCATAGTGACTGTACTAGTTTGCATTCCCACCAACAGTGTAAGAGGGTTCCCTTTTCTCCACACCCTTTCCAGCATTTGTTGCTTGTAGACTTTTGGATAGCAGCCATCCTGACTGGCGTGTAATGGTACCTCATTGTGGTTTTGATTTGCATTTCTCTGATAATGAGTGCTGTTGAGCATCTTTTCATGTGTTTGTTAGCCATCTATATGTCTTCTTTGGAGAAATGTCTGTTTAGTTATTTGGCCCATTTTTTGGTTGGGTCATTTATTTTTCTGGAATTCTTTTAATAAATTCTTCCCGTCAGCTGAAGTGAGCATGATGGGTTCTTTTTGTTAATCCAAACAATCCTCTAACTGAGAATTAACTAATTTTAAAAGCATTCTCAAAATCCAAGCTTAATTTGCTTTTTCTCATGATGAGTCATTAATCTAGGTTGAGTCCCCATGATCCCATTCCTTATTAGGATCTACAAGTTGACAGTCCTTAATGTCTCTTCTATATAACTGCTTATTTATGGAGTGTCATGAGGTTTTCAATACTTTGGTTTTATAGCAAATGCATATCACTTAATCTCTCAACTCTGCAATAATACTCCTAGGCCAACCAACCCTTCTAGTCCACCTTTTCCTCTTTTCTTTTTCTTCCTTTCTCCCTTCCTTCCTCTCTCTCCCTTCCCTCTCTTCCTCTTTCTTTCCTTCCCCTCTTCCTTCCTTCTTTCTTTCTTTCCTTCCCTCCTTCCTTCATCTCCATGATATCATGGAGTAGAAGAATCAGGGAGAACAGCATAGAATTGGAAATCAGAAGGCATCCTCCATCCAGCTTACTAAATCAACCGAGCCTGGTCATCTAACCTCTCCGGGCCTCTGGGGAAATTATACCCATGTCTCTTCCATCATGAAAATCCTATGATTCAATAATTCTCTCCCCATACTGGAACATATCATGTAATGATAGAATTCAGTAGAAAATTTGTTCAGGGTATGTGTTTTCCAAACTTATTAGACCCTGGAATACTTTTTTGTTCTATTGATGTGTGGTTGATTTCAATGTTACATTAGTTTCTTGTGTAGAGCAAAGTGATTCAGACATGCTTCTGCTGCTTAGTTGCTCAGTCATGTCTGATTCTTTGCGATATCATGGATTCAGTCATATCTGTACATATATATCTATTCTTCACAGTATTTTCCATTATGGTTTATTACGGGATATTGAATATAGTTCCCTGTGATATATAGTAGGGCCTTGTTGTTTACCTCTTTTATGTATAGTACTTTGTGTGTGCTAATCCAAAGCTCCTAATTTATCCCTGCCCCCTCCCCACTATCCCTTTTGGTAATCTCTGTCTGTGAGTCTGTTCCTGTTTCATAAATAAGTTCATTTATATCATATTTTAGAGTCCACGTATAAATGATATCATATGGTATTTATCTTTTCTTTTGAACTTGCATCACTTAGTGTGATAATTTCTAGGTCCATTCATGTTGTTGTAAATGGTATTCTTTCCTCATTTTTATGGCTGAGTAGTATTCCACACATACATGCATATGTATACAACATCTTATCTATTCATCTGTTGATAGACATTTAGTTTGCTTTCAGTGTGTTGGCTATTTAAATAGTGGTATACGTATTGAGGTGCATGCATCTTTTTGAATTAGAGTTTTGTCTGGGCATATGCCTAGGAGTAGGATTGCTGGATCATATGACAATTCTATTTTTAATTTTTTGAGGAAGGTCCATACTGTTTTCCATAATGGCTCTACTAATTTACATTTCTACCAACAGTGTAGGAGGGTGCCCTTTTCTTCACACTGTCTCCAGCAATTTTTATTTGTAGACTGTTTAATGATGGCCATTCTGATATGGAATACAGAATACTTTTTAAATAATTACATAGTGATATAAGATTAGCAATAGTTAATAGGATATAATATACACTTCGATTAAAGAGAACAAAAAAAAAGATCTATGATAAGTCAGTTGCTGCAAGGAATGGCAAAAAACAATTCATATTCTAATTTAATACAGGACCAAAACAATAGTACATGTTAAATAAATCATTTTCATTTGTATTGGGAAAATAAAAAAGACAAAAATAGCTAAAATAAGATTACATAATAAAGAGAAATTATTATGAAGAGTCAATGTATCAGCAAAACTAGTGGTTGGATACTACTGAAATGATGATAATTTAGATTCTACCTCAG
The DNA here is from genome assembly GCF_033118175.1 of Dama dama. Classification (NCBI taxonomy): domain Eukaryota; kingdom Metazoa; phylum Chordata; class Mammalia; order Artiodactyla; family Cervidae; genus Dama; species Dama dama. The sequence goes on from NC_083705.1 coordinate 27,124,801, forward strand.
GCATTTATGATTCATGCAATTTTCTGGGTTTCTTTCAATTTCTTCAATGCAAATTCTTGCCTGAGAATAATGCGTATACAAGTCTGTTTGAATACATTAAATATCTTTTAGACAAAACAATGTTATTGGAAAGTTTTTTTCTTGAAACACTTCAAGATGTTGCGGTTTGAGAAAAGCTGACCTAGATAAACCTAAAACCATATGTTTTTCAATGAGTAGCCTATTTTTCCCCTCTTCATCTTTCACTTCTGCCTACATGCTTGCATACAGAGCTATAAGACTGACCTAGTCTCTCCTGGACTTTTGTGTTCTGTGACATTACGTACATTTTGTTATATATAGCAGTAAGTCTGGATTTGCACTTTTCTAGATGTCAGTGGCAGTGGTTCCTTGTACACATTTAAACTTACCTGAATGCATTATATTTCTTGAGAATAGTCTTGCTACTTAAGGGTTTTTCACTAAAACTATTGTGTATGATTAATGTATAATGTTGCCTAGTAAGAACTTGGAATGTGTATATTAAAAGAGTTATAAATTAAACTTAATCACTGATTTGTTTCTTCCATATATCTTGAGAAAAACCCTATCGCTATAGCCTTTTTTTTGACTAATCCTTCATATAATAAACCTAAGCTTCAATCATCTTGAATGAATTGGTCTATTTAAGAAACCCTTTGGCTTAGTGATGAACTATATTCCTACTCAAGGAGCCAAACATCATGAAGAAACTTCCATCAGTGTATAACAGCAGCTTCATCATTTTGAAAATTTAAACTTCTACCTTCAGGGATAAATATATGAATCCTAGCACCATCAGAACTTCTACGATCACACTGAAAGTACTTGACTGAGCTGAGTTGTGCTAGAATGGAATTGCTAATTTACAAAGGTAGAATTACTGAATTAAAATATAATGCTACTTTCAGCAATAAAAGGCCTTAATGGCACAACTTTACTATCCTAAATACAATTTATTTGATCATTAAAACTAGAGGGTGAATGTAGATGCCAACATTACAGTGATACTAATAATTAAAAGTAAAAGTAAATAAGTAAAAGTACTTACAGTACTTTATACTAGTACTTTTCTTTTTGCTATTTGCACTAATATTAATTATTGTGGTTTTAATCTTGGCTAGAGAGATCACATAGCATAGTTTAGTGAAACTGAGCTCATATTTGTAGGCACTTCAGGATTTATATTTTGAGCTCACACACAGACTTAGGTTCAGTGAGAAAGTGAATATTTAGTACAAAGAACAATATGAAAAAAAGCAACAGCATGAGTACAGAATGGGAAATACTTCATTGTGTTTACAGTTGTCATGAAAAAGAATAGTTAATTGCAAGTACTAGGTAAACCAATATTGATATATCTAATATATCAGTGAGATATATCAATGGGATGAATTTATTTAAAATCCTCTAACTGGAATCTTTCTGTGAGAGAAAGACGATCAACATTATTTGAAATATTCTTGCTCAGACAAGAAAGTTATCAGGAGTTCATTGTGTACTAAGAATAGTCAGGCCATCTGTGGAATGTCCTATTCATTGACAACTTAGAACAGTTTCCCAGTATAACCTGCAGCGTACTAGCTCTTTGTACATGAGCAAATACTGGGTTGGCCAAAATATTTGTTCAATGTACCCATATGTTATTACAGAAAAACTCAAGCAAATTTTTTTGCCAACCCAATAGTATTAAGAGGAAAGCCTATGGTCAGCAAAATTTGGAAAGTTGATTTGTGAAGCAGATTCAACAGTGTCTTTTGGGAAGTACTTCTTGGAGACTTATGTACCAATATGCATTTTAAGTGTCCAAGAGAGGATGACATAGGGGAACCTGGAGTGAAATGTCCTACCCCAGTGTCCTCAAGTAATTTGCATTCGCCTCAAAGTACTTGTGAATGAATGAATATTCATTGGAAAGACTGATGCTGAAGCTGAAGCTCAAATACTTTGGCCACCTGATGTGAAGAGCTGACTCACTGGAAAAGACTCTGATGCTGGGAAAGATTGAGGGCAGGAGAAAAAGGGGGCAACAGAGGATGAGATGGTTGGATGGCATTAGCGACTCAGTGGACATGAATTTGAGCAAACTCCAGTAGATAGTGAAGGACAGGGAAGCCTGGAGTGCTGCAGTCCGTGGGGTCGCAAAGAGTTAGACACAATTGAGTGACTGAGCAACAACAAAGTACTTAAATTCTATGTTCATCCCCTGACCTTTCTTCTGGTACTGTGATCCTCCTATCATTGCCTTTTCTGCCACTGTCTTGACTGTGACACTCTGCATTGGCTCTCTCATTTCTTTCCTCAGATAAAGACATGCTCTGTTTCATAAAAATAATCTTAATTTCGCTTTTCTCTCCACACTCTCTTTTTTTATTTTAACTTCCTCTTGCTACCTTCGGCATTTGATGACTTTTCTTCCCCACATTTTTGAGTGAGAACTATTTATTATTCTTGGATAATCTTGCAGAATAGTATTTCATGCTACATGCCTGGGGGCATGTTCAATTAGCAATACTGGTGGTGCAGTAGTAAAGAATCTGCCTGCAGGAGATGCAAGATATAGGGTTCAATCCCTGGGTTGGGAAAATGCCCTGGAGAAGGAAATGGCAACCCACTCCAGTATTCTTGCCTGGAAAATTCCATGGACAGAGGAACCTGGCGGGCAACAGCCCATGGGGTCACAAGGAAGTCAAGCATGAATGAGAGTCTGAGCACAAACACACAAACAAAAGAAGCAAAGAAAAAAAATAATGAATTTGAAAATCAGGTATTTGTCTTTCAACGATTGAGGGGTTCATCAATGAGAAAGGGAGTAGAATAATTCTAGTTTAGAGCAGAGTTTATTAACCTTGTGTGTGTGTGTGTGTGTGTGTGTGTGTGTGTGTGTGTGTATCCCAGATCCCTTTGACAGACTAGGTAAGTCTATGAATGCCTTCTCAATATGATGTTTTTAAGTATGGCATATACTAATAGGATGAAAGAGGAAATTGTGTTAAATTATCAAAATATTGACAAATTTTTCTCTAATACTATAATGCATCTTGATTTATGCACTAACAAGATCTAGCAGGTCTAATATTTACCATACTTTGTTTTGAAATATTTACAACAATTCTAATGAGAAAATATCTGTGATTGTCATTAGTGACAAAGTTACACAAACTACTGTGGTTTGGTGACTGTATTCATAATGGAAGAAACAGCTATTTTTCAGTTAGAACTTAGTGAAAATATAGATGTAATGCTTTCCGTACAAATTCATCAGCTTCCCAAATTGGTGAACACCAGGTTAAAAATTACTATAATAAATGGTGGAATGATGAGTTTCAAAGTGTTAGATTTAAGTTCATTGTAAATATATATATATATATGTGTGTGTGTGTGTGTGTGTGTATATATATATATATGGAAGGACTTTCTCAAGAAGTAATAATCTACCTATAAATGAAAATATTCAGTTCGCTTCTGGATAACCAAATGTTGAAAATTTTGTAATTCTAATTTGTAATGCTAATTCATGTTAGTTAGCATCTTTTGAGTGCTTACTGGTTTTTAAACACTGAATTGGGAGCAATTTATGCTTTTAGTTCTTTTAATCTTTTTAACAGTTCTATGGGATTATCTCCACTCTATAGATAAGACAATTTAAGGATTTATTTGGGGATCTGGGGATTTACCAGAAGTTTGCTACAAGTAAGTGGTACAATGTGACCGCAAACTCAAATCTTGGGGACTCCAAAGCCCATGATTGAAGCTTATTTGGTGGTAGTTTTGGGGACTGATTGGAAAGGTGAGAGAATTGGCGATCTTTGAGAGTTCATCCTCCTCAACTGATAGACATTGGCAGAATGAAGACCCAAAGAAGTTAGGTGACTTATTCTGGGTGACACAATTTGCAGCAGAGTCAGAAATTGGACTCTGATGTCTTGTTTATAGGGGAACATGAGAAGCTTTTATTCTTTAACTTACCATCTGTTAGAAGCCAAACACATCTTAAAGAAGAAGGTAATGGAAGATACTATGGTTTGGGATAGAGTATATGATCCTTTTCTACTTATTTTTGTTAATACAGATATGTCTCAGAATGTCTTTACTAATTAGTTCACTCATTTTTAATGAAAACAAAGCTACTTGATATATCAAATAAGGAACTTTCCAGTACTACAGCTTGTGCCTTTGATATGTTTATATTAAGAAAAAATTTCTCTTTAATAACTATGTCCTTATCAATTTTATTTCCCATGTAAGTGTCTCTTTGGCATATTGTGAATCTTAAAGTAAATGCATAATACATGAATTGATGAGTATAATTGGTTTGCTGGTTTCCTATTATTCTTACCAGAACCCCCCAGATAGCTGATTATTTATAATGAACTAATTCTATTTTTTCCACTGAGAAATAGTTATAATTAAATTTATCATTTATTTATAATGAAGAAAGGAAATGCCTAAATTAATTCAAAATCCAATATGTAAATTCTTTCTGCAATAGGATGACATGTAAGTAATAAACAATTTAAAGACATTTCTTAAAAGCAGACATTAATCTTTAGAGCAGTTTTGGTTCACATCAAAATTGAGAGGAAGGCATAGAGATTTCCTATACATCTGTTGTCATATGAATATCAGAATCTGTGTGGGACATTTCTAAATGGCCACAGTTAATACAGAGGCTCCAAAATGTTTTTCAAAACAAAATGTTTTCAGTTGCAACACTTGAAAAATCTTGACCTCACATCTGTAATTTTTTGATGAAAAGACAAGGGCAGGCCTGTGCATTCAACCTGTGCATTGACTTAGGGCCCTACACTTGGTTGGGCGCTGTAAATGATGTTCATTTCAGTTCACTTCAGTCGCTCAGTCGTGTCCGACTCTTTGCGACCCCATGAATCGCAGCACGCCGGGCCTCCCTGTGATGTAGCTGGTCCTAAATGAGGGATGCAAATCAAGTTACAGTAGTCAAAGTACTGATTGGCTATGTAAATTAAACCTGAAAAGATAATGATAGCATAGAGAACATCTTGACCTTGTTAATAATGCTTTCTCTCATGCATTCAACGTTTTTTGCTTCCTGTTTTCCACCTATAGAACTGTTTAGGTTCTATCACTGTGTAGTTTTTGGCCCTTTCTTTCTCCCTCCAGAGACTTAAAAAAGACATTATGATTAAGCATATGCAATATCCAAAGATTCCCCAGCATCTTTTCCAAGCTGTCATATGAGCATTTACATATTGTTATATATAAAATATGTATTTTAAGTGAATTTTTGTACCTTTCTAAGCTAAGAGTACATAATATAAAAATCTGCCATTTTCTTTTCAATTTAAGATAACTATTTATATTTCGCTTAATTACTGTTCAAATCACTGTAGCACAAATATTGATGACAGAATTAGAGTCTGCTTTTTAATGAAATGTCAGTCAATGGAATTAAATGGAACTTTGTTTTCCTCTTCTTATAAGAGAGTAGCTTAACTATAATTTACTTCAAAAAAGTATACTGTTTCCCAGAAAAAGGAAACCTTAAATTATTTTGTCCCAATCAGTTTTACGAAAATGCTTGAAGGCAAATTGACTTCCCTTTGACTTTGAATGTTCTGTTTGTATCATTGAGGTATAGTAAATTTCACCCTAGTAAATTAACAGGGATGAAAGATGATTGTGAGCTGTGAGATAAATACTGCCCACATGGGTAGCTTTCAAAGTAGCAACAGTGTGGATATTCCTTAAAAAACTAGAAATAGAACTGCCATATGACCCAGCAATCCCACTCTTGGGCATACACACTGAGGAAACTAGATCTGAAAGAGATATGTGCACCCCAGTGTTCATTGCAGCACTGTTTATAATTGCCAGGACATGGAAGCAACCTAGATGCCCATCAGCAGACGAATGGATAAGGAAGCTATGGTACATATACACCATGGAATATTACTCAGCCATTAAAAAGAATTCATTTGAATCAGTTCTAATGAGATGGATGAAACTGGAGCCCATTATACAGAGTGAAGTAAGCCAGAAAGATAAACACCAATACAGTATACTAACGCATATATAGGGAATTTAAAAAGATGGTAACGACAACCCTATATGCAAAACAGAAAAAGAGACACAGATGTACAGAACAGACTTTGGGACTCTGTGGGAGAAGGCGAGGGTGGGATGATCTGAGAGAACAGCACTGAAATAAGTATACTATCAAGGGTGAAACAGATCACCAGCCCAGGTTGGATGCATGAGACACGTGCTCAGGGCTGGTGCACTGGGAAGACCCAGAGGGATGGGATGGAGAGGGAGGCAGGAGGGGGGATAGGGATGGGGAACACATGTAAATCCATGGCTGATTCATGTCAATGTATGGCAAAAACCACTACAATATTGTAAAGTAATTAGCCTCCAACTAATAAAAATAAATGAAAAAAAGAAAAGAAAAGAAAAGAAAAAAACAAACAACAACAACAACAAAAAAACAAAGTAGCCAGCCTTAGTGTATTAGTTAGAGTAACTGATATTAACTGCTATAACAAATAAAACCCCAAATTCCAGTGGCTAAAACAATTGAAGTTTCTCTGTTATTCATGCAAAGTGAGTTGATATTTCTGGTTGGTGGACTGCCTTCTGCCTGGGCACTCAAGATATCTAAATTTCTGTCTATGAATCTCTGGCTTTCTTTTCCTCTTAGGCTTCAAATCTCTCTCCCATCACTAGATGAAGGGAAGCCAGAGAAGTTTTCTATGAGCAGGCTCAGAAGTGGCATACATTGCTTCAACTCCTTATTTTCACACATTCATGCAGCGAAATGTGATCTAGGCGTTAGCCCACAGAAGAAGAAATGAATTTTGCTCCCTCTTTGCCTCTCTGGTCAAATGACACTGTGCCATAACCAAATTAATTCCTTTCTATAATCCTTAAAAAAGTATGTTACCTCATAATTTTGTGCCTGTTTCTTTTGAGCAGTACTATTCAGTAGACTTCTTGACTGACCTATGCCAAGATCATTGATGTTGACTCAGGATTATAGTTTTGGCTAAGTTATTCCAATCTCAGAGGCTTAATGTGTATCATTTCAGATCTTGTCTGATGGCCAGAAAATAAGTGGGATCTTTCCCAGTCTTACTAGTTTGATGTAGTCTCACTCTCCCTCTGTGTTCTCATAGTACCTCTTCCTTGGTGTCGTTTATAAAACTGTCTCCCAGTTTTCTTCTTTCATCTCTGGGTTCTCCTCCTGTAGCTCCCCTTTAACTTCCATTAAATGTTGGGAGGTCCTCAAGCTTGATTGGAGATCCCCCCTTTTCTTACCCTGTAAGTCCATGCCTCTGACTTCAATGGCCACTTACATACCCAAAATTCACTAACTTATTTATTCAACCAGTTTACGCTCTGGAGATTCAGATCTGTATATGCTACTGCCTTGTCAATATTTCTCATTAAGATCCCACTTTATATCCAACATATCCAAAATTAAAGACATGGTCTCTTCTCATTGCCTGTTTACTATTCCATATTTTCCTATGAGCTATGTTCATAGTTCCTCTGAATTTTGTAAATATAAATATCAATCTTCATCCAATTATTTATCTTCACCCTCTTCTTCATTACTACAAGCATTCTATTGCTAAGACCTATCAGAATTGTTGTTTTTGTTCAGTCACTAAATTGTGTCCAACTCTTTGTGATCCCATGAACTGCAGCCCACCAAGCTTCTGTGTCTTTCACTGTTTCCAGAAGTTTGCTCAATCTCATATCCATTAAGTCAGTGGTGCCATCCAACTATCTCATTTTCTGTCATCCCCTTCTCCTCCTACCCTCAATCTTTCCCAGCATCAGGATCTTTTCCAATGAATCAGATCTTTGTATCTGGTGGCCAAAGTGTTGGAACTTCAGTTTCAGCATCACTCCTTCCAATGAATATTCAAGATTGATTTTATTTAGGGTTGACTGGTTTGATCTCCTTGCTGTCCAAGGGACTCTCAAGAGTCTTTTCCAGCACCACAATTTGAAAGCATCATTCTTTGGTGTTCAGCCTTCTTTATGGTCCAAATTTTACATCCATACATGACTTCTGGAAAAGCCATAGCTTTGACTACATGAACCTTTGTTGGCAAAGTGATATCTATGCTTTTTAATATGCTGTCTAGGTTTGTCATATCTTTCCTTCCAAGGAGTAAGCATCTATTAATCTCGTGGTTGCAGTTATCATCCGCAGTGATTTTGGAGCCCAATAAAATAAAGTCTGTCACTGTTTCTACTTTTTATCCATCTATTTGCCATGAAGTGATGGGATCAGATGCCGTGATCTTAGTTGTTTGAATGTTGAGTTTCAAGCCAGCTTTTTCACTCTCCTTTTTCACCATCATTAAGAGGCTTTCTAAGTTCTTCACTTTCTACCATTAGAGTGGTATCATCTACATATCTGAAGTTGTTAATCTTTCCCCCAGCAGTTTTGATTCCAGCTTGTGCTTAATCCAGCCCAGCATTTCCATGAAGTACTCTCTGCATAAGTTAAATAAGCAGGGTGGCAATATACAGCTTTGATGTATGCCTTTCCCAATTTTGAACCATTCCATCATTCTTGTCCGGTTCTAACCATTCTTCTTGTCCTGAAAGAATACACAGAAGAACTATACAAAAAAGTTTAATGACCTGGAGAACCACGATGATGTGGTCACTCATCTAGAGACAGACATCCTGGAGGGTGAAGTCAAGTGGGCCTTGGAAACCATTACTACGAACAAAGCTAGTGGAGGTAATGCAATTCCTGCAGAGCTAACTGCAGATTAACTGTTCTTCTTGTCCTGCAAATAGGTTTCTCAGGAGACAGATAAGGTGGTCTGGTATTTCCATCTCTTTAAGAATTTTCCACAGTTTGTTGTGATCATATGGTCAAAGGCTTTAGCGTAGTCATTGAAGCAGAAGTAGACGTTTTCTTGGAATTTGCCTGCTTTTTCTATGATCCAACAGATGCTTGCAGTTTCATCTCTGGTTCCTCTTCCTTTTCTAAATCCAGCTTGTACATCTGGACATTCTCAGTTCATGTACTGTTGAAGCCTAGCTTGAAGGATTTGGAGCATTACCTTGTTAGCACATGAAATGAGCACAGTTGTACGGCAGTTCTTTGGCATTGCCTTTCTTTGGGATTGAAATGAAAGCTTACATTTCCCAGTTCTGTGGCCACTGCTGAGTTTTCCAAATTAGCTGACATAATGAATGCAGCACTCTTAATAGCAACCTCTTTTAGGATTTGTAAGTAGCTCTGCAGGAATTGCATTACCTTCACTAGCTTTGTTTGTAGTAATGGTTTCTAAGGCCCGCTTGACTTTACACTCCAGGATGTCTGGCTCTAGATGAGTGACTGCACCATCATGGTTATCCAGGTCATTAAGACCTTTTCTGTATAGTTCTTCTGTGTATTCTTGCCACCTCATCTTAATTGTTTCTGCTTCTGTTAGATCCTAGCCATTTCTGTCCTTTACTGTGCCCATTTTTGCATGACTCTCCAGTTACCTAATGAGTCCATCCTTCTCTCATCATCTTTACCTGTGCCAGCCTATCTACGCTCCCTCCCCATCTCCTCTGTTGTCCACATTTCAGTCAGTCATTGTTTTAAAACAAATTCAACCATATCATGCATCATACACCCTTATCTTAAAACCTGTTAATGGCTTCCCATTGTTCTGAAGAGTGTGGTCCTCCAGGTCCTCTTCAGTCAGAATGACAGCTTGTATCTAGCCTTCTTTCTGCCTTGTCCTGATGCACTCTCTGGCTCATTCTTTGTGTTCCTTCTCCATTGACTTTCCACTCTTTTCCTCTCTCCCAGGAACACTTACTCCCATCTCTCTTTCCCCTTTACTTGATGAGCCCCTCCTCATCCTTCTCACCTTAGAAAATTCACTTCACTCTAGAAGCCTTCTTTGAATTGCTAGACTAGGTCAGGACTCCCTACTTTATGCCATCATATCACCCTGTGTATTTCTTTCACTGTGATTAGATATTCTATCCATTTGTATTGATTAAATGGTTAATATTTCTTTTATTTACTGGAAAGTGTCTGTGTGCTCATCATTTCATTACCAGTACATAGAACAATGTCTATAGCCAAGAAACATTTTATTTCCAACGGCTAGCTCTTCTTTTCTGAATCCCAGCCTGATTCCATCATCTAGTAGAGACTTACTCTGCAATACATATTTATTTAATGGGATTAGATGTTAATGTTTAGCATTTAAATATATTCATTTGATTATATCCTTCACAAAATGGCTTTGTTGTTCCACTCTGTTTGACTCCTAATCAAAAGTTCAAGAGTACCATTTTGTTTCAGACCTATAGGTTGCCATTTAAAAGCATGGTTTTTACTGATAGAGTCTGTTTTGAAGATATCAAGTTAATTTGTTCTTATTTCGTTGTTTTAACCATCTTTTCTAAAGGAATAAGGATTAGGTAGGAGTAGTAAACACTCATATTAAATATTTGTATCACTCATCAAATATTTGCATAATTGTATACAATTACATTTATATAAAATAATTTCTATGTAATTTTGGTGCTTACTGTTAAAAATAAGGAAAGTATTACAGAATAGAAGTAAAATCTTTTCTATCTTGTATTTAGGGTTTTTTTTTTTTGATGCCTATGACTTGCATTAGTGACCTCAGGCTTAAATTTTATTTTATTTTTCAAAGGTAGCTGAATTTGGGATAGTAAGTGGTAAACTTTTTGTGGCAAACCTCAGGGTGTCTATGTGATCTGACAGATGCAATTCACTGAGTCAGATGTTGAATATGTATTACAATTTAAGCTATGCTTGATGTTTTATTAACTTGGGCACCTAATCTTCTGAAGTTGATGAGGGAAAATCATAATCAAAGGCCTCCTTAACTCAAAAGAACCATGTCTCCAATTATTTCCCTTTCTCAAACTGTTGCTTCTCTAAGGCTAGGATCTTTGAGATACTAAGTGAGAATTTTAACTCAAAATAGCAAAACAGAACAGCCATTATTTTCTCATTTAAGAGGACGGCCTTTGACATTCAATTTTAGTAGTTATTGTTTCCATAAATAAAATTTGTTTTATATCTGGACACTGATGGGGAACCCAGGATAAGGAGAGCATTGACAAGAGTAAACTAGATGATTCATTAATTCAACAAACATACTTTGATTCTCATGATGTGCCAAAAATTCTTCTATGTATTGGACATATATCAGTGTGCATAAATAGTTTCTGCTCTCAAAGAACTTAAATTATCAAAGATAGATAAGAGACCAGATAGATGCAGCTCTATCTATATCTATATAATTATATATGTGCATGTACATATGTACATATAATTTTGTGTATGTTTACATATACATATATACATGTATCTATCTATCTAACTCTATATATGAAGAGTTATCAGAGATCAGGTCAGATAGTTTGTGTAGGACTGAATGGTCACTGTAGGGACCTGGCTTTTACTGTGAGTGAGACAAAAGACCATTGGGAGTTATTGAAATCAAAACTGGAATCACATTTTGCACTGTGTTGAGAATAGAAACTCGCGGTCAAAATGCAAAGACCAGTCAGGAGATAGATTCAGCTCCACAGAGGCAGAGATTGAAATAAATGTTTTATTATGGAAGTGCTCTTAGGAGAAGTATATTAAGAAGGACGAGGGAAGCAGGATGAGGTATGCAGAGAAGTTAAACAAAAATGTTTCATTTAAACCCAGTCTTCATCTAATCCAAACTAAAAGGTGATCAAAAAGGAGATCTCTGGAGTATGAATGCTGCCACAAAGTATTCCACATCAAGATAGGGGTCCAGTTTTCGTATCCATGTATCTGTAGATCACTGGACTTGCAAAGACAATTCCCTGGTGATGCGGCTATGAGCTGTTTAGTAATCAATGCTCACATTTGGAAAATGAGAGCACCTGCCCAGTAAAAGGGGTCTGGACAGAGTACTAGCAGTATCCATTTAGAAGAGAGATGCCTTATTCCACGTGGGGGATAATAATGGCTTGGACTAGGGTGATGATTGTATTTTTAGTAAGAGAAGATCTAGATACATTTTAATGGTAGAATTGACAATATTTGCTGATAGTTGATGTCAGTTACCTGAAAGAAATAAAATAAAGATATCTATACAAATCCTGATCTGATGAACTATATGAGTCTTTATTTACTAAGATAGGAAAGGGGGAATCAGGATTTCCATGTTAAATCTGGTATATGCATTCAGATATATTAGTGGAATAGTCAGCTAGACAATTGGTTATGTGAGTCTATAGTTTAGGTCTGATTTACAAATAACATTTGAATTTTGATGATTTTAAAGTTAAGGAGTTACTATAGATAAACCAGAGAAGCCAATCCAATGTGTTGAGACTGGGGACCTGAGAAAGATGCAGGAAAGAATATTGAGAAGGAGCAGCTGGCAAGGCAGGAATACAACTTAGGATGAGAGGAGTTTTGGAGGTCAAGTGAAGACAGCATTTCAAAAAGGAAGGAGTGATTAATTGCTGAGCATTGCTTATACTTGAGTGGCAACTGGAGATTGACTGATGAATCTTACATTGAGAGAGTCTTGGGTGACCTAGACAAGGACTGTTTCAGTGGAATGCTGAGGATGAAAGCATGGTTGGAATGGATTCAAAAACAAGTGGAAAGAGAGGGAGTGAACGTCATGAGTCTGGACAACTCTTCTTAGGAGTTTTGCTCTGAAGAAGATAGAGAACTGAGGCAGGTGGTAATTGACACCTAAATGGGATTTATGTTGATGGGAATAATTCATAGAAGGGAAAATTAGTGATGCAAGAGAGGGTAATGACTGGAGAAATATTCTTGAGCAGGTGAAAGAGGGAGGGATTTGATGCATAAAGGGAGGGTTGATAAATGTGATAGAGGAAGCAGAGGAAAATTATTTTCTATTTTGCTATTATTTTTTTCAGTGAAATAGTAATCAAATTGTCAACTGAAATGAGTACTGCGAAGAAACTGTTGAAAGCTTCCAGATAGTGTGAAATAATCATCTTTGGGTGTGAGAATGAATGAACTTGGAAAATGTAGTAAGAATTCTGGATAGCTCTGAGGGTTTCCCAGGTGGCCCTCGTAGTAAAGAATCTACCTGCCAATACCAGAGACCCAAAAGACAAGGGTTTGATCTCTAACTAGGGAAGATCCCTTGGAGTAGGAAATGCCAAACCACTCCAGTATTCTTGCTGGGAAAATTCCATGGACAGAGGAGCCTGGTGGGCTATGGTCCACGGGGTCACAAAGAGTTGAACACAGCTGAGCACACACACACACACACACACAAACACACATTGAGGGCTTAAAGAGTATAAGAGAGAATCTCAGAAAGTCCTGAGTGCTTAGAAAACTGAGATTGGAGGGAAGCATTATATTAAAACAATCCCAAATTGTATGGAAAAAAAATACCAATTTATCTATATCACATAATTAAATATTACATCCATTAGAATGTTTTAAAAAAGATGTTGGGGCCAATCAGACTCAATAATCTCATTATATGGTTCAGTGCAATGCTCAAAATTTTGATAAACAGATTACATCACTATGGGAATTTGAGAATCTGACCATTTGCTTTGGGATATTAAATGATAATGTTTTAATTTTATCTTTTAGTTATTAAAGTGAAGGAGAACAATGGGCTATTACTTTGTTGTGGGCACATTGCTTAACTTATTTGGAATATTTTAAGACTTTTCCTTAGCCAAACTTTCTTCTGCAATAAAATTCAAATACTGATAGGGTGGCTTCAGAGAAAAACCAGAAATGTCACATGGTACTGGAAATCCATTTTTCCCCTGCTATTTAATATATTTATCTAAGAAAAATATGTACTTCCTGGGTGGCTCTGTGGTAAAGAATCTGCCTGCCAAGCAGGAGACATGGGTTTGATCCCTAGGTCTGGAAAATACTCTGGAGGAGGAAATGGCACCCCACTCCAGTATTCTTGCCTGGGAAATCATTGATAGAGGAGCCTGGTGGGCTACAGTTCATGGGATTGCAAAAGAGTTAGATACAACCTAGCAATTAAACAACAACAACAAAGGAAAATATGAACAAAATCCTCATGTGTCTAATGCTCATTCCTTTTTTCTCTGTGGTCATTGAACATCAAGTGACAGTTTTACACTGAGATAATTTTATGAATTGAAGATACTTTCTTTCTAATTAATACTTGTCAAGCACTTTCCAAGGTGCTTTAAATGCTTCCGACTCCTCGTCCCTCAAAAGTGGGTGGAAGCAGTCACTAGACAATCCAACTAGTTTTGTGAAGTGTAGACATAGAACTTGCAGCTGACAGGGAGGAATACAGACCATAATGGCTAGTCAGGGCCATGACGCTCCCTGGGAAACGGGACAATATTATAAGCCAAGTCAGTTCTCCAAACCCAGCTGCCTCTCTGACACAGGACTGTCTGTCAGAGTGAAGACTCCTGCAGAGGTCCTCTCCATGTTTCCTCAGCAGAAGAGTGACTCGAGAGAGCAGCCAGGTCACCCACTACCCCACTGTCCACACCTCCTTTGGTTCTGAGGAGCAGCCCTTGGGTTGCTAGGCCCTTTGTGTAGAAGACTTGGCTCCTGGGCCCTGTCCTCCTGGAAAATGGGAAACCTTCCTTTGTGGATGCAAGTTTAATGTCTTCTATGGGCACCTGAGATTTATAGACGTTAACTCCTACCTGGAGTTACTTAGACATACCACCTCTCCTACTGGTGCATTAAATATGATCAGTTCTGTTTTAATGCTTGTTTTGAAAACATGAATTTATTCCAATGAGATGAACATGTTAGGGAGCAATTTTGACAAACAGTTGAAAATGAGAGTAAGTCCTTTTAATGGCTCTGTACTATGTATCACCACTGGGATACATAATAATGTTATTTTCTCTAAGAAGATTGAGGAGTTTCTGGGCTCATATATTATTCTTTTATACCCAGAAATAATGCTTGTCATAATTAATTAAATGCCAAGTCCAGTAAGCCATATAGCTACTAAACTTTGAGTCTGCCTAAAGGTCCTGTTTTTAACTTCTGTCTCAAAGTTCCTCATATTCTCTTTCTTTACATCTTTTTCTCAGAGTGAGATCATACAAATCTGTGGCATTGAGTCCCATTTATATACTGATAACATCCAAATCTCTCTGTATATGACCAAAGGGCAAACTTTTCCCAAGTCACAGATTTTGATTTACATCCTAAGATATCCTAAGTATTTCAAACTTCTTAAATATAAAATCAAGTTTAATATTTCTCCTACTCACTGATACTTTTGCATGTGTCTTTGTATAAATATATCACATATACTTGTATGTGTTAGTAAGGTCCTATATACTTTATCTGTATTAACTCATTAATTCCACCAAATAACCTAACGAGGTAAGTCCTTTATTTTGCCCATATTACAAATGAAGAAACTGATACAAAGAGATTAAGTAAATTGTTTAGGGTCAGTCAAGAAGCTGGAATTTGAATCCACATAATCTAGACCCAGAGGACATCCTAATTCCAAACTTCAAACAATCCAACAGTATAAAAGCCTGTAAGGATTATTTTAATTCTTTATTTGAACATCACTTAAGCAAGTATTAACACATGCACCAGTGGAAAGTTTTTCAGGCTTTTGTTACAAAGCATCCTTTTAAGAGCATTTTGTTTATAGCTACTTACTGCTTTTTGTGAATTCATGAATCTGTTGTTATTTCTGTGGTTGCCAACAATGGAAATGATTATGTTTCCAATATGAATATCAACCAGTGCTTCTAAATCACAGATAAAATGTAAACATAAGATTTGTGTCACAAAGTAACTGATGATAAAGCTGGAATGGTAGACTGAGAGTCAAGATTGTGGAATATTTTAAATGACAGATTGATGGGGATAGGGGGCTTTATTTTCCCTCTGGTAGCAATGAAAAATGTTCAGCAATGAAAGACTGATGTGAGGGTCAGTCATGTTTTAGGAAGAACCAGTTGGCCGTGTGCTGGCACTTTATGAACGTTAAGGCATGTACAGACTGTGAGTCTCTCCCCTCTCATCTGATGCTATGGTTCTCCACCTTTAGTATATATCAGAATCTTTGGGGAAAGCATGTTATAATATCCTGGGGTTGCTTCCCATTGGGACCACACACCCTGAGAATTTGTTTGAGTAGAAATGCATTTAAAATTCAGAAAACTGCACTTTAATAGATACCCCACTGAAAGAATATGGTGCAGTTGATTTAAAAAACACTGATTTTTATGGCTCTGGGATTAACTCAAATGTAGGTAAAGTAGCCCAAACTAAGGTGGTGGGAAAGTAAGAGGTGGGGTTTCAATTCAGAATAGCTATTTGAGCCCACATACTTTACTCTCTCTCTCCCAGTTGTTCGCTGAACATACACCCAAACATACAATCTGCATCCACCCTGAAAAATGAGAAAGATTTCTATGCAGAGGTCAAAAGTGTGACATCTGTGCCACACATATAGTGCAGATTAAGGAAAGCAACCATCAGCTTGGAATTCCGAGCACAAATGCAAGTCTTTGAGGGAGGTAAATGCATGAAACTCCATGGAAGAACCCCTCACCAAATTTTAAAGGGTGAAGACAGAGGGACTCGAACAAGGGCTGGCCATATGACCATCAGCATAAATAAACATTAACCTTAACAAAGTCTAAAGGAACCAGAGGTCAACAGAGAAGTCTCCTATGGGTGTGGATTGATTGTGTCTTTTGCAGTGATTAATTCAGGATAGGATTGTTTAAAGCAAGAAAAGATAAGAGAGTTGATGACAAAAACTTGTTTAGTTTATGTCCACTTCAGGAAATAGGGAAGAGGCAGTTCAGCAGAGTTGGTAAGAAACTGGACAGCTATCCAGTGAGCTTGAAGAAAAGAAATCAGGACTTCAAGAGAGTGGTTAAATTGTTGCAGGACATAGAAAGGTCAAAAAAAAGGTAGGTTGAGAATAGGTCAATTGATTGGCAATTTGGTGTTCATGGACATCTCTGTGATGTTCAGTAGGATGGTGCAAGCACAAGTCGAATTGGGAGATTGAAGAAGTGAACAGGGAATGAAGAAATGGTCATCAAGGGCTAACTAGGATCTCTCTGTGTTTTTTTTTTTTCCCCCTGTGAATTTGTTATCAAAAGGGAGGGAAAGAGGGTTGATAGCTGCAGGGGTAACCAGAGAATAAATATATTTATGGGCCTGAGTCCTCTCTTCATATCTAGGAAGACGAGGGAAGGAGTCAGAGAAGTAAATAAGACAATATTCAAGAGGCCAGAGAGCAATGTAATGATTGAGGATGGAGCTTCTGTTGTGGGGTCAGGGTCTCATTGAGACTTATATAAATTTATTCTAGGGCAATGAGGTAGGATATTTCATTCACATTTTATTATAATCAATCTTCCAAAAAATGAATGTAAAGACATTAAGATAATAGTTTCATGTTTTCAGTTTATGGTTGAATAAAGTTTGATTTATAAAATGATGATATGTTGTTTTTGAGATGGTAGGTTAAAGATCAGGAAGTGAAAAAATTGATGGGCTGAATTTAAAGAGAATGTTTTCAGTGCCTGCTTTGCAGGTAAGTAGTAATCTGGAATTCATCCAGTCTCTACAGATATTCAAAGAGAAAGATCAGCTAGTAGGACTTGTGGAAAAAACTGGACTGGTAAGTCTTTTAAAAGTTAAGAGGAGAAAAGGAAAGAATAATTAATTGGTCTTATAGAAATTGCCATTCTTAGAAAGATCTTTCCTTCATTGGGGGGAAAAATGTTAGTTTCAGCTCAGATTGCCATAACGAAATGCTGTAGATGAGATAGTTTAAAAACAGAAATTCCTTTTTCACAGTTCCTGAGACCTACAGTTTGACATTAGGATGCCAGCATGGTCAGGTTCTGATAACTCTCTTCTTAGGTTCCACCTTTTCACTGTATCCTAACATGGCAGAGAAAGAGGGAGCTCGGATTCTTCTTTTTATGAGGACCCTGATCCCAATATGGGAGCACCCTCTTCTGACCTCGTCTAAACTTAATTATTTCCCAAAGACTTCAGCCCCAAATATCATTGCACTGGGTGTTAGTACTTCAACATGAATTTTGGAAGGACATTAATTTTCCATATGTAACAGTTACTCTTTTTAAATTTAATTCTGTTTGATGACATATGGAAAAGGTTTTTCTTTTTAATTAAAATATAGTCAGTTTATAATATTAGCTTAATTTCAGTTGTATGGCATATTCAGTATTTTTATAGATTATACTCCATTAAAAGTTATCACAAAATAATGGCTATAATTCCCTGTACTGTACCATATATCCTTGTTGCTTTATCTGTTTTATACATAGTAGTTTATATTTTTAATTTCATACCCCTATCTCAACCCTCTCCCTTTCCCTTTTTCTACTGGTAACTGCTACTTTGTCTTCCATATCTGTAAAACTGTTTCTGTTTTTGCTTTATTTTTAGAGTTCACATTTTAAGTATTATATAACATTTGTCTTTTTCTTTCTGACTTATTTCATGAAGCATAATATTCTCTTCCTACATCCCTAATACTGCAGATGGCAAAATTTCATTCTTTTTTATGGCTGAGTAGTATTTCAGTGTGTGTGTGTGTGTGTGTGTGTGTGTGTGTGTGTGTGTGTGTGTGTGGTAGGGGGGGCATCTTCTTTATACATTTGTCTGTTGAACACTTTGGTCACTCCCATATCCTGGCTATTGTAAATAATGCTATTATGAACATTGGGTTGCATGTATATTTTTGAATTCATTTTATTCTGGATATATACCCAGCAGTGGAATTGCTGGATTATTTGGTAATTCTATGTTCAGTTTCTTGAGTAACTTCCATAGTGACTGTATCAATTTATTTTCCCACCAACAGTATCCAACGGCTCTTTTCTCTCCACATTCTCAACAACAGTGGTTATTTGACCTTTTAAAGATAGCCATATTGGCTGATTCATATCAATGTATGACAAAACCCACTGAAATGTTGTGAAGTAATTAGCCTCCAACTAATAAAAAAATTAAAAAAAATAAAATAAAATAAATAAACCAAAGATCATTAACAGAAAAAAAAAAAAAAAAAACCACCCAAGAATGAATGCTATAGAGCTATATGAAATAGGTTTATGATGAATCAATTGATAAAACAACTCAGGGTATGTAAACTAAAATTACACTAAAAATAACAAATAATAAAAGAATGTTCCAGGTAAAAATACAAGAATAAATTTCAGTTTGATCTATTTCTAAATTATTACAAATATTAAACAGGATATGAATTAAAAAAATAAATAAATAAAGATAGCCATATTGACAGGTGTGAAGTGATATCTCATTTTGGTTTTGATTTGCATATTTCTAATAATTATCATCATTGAACACTTTTTTAATGATCCTGTTAGCCACCTCTATGTCTTCTTTGGAAAAATATATCTTCAGGTCTTCTGCCTGTTTTTGTTGTTGTTGTTGTTTTTGTTTGATATTGAGTTGTATAAACTATTTATGTATTTTGGATATTAATCCTTTGTCTCATATCATTTGCAAGTATTTTCTCCCATTTAAAAGTTGTTTTTCATTGTGGTGATTTTTTTTTTCTTTTTGGCTATTCAATAGCTTTTAAGTTTATTTAGGCTCCATTTGTTTATTTTTGCCTTTGTTTCTTTTACATTAGAGGAAAAGTCAAAAAAACATTGTTATGATTTATGTCAAAGAGTGTGCTATGTTCTCTTCAAGGAGTTTTATGTTTTCTAGTCTTACATTAAGGTCTTTAATTCATTTTGAGTTAATTTTAGTATGTGATGTGAGGGAATGTTCTAATCTTGTTGTTTTACATGTAGCTGTCCAATTTTCCCAGTGCCAATTTTTGAAGAGATGGCTTTTCCTCTCTGATCGTTATTATTTACTTCCTTTAGCTAAATTTGGGCTTTGTTCTTCTTTTCCTAATTCCTTTAGGTGGCAAGATTAGATTGTTTATTTGAGATTTTTCTTAAGGGAGACCTGTATCACTATAAACTTCCCTTTGAAAGCTACTTTTGCTGTATCACACAGAATTTGTTGGGTTGTGCTTCTATTTTCATTTCACTTAAGGTATTTTCTGATTTTCTCTTTGATTTCTTCATGATCCATTTGGTTTTAGTACTATATTGTTTAGTCTCCACATTTGTTATTTTCCTATTTTTCTCTCTGTAATTGATTTCTAGTTTCATATTGTTGTGCTTGGAAAAATGGTGTGTTTGATTTCTGTCCTCTTGCACTTGTTGAAACTTGTTTTATGGCCTAGTATATGATATGTTCTGGAGAACAATCCATGTGCACTTGAAAAAATGTGTATTCTGTTGTTTGGGATGTAATGTCCAGTGTATCTCTATTAAGTCTAACTGATCTATTGTCATTTAAGACTATTGTTTCCCTATTGATTTTTTTGTCTGAATGATCTGTTAATGATGTAAGTGTTGTGTTAAATTCTCCTACTTTTATTGTATTATTTTTGGTTTTTCCCTTTAAATATGTTAGTATTTGCTTTATATATTTAGGTGCTCTATGTTGGGTGCATATATGTTATGACTGTAATAATCTCTTCTTATAATGATCCCATTATCATAATATAATGCCCTTCTTTTACCTTGTTTTACCTTGTTTTTAACCCTTCTTTTACTGTTATTAAATTTGTTTTAAAGTCCATTTGTCTGATATAAGTATTGCTATCCCGACTTTTTTGTAATTCTGTTTACATGAAATATCTTTTTCCATCCCCTCACTTTCAGTCTACTTGTCTTTTTAGCCTTGAAATGAGTCTCTTGTAGGCAGCATGTATGGTCTTGTTACCTCTATCTGATCAGATACCCTGTGTCTTTTCATAGGAGTGTTTAGTCCATTGATGTCTTTAGTAATTATTGATTGGTATGTACTTATTTCCATATCATTACTCATTTTTTGTATTGTTTTTCTAGTTCTCTGTTTATTTTCCTTTCATTTATTTCATTATGGTTTGATAAATTTCTTTAGTAGTATGATTGTTTTCTTTCTTTTTAGCTTTTGTATATATGTCTTTGATTTGTTGCTACCAAGGGATTGACCTAGAATTGTATCTACTTATTTTAAACTGGTAGTAATTTAAGTTTAAACACATTCTACAGGATGTACATTTTCACTCCTCTCCCCCATATTTTGTATTTTTGACGTCATATTTTGCATCTTCTTATTTATCTATTGTTTATTGTACTTACATGTGCTTTTACCATTTTTTGTTTTTCACTCTTCATATTGGGTTATTTAAGTAGTTGCTCCTCAATTATTAATCGTTATACTTGCCTTTTTAAGTGGGCTTTTCCTTTTCCTATAGATTTTTCTTTTCCACTTAGATAAAACCCTTTAACATTTCTTTTAGATCAGGCTTGCTGTTGTTGTTCAGTTGCTAAGTCATATCCGACTCTTTATGACCCTATGAATTGCAGCATGTCAGGCTTCCCTGTCCTTCACTATCTCCTGGAGTTTATTCTAGCTTATGTCCAGTGAGTCAGTGATGCCATCTAACCATCTCATCCTCTGTTGCCCCCTTCTCCTTTGATAAACTCTTTTGAGTCTTTTTTGACTGAGAAGGTCATTTTCTGTCCTTCAATACTAAATGATAATCTTGCTCAGAAGAATATCTTAGGTTGCAGGGTTTTGCCTTTCAACACATTGAATATTTCATGCCACTCCTTTCTGGCCTGCAAAGTTTCTTCAATAACTAGCTAATAACCTTATGAAAATTGCCTTGTACATGATTTTTGTTTTTCTCTTGATAACTTATAGAATTCTCTCCTTAACATTTAACATTTTATATTTGGCATGTCTTGATGTGGTCTATTAGGGTTCATACTGTTAGCATCCTTTATAAAGATACAACTCATTAGAAAAGACTCTGATGCTGGGAAAGATTGAAAGCAGGAGGAGAAGGGGGACGACAGAGGATGAGATGGCTGGATGGCATCACTGACTCAATGGACATGAGTTTGAACAAGCTCCAGGATATGGTGAGGGTTGGGGACTGTGTGCTGCAGTCCACAGGGTCTCAGAGAGTCAGACGCAACTGAGTGAACAACAGCAAAGAGAAATCCTATCTTGGCCTTCTTTTTCCTGCCTCTGGGGCAAACTGACACACAGGTGCTTCTCATGAACAAAATCAAAGGCTTTCATAGCCCCCTGCTAGTCCCAGAAGACCTCCAGCTAGCCATGTCTCCTGTGTAGAACCCCAGGACTGAGGCATCTAATCTGTGGCTGTTAATGCTCACTCCCCAGGATCTCCAACCATGTATTCGCCCCTTTCCTCTGAGTCTCCCCTCAGGGGCACAGGTCCTAATCTGGTTGTTTTTCTTTTCTTCCTACTCAATTTCATGTGAATCTTTCTTACAGCCTTGATTGTATAGCAGTCCTGTCAGGTTCCAGTTAGTTTTCATTGACAACTGTTCCACATGCAGATGTATTTTGACCAGTTCATATGGCAGGTGAGTTCCATAACCTCATACTCTGCTACCTCTATTGATTTCTCCCATAACATTACTCTTAAATAATTCAATACTAAAGCAAAACATAATATTAAGGTTACTTTAAAATTGTATCAGTGCTGAATTATAATTATTCTAAATTATTTATGAACACAGGTAAAGGCTGGAAGAAAATATGGTTGATTGGTTAGGACTATGCAATTTTGAGTAACGTCAAATTATTTTTCTACTTCAACTATAAGAATTTTTGTGGAAGAACTCTTTAAATTATAGCCAGCCTTAGTTCACACTTGTAGAAAGTTAGATATTTTATTCAGGGCTCTTGATTTCAGATATTTTGATTGAGTAGCAAAGGGATTAGCAAAAATACTGCTTGCATTAACCATTCTGGTAGGATGCTATGCTCATTGACATGATAGATGCAAACTGCTGTTCACTCAATTATAATATACAAAGATATTTTTGCATTCCAGATGTCATTTCCTGTGGGCACTGAGTTTGCAGTTTCCAAAGTATAAGAATTTAATTTTTTCCTGTTCTAATTTTTGATACCTTTAAGGTCCTTGATATTCTTTCATTTAGCAATAGCAACCAACTTTTCTTATAAAGAAATATCCCATTAACCCAATTATTTACCCACATAATTAATTATAGATAACCCAATTATAGATAATATAGGTCTGCTCTGTTCGATATTTAAAAAACTGACTGAGTTTTAAATATATGTTTTCCTCACTTCTCTCTATCCAGAATATGTGGGTCAAATTCCTTTATGAGTGACTTTAGAAAAAGTTGGGAGCCTTCCAAAGGATTATATTATGCTGATGGCATTGTGTGATGTTTAGGAATAGCAGTAGGCATGGGGAGATTTCCTTCATTAACATCTTTTAGAAGCTCATAATTAAATGCATAGAATTTTTATATACTTTGCTGTGCCTATAGAACTCTCAGCCTCAACCTTTTGTCTGTGGACAAAAGTCCGTGTACAATGCAAACTGGGTTGGACACTGATGATTATGGCTGCTGCACCCTTAAGAGATACGGTGTTGTTGTTGTTCAGTCGCTCAGTTGTGTCAAACTCTTTGAGACCCCCATGGACTGCAGCACACCAGGCTTTCCTGTCCTTCACCATCTCCTGGAGTTTACTCAAACTCAAGTCCATTCAGTTGGTGATGCCATCCAACCATCTCATCCTCTGATGTCCCCTTCTCCTTCTACCTCCAATCCTTCCAGCATCAGGGTCTTTTGAAGTGAGTGGCTCTTTGCATCAGATGGCCAAAATATTGGAGCCTCAGCTTCAGCATCCAGGCTTCCAATGAGTATTCAGGACTGATTTCCTTTAGAATTGAATGGTTTGATCTCCTTGCTGTCCAAGAAACTCTCGAGTCTTCCCTAACACCACAGTTCAAAACCATCACTTCTTTGGTGCTCAGTCTTTTTTATGGTCCAGCTCTCACATCTGTACATGACTACTGGAAAAACCATAGCTTTTACCATACATACCTCTGTAGGCAATGTAATTCTCTGCTTTTTAATACACTGTCTAGGTTTGTCATCCCTTTTCTTTCAAGGTGGTGGGGGGGGGGGCGGCAAGTGTCTTTTAATTTCATGTCTGCAGTCATCTCCCAAAATCTTGGGCTCTTGATTTTGGAGCCCAAGAAAATAAAGTCTGACACTATTTCTATTGTTTCCCCATCTTTTTTGCCATGAAGTGATGGGACTGGATGCCATTATCTTCATTTTTTGAATATTGAGTTTTAAGTCAGCTTTTTCACTCTTTGTTCACCTTCATCAAGTGTCTCTTTACTTCCTCTTCTTTTTCTGCCATAAAGGTGGTGTCATCTGCATATCTGAGGTTATTGATATTCCTCCCAGCAATCTTGATTCCACCTTGTGCTTCATCCAGTCCTGCATTTCAGATGATGTACTCTGCATAGAAGTTAAATAAGCAGGGTGACAATATACAGCCTTGATGTACTCCTTTCCTAATTTGGAACCAGTCTGTTGTTCCATTACTCATTCTAACTGTTGCTTCTTGACCTGCATAAAGGTTTTGCAGAAGGCAGGTAAGATGGCCTGGTATTCCAGTCTCTTTAGGAATTTTACACAGTTTGTTGTGATCTGCACAGTCAATGAAGCAGAAGTAGATTTTTTATTTGGAATTTTTTAGCTTTTTCTATGACCTGATTAATGTTACCAATTTGATCTCTTGTTTCTCTGCCTTTTCTAAATCCAGCCTGTATATCAGGAAGTTTTCATTTCACATACTCTTGAAGCATAGCTTGAAGGATTTTGAGCATTACTTTGCTAGAATGTGAAATTAGTGCAATTTGTGGTAGTTTGAATATTCTTTGGCTTTGCCCTTCTTTGGTATTGGAATGAAAACTGACCTTTTCCAGTCGTGTGGCCGCTGCTGAGTTTTCCAAATTTGGTGGCATTTTGAATGCAGCACTTTAGCAGCAGCATCTTTTAGGATTTGAAATAGCTCAACTGGAATTCCATAACCTCCACCAGCTTTGTTCATAGTAATGCTTCCTAAGGGCCACTTGACTTCATACTCCAGGATGTCTGGCTCTAGGTGAGTGATCACACCTAAAGGTTATCTGGGTCATTAAGATCTTTTTTTGGACATAGAGACTGGGGGTTATATGTTATTCTTCAACCTCTACCTATAACTCATCACTTGTCCTTTTAGAGGCCTGTATTATGACACTTAGCCAGAGACTGTGATGTGAAGATTTATTCGGGAGATAAAGATATATAGACCAAGAATTATGACAGGTGCTGTCCTCTAATAGTCTTGTCTTTTATTCATAAATATGTTATTTACTACAAAAAATAACCTCCAATTTAAATCTTTTATTCTGGACTATGATTATAGAGATGAGCCCGTTGATATTTGGACTATCACCCTCTCTGCCATTAGCATCACTTTTCCAATAAAGTAATCAATAATTCATTTATTTATAATGATCAATATAAATTATTTATAATGGTCAATAATTCATTTATTTCATGTTAGAAGAAACATTAACCTTTATAAAAGTACTGACTATAGTGATATTGTTACTATAATATAATGTAATTGTGTGAATCTGTTGCCCTTGTTTCCAGATCTTTTGTGATTAAAAACCTTAAGATCTGGAAATATGAAGACAAAATATACAAGTAATATCTTGACAGGAATTTGAATTACAGTGAACTGGTTCTCTGATTAGGGTAGATTTTATTTAAGTTGTATAAGTTCAGAATCCTCACTGAGAAATAGAGGTAATATGTCACAGGGTTTTATTGTGAATTATACAAGATATAAATGTCAAGGTCTTTGTTCTGTATTAGGTATATAGTAAGTGTTCAAAATATTAACTTTTAATATTCATTATCATTTTTGCTATCTCCAATCACATTTTTGCATAGTCAATTGTAATTGAATTTAATCCTTCATTCATGAGTAGCACCACTGAGGATGCTTCTATGCCTGATTTACTCAGAGACTTCCTCTTAGTAAAGAGGGAATATTGATGGTTACTCTGACTATGATGGTGATTCCTAACCATTCCCTCATTGCCTACCAAGTTCCCTTCCTTCCTCCTTATTTCCCTCTCTCCCTTCCTTCCTTCCTCAGTTTAATTATATATCCATATATATAAATATATATGTATAAATACACATGTATAGAGAGATATAGATATAATACCTTTTCAGTCTCAAATATGGATTATAAAAGTGATAACTATATTGTATTCCTTACTATTTGTTGTAGACAGTATATGTATATGGGTCTTGTTTTTGTATCCATTCAGCCAATCTGTGCCTTTTGGTTGGAGCACTTAATCCATTTACATTTAGGGTAATTGTAAATATGTATGTTCATATTACCATTTTCTTAATTGTTTTGGGTTTGTTTTTGTAGGTCTTTTTCTTCTCTTGTGTTTCCCTGCTAGAGAAGTTCCTTTAGCATTTGTTGTAAAGCTGATTTTGTGGTGCTATATTCTCTTAGCTTTTACTTGTCTGTAAAGCTTTTGGTTTCTCTGTAAAAACTGAATGACATCTTTGCTGGGTAGAGTAATCTTGGTTGTAGTTTTTTCTGTTTTATCACTTTAAATATGTCCTGCCACTCCTTTCTAGTTGCAGAGTTTCTGCTGAAAGATCAGCTGATGACCTTATGGAGATTCCCTTGTAGGTTTTTTTGTTGATTTTCCCTTACTACTTTTAATATTCTTTTCTTTGTGTTTAGTTTTTGTTAGTTTGACTAAAATATATTTTGGTGTGTCTCTCCTTGGCTTTATTCTACATGGGAGTCTCCATAGTTCCTTGACTTGATTGACTATTTCCTTTCCCATCTAAGGGAAGTTTTCAACCATAATCTCTTCAGGTATTTTCTCAGACCCTTTCTCTCTCTTTTCTTCTTTTGGGACCACTATAATTCAAATCTTAGTGTGTTTAATGTTGTCCTGGAAGTCTGTAAGACTGTCTTCATTTCTTTTCATTCCTTCTTCTTTGTTCTGCTCCATGGAAGTTATTTTTACCATTCTATCTTCCAGCTTGCTTATCTGTTCTGTTTCAATTATTCTGCCTTTGATTCCTTCTAGTGTGTTTTTCATTTCAGCTATTGTGTTGTTCAACACTGATTGTTATTCAGTTCTTCTAGGTCCTTGTTAAACATTTTTTTTGTATCTTCTTAATCTGTGCCTGCATTCTTTTTCTGACATCTTGGATCATCTGTATTATCCTTTCTCTGAATTCTTTTTAGTCCTATTGCCTGTTTCCTCTTCATTTACTTGGTCTTGTGGGTTTTTAACTTGCTACTTCTTCTGCAACGTATATCTCTGTATCATCTTATTTTGTCTAACTGTGTTTGTGGTTTCCTTTCCACAGGCTGCAGGATTGTAGTTCTTTTGTCTGCCCCCTGGTGGGTGAGTTTAGTTCAGGGGCTTGTGTAGGCTTCCTAGTAGGAGGAACTGGTTCCAGTGCTCTGGTGAGTGGAGCTGGGTCTTGTCCCCATTTTGGGCAGGGCTACACGAGGTGGTGAGTTTTGAGGTGTCTGTGAGATTAGTATGACTTTAGGCAGCCTGTCTGCTGACAGGTGGGGCATGTCCCTGTCTTGCTGATTGTTTGGCAAGAGGTGTCCAGCACTGGAGCCTGCAGACAGATGGGTGGAGCTGGGTCTTGGTGTTGAGACAGCTATTCACTCAGATTAGGGAGGGGCTTGGCAGCCACAGCTGTGTTGCATGCAGACTGCCTGTGGTGTGCAGGCCAGCAGGCCATTGCAACAGACTAGGGTGTGTTTGTGCCAGTGGGAGTCCCTTCTTACTGTTTCTAATCCACTATGATAATTCTGTTATTTCAGTCTGATTTTAACAAGCAAACTAATGACAGATGTGTTTCTTTGCAGCCTAGTGAGATTTTATCTTCATCAAAGCAAAGTGCTTTGGGGCAACACAGGGGATCAGCTTATGGAATTAATCTTTTTTCCTTCAGTGCACTCCATCTACCAGATTCAGTAATTGTGTTCTCTGGTTCATACTCAGCATAACATTTTGACCTCCAGATCTGAAGCAACATATTTTCTAAGAGATATCGATTGCATTTCTTGAAATTCTACGGGGCCAAGTAAATTGAGGATGTCTTTGTTATGCATATGGGTAATCTAAATCATATAGTCTAAGCCATTAGAATGTTAAAATGTACTTAATGGTCAGTTACAGTTCAGAGAATTTTTAAAATGTGCTTTATATTTTCTAAGCACCAACAGGTTTCTTACATTTAAAGCAATTGCTATACCACATCACTTATATTTTTTTAAAAAAACTAAGCTTCTAACTTATAAAAATAAATTCATGGCTATAATCTACAAAAATTATCAATTAATGCCTACTGTGAACTTCTATTGTGTACTGAGTCTATGACATTCTACTAGTTATTGAGGATGTGGGATTCACTGGGCCAAATTGCACTTCAAGTCCATTATTCTCATAGATTAAACACCCCTTGTATCATAGCTTCAGATGTATGAATTCATTTTAATAGATATTTATCAAACATCTTCCATGTATGAGGCACTGTTGTTGAGATTGAGCAAGGAGAACAGTCTAAATGTTTCTACAGTCCAGTAAATATCACTATGTTACAGTCAGTCTTTGGACAGTCAGAGTTATCCTTGGAATTTAAATAACTACATGGAGGATTTATTGGAGCTCTAAGGCTTCACCAGTAGACAGGGAAGTTGTAGATGAGGTTATATAGTCAAAGGAGAATTTTGTTGTTGTTTAATACTGTGAGTACATTTAAATGCTTATGGAAAAATGTCAACTTAGAAGGAGAGGTTGAAGACATAGGAGAGAATGAAGAACTGACAATTATGGCAGAATCTCTGGGTAGGCAGGAGTAAATGGAACCTAGAGAACAGATTTAGGGACTGGCCTTGGATCAGTGAAGTGATGTCTCTTCCGTTGTCTTGGAGAGAAGGTAGAGGCTCAGGGAAGCTCTTGCCGTGTGTGCCCCAAGAGAACTGAACCCCCAGTGAGCAGCACTGGTATTATGAAGAGAGGCCTGTCTGGAAATGCCCAGCACCTGCTCCTCTGCCTGCCCCCTAGGTGAGGTGCTGCCATGATCCCTTCATGAGGAGAAGCATTAAGACTTTAAAGTGATTCGAGTGTAATATCTGGGACTAGATGGGAGAAGGTATATCTGAAAGTTTCTTGAGGGTAGAGGCTATCTTATGTTCATCTTTGTTATCTTTTTCTACCCATCCCAGTCTTGAGTATTGTTGGTAATAAACAAATTTACAATATTCGTTGTGTTCAAAAGGCATGGGAACATAGTTTGTTAAGAGAGATGATGATATGAAATAGTGATAATTAAAACTTGACTCTTCTGCTTAGGACAGGCTTTTAATTTAGTTGGTACCCAGTTACAGTATTTAATGTGTAATTTGGAAGCAACAAAAGCCCTGATGGTTGGAACATATAATGTGTATTTTTGTAGAAGTTTACAAATACATGATTGAACTTTTTCATAGACCAGTTCAAATTCAGTTCATAGAAAATCTCCCTTCAGATGAAGCTGATTTATGTCTCATCTTTTTGGATCTGATGGTCTACTTCCTATCACCCTAAAGAAGTTCACAGATGACTCAGGGAAAATAGAAGCAGGAAACTTATGGATCTATCCTACTCTGGAGATTTGAGATGGAAGTGTAAAGTAAAGGGGGAAAGAAGTCACCCTCGTTCATTTCCTAGCATGAAGAATCCAGAGCCATGCTTTTCTGTGTTCTCAGATCATAGCTGGATTTTAAGAATTCTCACTTGACTCATTCTCTGAAGTGGTTATAAGTACCCTTCCTCAGAGTATGGTTTTGTGAAAGAAACCTAATCAGTTGGTCTTAGGACAAGACCAAAGTAATCTTTTTTATTTACTTCTTAACTGTAAGCTTAGTGTTAAGTTTGCCCTGAAGTATAGTTTTCAAAATATTAGATCACGAATATGCTATTTTGACTAAGTAAAAACAACAGTAATGGGGCTCACTCAAGTTGTGACTGAAAGTTCACATAGTCCTTATATCAGGACAAGCAAGCTACATAATAACAAATCAGGTGAAATACTGTTCATTATATTTTTTCATAAATTTGGGTAAACATAATTCCACAGAGTTCAATATAGTACTGATTATTCCATGGAGGAGATGTCAAATATAAGAAGATCAATGCTTATTATTGGTTATAATGTCTGAAATTTAGCATATAAGTATTTATTTTTATTAATTAGCAATGTTTCAGAATGGAAATAGAAACACTCTTTGGACAGGCTCCTTATTTCAATAATATTAATCAGTATTGATACAAAAATCTATAGAAATTCATTGACTACCCACCTCTTCCATTAGCCAAGTTCTCTTTGAGGCAGCTGAATTGTTCAGAGGTTTAACCAGGTTCACTCGGATACCCCTTGCAAAATGTGAAGAAATTGACTATGGGATCACTGATTTCTCATGTCTTAGATTTTCTTTGAAGACACACATTCGATATAGATGTCATACAACCAAAATGAGGTTAAAATGTTTTGTAATCAATTGCTAAATTAGCACTTAAAATTAATTTTTTAATTGAAGTATAATTATAATATTATATTAGTTTCAGGAGTACAACACAGAGATTCAATATTTTTATAGATAATGTACCACACAAAGTCATTATACTATTATTGACTGTACTGGCCACCGGATGCAAAGAGCTGACTCATTGGAAAAGATCTTGACAATGGGAAAGATTGAAGGCAAAAGAAGGGAGTGCCAGAGGGTGAAATGGTTAGATAACATCACCATCTCAATTGACATGAATTTGAGCAAACTCTTGGAAAGAGTGAAAAATATCAAGAATGAAACAAAGCATTTTCTGCATCAGACAGAGGAGCCTGATGTACTGCAGACCATGGGGTTGCAGAGTCAGAAACGGCTTAGCGACTGAACAGCTCTGTAGTATACATCATGTAACTGTGACCTGTTTATTTTATAACTGGTAGTTTGTACCTCTTAATCTGCTTCACCTATTTTGTCCATCCCCTACCCTCCTGCTCCAATTTTTTTTCTCTGCATCTATGAATCCATTTTGTTGTGTTGCTATTTTTGTTTTATTTTCTAGCTTCTGTATATAAGTGAAATCATACAGAATTTGTCTTTTGCCATATGGCTTACTTCACTACATAATACCCTCGATGCCCTTCTATGTTCTCACAAGCAGCAAGATTTCTTAATTTTTAATGACTAACATTCCATAGTGTGTATGTATATATACATGTATATATATATATATTTATACTGTGTCTTCTTTATCCATCTGTTAATGGACATTTAAGTTGCTTCCATATCTTGGCTCTTGTAAAGAATGCTGCTGTGAACTTTGGGGTGCATATATCTTTTCAAGTTAGTGTTTTTATTTTTCTTGAATTATACCCAGAAATGGAGTGCTGGATCACATGGCAGTTCCAATTTAGATTTTTGAGGAACCTCCATACTCTTTTCCATAGTAACTATATTTTCCATGTCTCTGATGAATAATGATGTTGAGCATCTTTTAATATACCTGTTGACCATCTGTTTGTCTTCTGGATAATATATCTATTCAGGTCCTCTACCCATTTTTAACCAGGTTGTTTGCTTTTTTTTTAAAATATTGAGTTATATGACATGAAGCTGGTTATGTATTTTGTGTATTAACCCCTATTGATCATCTCATTGGATAATATTTTCTCACATTCAGTAAGTTTCTTTTTATTTTGTTGATGGTTGCTGTACAAAAGCTTTTAATTTCAATTATGTCTCATTTCTTTATTTTTGCTTTTGTTTCCCTTGCCTTTGGAAACAGATTAAAAGCAATATTATTCTAATTAATTTTAAAGAGTGTTCTGTCTGTGTCTTCTAGGAGTTTTATGGTTTCTAGTCTCACATTTAGTTCTTTAATCCATTTTGAGTTCATTTTTGTATATGGTGTGAGAAAATGTTTTATTTCATTCTTGTATATGTAGCTCTCCAGTTTTCCCAGCACTGTGTATTGAAGAGACTGTCTTTTCTCCAATGTATATTCTAGTCTCCTTTGTCAAGGTTAATTAACCACAAGTGTGGGGTTTATTTTCAGGCTTTCTATTCTAGTCCATTGATCTTTATGTCTGATTCTACGTCAGTACCATACTGGTTTGATTACCGCAGTTTTGTAATATAGTCTAACACCAGGGACCATGAAACCTCCAGTTTTGTTATTTTTACTTTAGGGTTGTTTTGGCAATTCAGGGTCTCTTGTGGTACCATATAAATTTTAGGATGATTTCTTCCATTTCTGTGAAAAATGTCACAGGATAGGGATCACATTAAATCTATAGATTACTTTGGGTGGTGTGGACATTTTAACAATATTCCTTTTCCTAATCTTTTTCCTTGGGATATCTTCCCATTTATCTTTTATTATTTTTCAATTTCCTTTATCAGTGTTTTATAGTTTTCAGGGTATAGGTCTTATACCTTCTTGGTAAATTTTATGTCTAGGTATTTTATTCTTTTTGATGTGATTATAAACAGAGTTTTTTTTTCTTTCTCTTTCTGATAGTTCATTATTAGTGTTTAGAAAAGCAACTAATTTCTGTATAGTAATCCTGTTTCCTACAAATTTACTAAACCTTTTCTTTGTTTGAAAACATTTTTGGTGGTGACCGTAGACTTTTCGACAGTATCATGTCATCTGCAAATAACGACAGTTTTACTTCTTCCTTTCTAATTTGGATGTCTTTTATCTTTTTATCTTTCTTTTCAGTTTTATTTTTATTTTTTAACACCAAAACTATTTTTTAATGGAGTATAGCAAATAGCAATATTGTGATAGTTTCAGGTGAAAAGTGAAGGAACACAGCCATACGTGTACATGTATCCATTCTCCCCCAACCGCGCCCTCCATATCATTTTACTTTCTGATTGCTGTGGTTTGGACTTCCAATACTATGCTGAACAAAAGTGATAAGAATGGGCATCCTTGTTTTTGTTCCTGATCTTTGATGAAAA
Source organism: Dama dama (assembly GCF_033118175.1). Taxonomy (NCBI): domain Eukaryota; kingdom Metazoa; phylum Chordata; class Mammalia; order Artiodactyla; family Cervidae; genus Dama; species Dama dama. The sequence goes on from NC_083705.1 coordinate 27,157,856, forward strand.
ACTTTCAGCTTTATACAATTGCATGTTATCTGTGAGTTTGTCATAAATGACCTTTATTATGTTGAGACGTGTCTTATTTATATCTACATTGTTGAAAAATTTTTATCATGAATGGCTGATGAATTTTGTCTAAAGCCTTTTCTGTGTCTAGAGAGATAATCACATGATTTTTATCCTTTGTTTTGTTAATGTGATGTATTACTTTGGTTGATTTGTGAATATTGAACTATCCTTGCTTTTCTAGAATTAATCCCATCTGATCATAATATATAATGTTTTTATGTATTATTGAATTTGGCTTGCTAATATTTTGTTGAGAATTTTTGCATTTCTACTCAGGGATATTGGTCTGTAATTTTCTTCTTTTGTAGTATCTTTTCTGACTTTTGTATCGGGGTAATGCTGGTCTCATAGAATAAGTTTGAAAGCATTCATTTCTCTTCATTTTTTGGGAAATAATTTAAGGATAGTTATTAACTTAAAAAAATATTTTGCAGAATTCCCCTGTGATGATGTCATCTTGGAGATTACTATGCTGGCACTTTTAAATTACTGTTTCATATTCATTACTAGTAATTGGTCTGTTCACCTTGTCTATTTATTCCTGATTCAGTCTTGAAAAATTATATATTTCTAGGAATTTATCCATTTCTACTAATTACCTAATTTTTGGCATATAATTGTTTATAGTAATCTATAATGATCATTTGCATTTCTGTGCTATCATTTGTAACTTCTCTTTTATTTCTGATTTTATTCATTTGAACCCTCTTTTTGCTTGGTGAGTTGGCTAAAGTTTTATCAGTTTGTTTTTTATCTTTTCAAAAAACTAACTCTTAGTGTCACTGATTTTTTTTCTATTGTTTAGTATTTATTTCACTTATTTCTGCTCTGATTGTTATTTCTTTTCTTCTACTACCTTGAGACTGCTCTTTTTTTCCAATTCTTTTAGATAATGTAATGTTAAGTTGTTTATTTGAGATTTTTCTTGTTTTTGTGGTAAGCCTGTATCAATATGAACATCCCTCTTAAAACTGCTTTTGCTGCAGCCTATAGATTTTAGAAAGTTTTGTTTCTGTTTACATAAATCTCAAATAGTTTTTAAATTTCCTCTTTGATTTCTTCATTGTCCTGCTTTTTTTAGTATCATGTTGTTTAGTCTTCAAAAGTTTGTTTTTTCCAGTTTTCTTCCTGTAATTGAGTTCTAGTTTTATACCATTGTGGTTGGAAAAGATGCTTGCTATGACTTCAGTATTCTTAAATTTACTGGGTTTTGTTTTTTGTGTGTGTGGTCTAGCCTGTGAGGACATTACATGTGCATGTATCCTAGAGAATATTCCATGAAAACTTAAAAAAATTGTGTATTCTTCTACTTTTGAACAGGAGGTTCTTCGATATCAATTACGTCCATCTGGACTAATATGTCATTTAAGGGCAGTGTTTCCTTATTGAATTTCTGGCTGCATGATCTATTGATGTGAGTTATTAAAGGCCTCTAGTATTATTAATGTCAATTTCTCTCTTTATACCTCTTAATATTTGCTTTATATTTTATGTGGTATCATGTAAGGTGTATGTGTGTTTAGGAATGTTATGTTCCCTTCTAGGATTGCCCCATTTCTAATTATGTAATTCCCTTCTTCATATTTTGTTAGAGTCTTTGTTTTAAAGTCTATTTTATCTGATGTAAGTATTGCTTCCTGGCTTTCTTTTCTTTTTTTTTGCATGAATTATCTTTATCTATCTGCTCACTTTCAGTCTCTGTGTGTCTTTAGCTCTGAAGTGAGTCTTTTGTAAACAGTGAATAGAAAGGTCTTTTTATTAAAGCCATTCAGCCACCCAATATCTTTGACTGGGGCATTAACCCATAAGTACTGAAAATGACTACTGATAGGCAAGGACTTATTGCCATTTTTTTCACTTTATTTCTGATTGTTTTTATAGTTCTCCTTTGTTCTTCTGTTAGTTTCTTCCCTTGTGACTTGATGATTTTCTTTAATGTGATGTTTAGATTCCATTTTTCTGTGTGTGTTTTGTCTATCTAGGGGGTTTGGTTACCATAAAGTTTGTGTATATTGACATTTGTTTTAAGCTAGTGGTCGTTTTAATTCATTCACATTCTAAAATTTCTACATTTCTTTACTCCTATCCACATCTTATTTTTTGACATCATATTTTATATATTTTTGTGTCTCTCTTGACTACTTATTGTAGTTATTAGTGAAAGTCGCTCAGTCATGTCTGACTCTGCAACCCCATGGATTATACAGTCCATGGAATTCTCCAGGCCAGAATACTGGAGTGGGTAGCCTTTCCCTTCTCCAGCAGATCTTCCCAACCCAGGGATTGAACCCAGGTTTCCCTCATTGTAGGCAGATTCTTTGCCAGCTGAGCCACAAGGGAAGCCCAAGAATTCTGGAGTGGGTAGCTTATCCCTTCTCCAGTAGGTCTTCCCATCCCAGGAATTGAACCGGGGTCTCCTGCATTGCAGGCAGATTCTTTACCAGCTGAGCTATGAGGGAAGTCAACAATAATGACTATTGTAGTTAGAGTTGACTGTAAAACTTTTGGTCTTTTAACCTTGATACTAGCTTTTTAAGTTGTTGATCTCCTTCTTTTACTGTTTATTTGCCTTTACTACTGAGATTTTTTTTCCTTCATATATTTTCTTATTTCTTGTTATGGCCTTTCCTTTTTCTCTTAAAGATGGCTTTTTAACATGTCTTGTAAGGATAGTGTAGTGTTGATGAATTCCTTTAGTTTTTGCTTGTCTTGGAACCTGTATCTTCCTTCAGTTCTGAATGATATCCTTGCATTGTGGCGTATTCTTGGTTGTAGGTTTTTCCTTTTTTTTTTTTTGCATTTTAAATATATGACAGCACTCTCTTAGGCCTGAAAAGTTATTAAATAGCCTTATGGAAGTTCCCTTGCTTTTCTCTTGCATGCTAAATCGCTTCAGTTGTGTCCAACTTTGTGCAACGCTATGGACTGTAGCCAGCCATTCTCCGCTGTCCCTGGGATTCTCTAAGGCAAGAATACTGAAGTGTGTTGCCATGCCCTCCTCCAGATCTTCCTGACCTAGGGATCAAACCTGCATCTCTTACGACTCTTGCATTGGCACCTGGTTTATTTACCACTAGTGCCACCCTGATTTTCTCTTGCAGATTTTAAATTCTCTCTTTATCTTTAACTTTTGTCATTTTAATTATGATATGTCTTGATGTGAATTACTTTGGATCATTCTTGTTTGAAACTCTATGTTTCCTTGACCTGGATATGTTTCTATCCCCAGGTTGGGAAAGTTTTCAACCATTATTTTATGAAATGCATTTTCTGCCCTTTTCCTACAGCCTTCCAGCTCTCACAGTCATATGCCCTGCTCATTTTTAAAACCCATTAAGGGGACTCATCTTCCTGGGCTGATTTTCAGGGCTGGAGTGCCTAATGAGGGTATTGAATCCCTCATTCCTTAGATAAGTAGAAAAGTCCTTTGAGTTTATGATATTACCTTCAGCTTTCAGGTTGCCTTTCAGGGCTGTGGGTCCTGACTAGGTAGCATTTCTGCCTCTCTTACCCATCTAAATGTGTTTTTTGTCCTTTGTATCTTTGATTGTAGAAAATATATTCTGCTGTTATTTAGGCTGTTGTCTGAGAGAGCTGTTCTATATGCAGTTGTACTTTTGGTGTGTCTGTGGGAGGAAATGAGCTCAAAGTCTTCTTACTTTGCCATCTTTATACACTCCACAAATTATCATTTAAATAATGCATTAAATCTAGATATTTGGTAAAGAAATAAATCTTTATAAAAGGATAAATTGTCTAGGCATATCCTGAATTCATGTTGCAAACTTACCTTCTATCATAAAGACATGAGAAATTTACTTTTCCTTTGGATAAAGGTAACTAGCAAACAAGACGATTACCCCAATTACCAGGTGAATTTAGGATAAACTTTCTGTGACAAATAGTGCTGTCAGGTCCTCTTATGTGAGGACTAGTTGTCATTTATCTTGAGATAATTGATTTCCTGGGATATGTTTCATATTCTGATTTAAAGCTCATTGAATAATATACCTGTTTCTTTTTCTAAAAAAAATTATCATAAAGCAATTATTTACTATTCCTATATTAAGTGGGAAAAATAACATTTTTCTTAATTTTAGCTTTTTTATTATATTAAATAGTATCACTATTTTTATTTTCTTTATCACAAGATATAGTTTTATTTATCATATATCTTTAATAAAACCTAGTAACATTCCTGTGTGACTGGTAGTTTAGTTTCAGATATGTCAATCTGGAAAAGTGAATGCCAATGTAAGATATGAGTGAAATCAATAAAATACCTATTGCAGTTCTTAGGCTAATTAATTAAATGCTAGATAGGGCAGGGGGATGTTTTCTAGAACATTTGCTCTGACTAGAACCATTGAGTGAAACACATTGCTATAGTGGTGATTAATAATACATGCCATCTTTAAAATTATTTTAAGTTCCCCAGTAATATTTCCAAATATAAAGTTACTAGGTAAGATGTTTAGAAGTTGCACATTACATTTGTTTTCCAGGTAAATGCTAAAACTATTTTCCTGGCACTCAGCATGTCCAGTGCTTACAGTATTAGCAATATTATTATTGATACTTAAAATATGACCAAAAATATCCCGGTCAGATAATTTTTATTTTCTTCAAATAGCAGCCTTGATATTTGTTTTCCTCTCTTTCCCTTCCCAGAAAATCTTCTAACCCTTAAATTTTGTTTTTATTAAGAATCTTTTTATTGGAGTATAGCTGCTTTACAATATTGTGTTGGTTTCTGCAGTACAACAAAGTGAATCAGCTATGTGTATACATAAATGCCCTCCCTCTTGGACCTCCCATCCCCGTCCATCCCACCTGTCGAGGACATCATGGAGTACCAAGCTGAGCTCCCTGTACTATACAGCACATTCCCATTAGTTATCTATTTTACACATGGTAAAATAGATATATGTCAATCCCAATCTCCCTATTCTTCCTATCCCCTCTTTCTGCCCCCTTTGCCCTGTGTCCACACATCTGTCTCCTATGTCTGCATCTCTATTCCTGCCCCGCAAATAGGTTCATTTATATCATTTTTCTAGATTCCACATATATGTGTTAAGATAGAACATTTGTTTTTCTATTTCTGACCTGCTTCACTCTGAATGACCGTCTCTAAGTCTGTTTACATGTCTACAAATGACCCAATTTTGTTCCTTTTAATTGCTGGGTAATATTCCATTGTGTATATGAACCACATCTTCTTTATCCATTCATCTGTCAATGGATATTTAGATTCCTTCCATGTCCTGGCTATTGTAAGTAGTGCTGCAATGAACCCTGGGATGCTCATATCTTTTTGAATTATGATTTTCTAAGAGTGTATGCCCAGCAGTGGAATTGCTAGGTCATATGGTGTTCTTATTTATTTTCTTGGGCTCTAAAATCACTGCAGATGATGACTGCAGCCTCGAAATTAAAAGATGCTTGTTCCTTGGAAGAAAAGCTATGATAAACCTAGACACGATATTAAAAAGCAGAAACATCACTTTGCTGACAAAGATCCAAACTATGTTATGACAAAGGTCAAAGCTATGTTTTTTCCAATAGTCATGTACAGATGTGAGAGTTGGACCATAAAGAAGGCTGAGTGTTGAAGAATTAATGTTTTCAAATTGTGGTGGTGGAGAAGATTCTTGAGAGTCCCTTGGACAGCAAGGAGATCAAACCAATCAATCCTAAAGGAAATCAACCCTGAATATTCATTGGAAGGACTCATGCTTGAAACTGAAGCGCCAATATTTTGGCCACCTGATGCGAAGAGCCAACTCATTGGAAAAGACCCTGATGCTGGGAAAGATTGAGGGCAGGAGAAGAAGGGGGTGAGAGGAGATGAGATCGACGGATGGCATTATCAACTCAATGGACATGAGTTTGAGCAATCTCAGGGAGATAGTGAAGAACAGAGAAGCCTGGTGTGATGCAGTCCATGGAGTTGCAAAGTGTTGGACACGACTGAGCAACCAAACAGCAACAATGGTAGCTCTGTCTTAGTTTTTTAAGTAACCTCCGTACTGTTCTTCTTAATGGTTAGTGATTATATCAATTTACATTCCCACCAACAGTGCCAGAGGGTTCCCTTATCTTCATACCCCTTAGAATGTAGAAAATATTTGCAAACAAAGCAACTGACAAGGGATTAATTTACAAAATATACAAGCCGTGCTTTCTTTTACTGCAAATCACTCTTACCCTCTGATGATTAAGGCTTGCTTTTAAGTAAAGTTCATTATACTTTTCTCTCTTTTGTCTTAGGTTTATATCTTTCCATGGAACTCCTTATTCCCCTCCTATGAAATAAATTTCTGGAAGCCTACCAGGTCACTCTATGTGTCCAGACCTGTATGAATTCTAGAAATGGACAGTTTGGTTCAAGTTGAGACCTGGATACATATTCTTGTTTAAATCCTACTCTCTACCATCAGAGGAGCTTGGTGGGCTACAGTCCTTGAGATCTCAAGGAGTTGGACACGACTGAGTGACTAAGCAGCAGCAGCAGCATGTGCTAGTATTACATGATAGGCATCCCGGATAGTAATTACTGCCTCGGAATGTCCTTTCTCTTAGAGCCATCTTTTCTTATTTATCCTAACATAAAGCAATAGTTATATATGAGCTCAGAAGTTTGGCATTCCTACACAGTTCATGTCCACCTAAAAGCAAAGGGGAGTCAGTTAATTATCGTTTGTTTTGAGTCTGAATCCCCAGCAGGAAACAGAGAGCTCCAGGAACTCTAACTGAGGCTGGTATCTGTTCTGTCATGTAGTGAGACAGCAGTACTCTCTGAATTATTTTTCTGGAAAGTGTTCTTCTAGGAGCTTGTCGTAGGCATAATGCTGCCCCACAGGAGCTTATAAATTAATGGGAATCATGGTGCAAGGATGCTGTAAGAACTTCACCACTATAAACCCCTTTACCTCCTGGGGTAGTGATGTTTTCTGTTATTTCTGCTTTACTAAAATGAAGATTGAAAGTAGAAATGGAATCAAAGATGAAATTAGCATAAGAACATTTTCATTTTCCTGGTAGGACTGTAGAGCCTTGGTATTCAGCTGGCTATTTACAATGAATGCCCCTTCTGGCTGGTCATGGCATTAATCTTCATTGGGTTGAGACCAAGCATTTTGATTGGAAAATATATTGACTATGACCTGTGACTACAGACATTCCTATTCTTACTAATCCATAGAACTGAAGGAAACCTCTCTATATTCTGTTTTGACCTTCTGAGTCATCGTCTCTATCCTTTCTTGTTTGTTAGGTCTCTTTGCCCACCATCAGTGTGTCTGATAATGGGAACCGCTGGTCAGCTAGTTCCATGGCTACTTTAGACCTGGAGTCTTAAGATTCCTTGGGAGGGTGCCAACCACATTAAAGTGTAATCTGATCAATTTAGTTAAAGCACTGTTTGTGAAAGTGTAAGTGTTATTATGCAGCATTTTCACCTTCCCACCTCAAATCTCCCTCCCACACTTCTTCTACCGCTTCCAACCCCCACTTTCATTACCAGCACTGGATAGTTAGTTATCTATTTGAAGAATTTCTTCTCTATAGATTGAATTCAAAAGCTTTGATTTATAACCAGACTTCTAGTGATTTACTTTGCTGGTAAATTAAAAGTCATCTGGATTGGAAGTCCTAGTTAGATAATTTATAGCTTATTGTGATTCTAAAATTAATAATTTTTTAGCTCTCTGATACTCTATCTAGATCACATTTCTAAGATGAATAGCAAACATGTCAGAATTCAGTAGCTCCAAATTCCATTGAAATCTTCTCCCAATTTTCTTGGGTTGACTTGAATATATTTTAAAAAATTATTTGCTATCATGGTTTGGCAAGACTCAGACAGAAAACAGCTTCCAGTGTCAGTGGTAGCAGGAAAGAATACTAATAAGTGTTAGTCATCCACAGTAAATTAAAAATATAGTAATAAAGGAAAATTAAACTGCAGTGTGTTTGGGTGTCTGCTCTATTACCATAAATCCACTCTCTCATCTTCTATTCTCTGAAAAAAGAGTGGGTGTGGCAAGAAGCATTGTGAAATTCCATTAGCATTTTTAGAGAAAATTATTCTACTAAATGATTCAGGATTCAGCTCCTAGCTTCTAAGGTTCAACTCGGCTGTATGAAACATTTTATTTTGTATACAAATGATGCCATAGAATTCTTCGAACTTAAAGATTTGCTAGCAGCTAGCCCAAATCCTCTTATTTTTTAGGTGAGGGAATCCTGATGATCAGCCCAGGTTCTCATACCTAGTTACCGGTGACAAAGAGGTAGAAATTCACCAATTCACCCTCAGGCTGGCTGTTGATCAAAATACTTCAGAAACAACATTTTAGACTAGAATACAATGTCTTGCTCTTTGCAAGTAAATAAATAAATATTAGGTATTGTACTTTGAGATTCAGAATTGACCATGAGTCTATATTATAAAAATGTGTTTTCCTTCTCACTTTGTTAATGAAGAAGTTTATCTGGAAATGAATAAATGCAGAGATGCAACCAGATATTGAGTCACATTACCCAGGCTTTGAATTTTAGATTCACATTCATTCCATTTCTCTGGGAAATTTGCCTTTCTCTTTCTCTGCTCCGTTTTGATGCATAACAGATTCTGTTACACTGGAGATTGTTAAGACTTCATGAAGTGAGGATTCCCTGACTTCTGCCTTCCTGCTGAACCACAAAGTAGCCAAACTAATTCATGTCACATCCTTCTCAACCCCACAATGCAAGACTCTATGTAGACCTAAGGTTGCTATTACCAGTGATCCTAATTTCCTAGCAACATGATCCTTTTAACAATTTGTACGTGTTTGGTGTCTCTGCCAACCTCCAAATCACAGAAAGCTGTTAATTCCAAATCACCTTTTGCAAAATACATTTCAAAATTTTCTCATAGATTGCTCTGAGCATATTAAACAACTGGAAGGTTAATGTGTTTTATTTTTCTTTTCTAATACTCAAAAAAACTTTTTAAATATAGCCTTCTGACTCTGATTGTACCCTCAATACTTTCAAAATGATTTTTTGCTCCTCAGTAGGAAAAGCTGCTTGATCCTGTTATGGACACATTATTCACAAATAAAACAATCACAGCTTTTAAATTTTAGATCACCTCTTAAGAACTGTAGATCTCACAGCACAAACTCCTCAAAATTGGTGGGCATATACCACAGGCCTCAGCCTTGACTTAGAAAATAAAAAATCTGATACTCCAGTGTATATACGTAACCACATATCTTAAGAGAGAATATTTGCTCATGTTGTCCCTCTGTAAGGCTATAGATAAAAGCTATTTTAAGTGCATAAGCTCATATCACAAAATTTCATTAGAATTATTCATTTAGTTGCAATTTAGGTATTGTCTTATCTGAAAAAAATGTAAGATTGAAGAACCCTGAGAAAAGAAGTAGTTCTGAAGGCAGGAATAAGAGTTTCAGATATGTTCACTGCTATTTCCAGTGTGGTGTCAAGTGTGTTTCTGATTTATTGGTGCTATTTCATATGGTGAAAGAAGAGTGGATGAGGGAAGTAAATGCCACTGTAAATATTCTAGGTTCACTTAAGAATTTGTGGCAAATTTATTCCTTCATTTATTTCTATTTAGTTCTTATTTCTACTAGAAACTTGTTATCCATTTTTATTGTTCTTTTTATCAACATTAGGACTAAAGACTATATATTTTGCTCTGAATGTTGTGTTAGCTATATAGTATAGCCTATGATAGGCAGTATTTTCACTATAGCTGTTTTTTTAAAAGTCTGCAATTACAGCTTGTTTTTCTGCTTTGATCTAAAATATATAGATTTTAAGAATTTCCAGCGTAAAGGACTTTTGTTGTTACGGATCTCTGATTTTATTGTTTCTGGTTCTTGACTTGTGAACAAAATTATTATCTTTGTTACATGTACTATTTTGAAATTTTGGCGTTTCTTTGTGGCCGATTTTATGAATTTTTGAATATTCATTTTATGAATATTCAAAGAATTTGAACAGTAGGAGTATTCTTTATTATTACAATCCATAATTTGATGTACGTGTGTACATCTATAATTTTACCTTGTTTATTTGGGAGTTTTCTATCTCTTTATTTACTTTTTGAGAACTGAAAGATGTGAAGTTTCATATTAGTATGTTTCTAACTATTTCTCCTTTAATCTTTTATAATTTATGCTTTATGGGAATTTATGCTGTTATTTTTATATAGATTATTGATGTGTTCTTTATTGTGAATTATGGAATTCAGCATTATTTACTTTCTAATTTAATTTTTTCTCCAATATTCTACATTTTCTCATGGTAAGATCACAGTTCCTGATTTCTTCTTTCATTTGTATGGTACATCTTTGTGGGTTCTTTCATTTTTAATTTCTCAGAAGCACTTTAGTATATCTCTTATTCGTGACATACGTCTTATAATCTATAAAATTTTGTAGTCTAATATGAACATTTTTTATTGTAATAGATGATTTTTAAATCCTTTACATTCATAAGCTGATTATAGAAAAGGCAGAGGAACCAGAGATCAAATTGCCAACACCTGCTGGATCATCGAAAAAGCAAGAGAGTTCCAGAAAAACATCTATTTCTGCTTTATTGACTATGCCAAAGCCTTGGATTGTGTGGATCACAGTAAACTGTGGAAAATTCTGAAAGAGATGGGAATACCAGACCAACTGATCTGCCTCCTGAGAAATCTGTATGCAGGTCAGGAAGCAACAATTACAACTGGACATGGAACAATAGACTGGTTCCAAATACGTCAAGGCTGTATATTGTCACCCTACTTATTTAACTTATATGCAGAGTACATCATGAGAAACGCTGGGCTGGAGGAAGAACAAGCTGGAATCAAGATTGGCGGGAGAAATATCAATAACCTCAGATATGCAGATGACACTACCCTTATGGCAGAAAGTGAAGAAGAACTAAAGAGCCTCTTGATGAAAGTGAAAGAGAGTGGAAAAGTTGGCTTAAAGCTCAACATTCAGAAAACTAAGATCATGGCATCCGGTCCCATCACTTCATGGGAAATAGATGGGGAAACAGTGGAAACAGTGGCTGGCTTTATTTTTCTGGGCTCCAAAATCACTGCAGATGGTGACAGCAGCCATGAAATTAAAAGACACTTACTCCTTGGAAGGAAAGTTATGACCAACTTAGACAGCATATTACAAAGCTGATATATTACTTTGCCAACAAAGGTACATCTAATCAAGGCTATGGTTTTTCCAGTGGTCATGTATGGATGTGAGAGTTGGACTATAAAGAAAGCTGAGCACTGAAGAATTGATGCTTTTGAACTGTGGTGTTGGAGAAGACTCTTGAGAGTCCCTTGGACTGCAAGGAGATCCAACCAGTCCATCCTAAAGGAGATCAGTCCTGGGTGTTCATTGGAAGGACTGATGTTGAAGCTGAAACTCCAGTACTTTGGCCACCTGATGCAAAGAGTTGAGTCATTTGAAAAGACCCTGATGCTTAAGGAAAGATTGAGGGCAGAAGGAGAAGGGGACGACAGAGGATGAGATGGCTGGATGGCATCACCGACTCGATGGACGTGGGTTTGGGTGGGCTCTGGGAATTGGTGATGGACAGGGAGGCCTGGCATGCTGCGGTTCATGGGGTCGCAAAGAGTGACACAACTGAGCAACTGAACTGAACTGAACTGACATTTACTGATATGATAAGTGTATTTGATTTTAGTTCTTTCATGTTTTTTACATTTTGCATATGTACATCTTATTTGTTTTTAAAAGTCTTCAATTGGTGGTTTATTTTCTTTGATATTTGTTGTTCTTTTTTCCAAGGTTTTTTCTTAGTTATTTTTTTGTATTTTTTGTTTATATCTATCTCTTTAGATTTAATCTATTTCATCTAAAAGAGCTTTGATAAAATTAATTTGTGACCTCTTCTTGATTTCTCTCTTTGCTTTCCCCAAGCAGTCAATATTGGTTAATAGTGTTATTTTGCTTAGTATTTACCTTTATACTCCTGAGTTTTAAATAATATCTTTTGACTTCCAGTCATTATATGTGAAGGAATCAATAATTGTTCTTCCTTCTCTCTCAGTTTTCCTTCCATGTTTCTTAATTGAAGTACTGCCATATTATCAGGGTATATTTGTATGCTATTCTCTCAATCTTATCCTCACTTTTATTTTTACAAATATATTAGATAGAATAGATTCAGTCAAGGCCCATAACTTATATTTTTCTCCCAAAAGTTTCCAGTTATCCTCTACTAGTTTTCTCAGCAATGGCTCATAGGAACAATATTCCTTGAGTTTGTAGACATTCATAACTCTATGTTCACAATTTTTTATATTTGAAGAACATTGTTGCCTAAACTCTTGTTCCTTGAGTGCCTTCTAGGTTTTGCTCCATGGTTTTCTGCTTTTAAAATTTTCCATTACAAAGTCCAAGGCAAAGTTCCTTTTAGTTTTTTCAGTAATGACTAGATAACTTTGCTCATAGACCCAAAAGATTTTTTCTTTATTTTTTTTAAATTTTAATGACATTGTATTTAATCCTGCATAATCAAAACTATCTTTACATGTCATCAATATAAACATCATGAACAGAATATTTTGCATTCTTTTATCCACATTAAGTCTTTGGTATCTGGTGTATATTTTACGTCTACAGCACATCTTAGTTTGGACTAGCCAGTTGAGTTAGGTGCTCAATAACTACGTGTGTACTGCTGTTTAGGATCATATTGGACTAGAACATCTCTGCTGCCAGTTTCAGAGCTGGTAACATTCTTGTCTTCCTTATGTTTCCTTTTTTTTTTTTCTAATTTTTTAATTGAAGAATAATTGTTTTATAGAATTTTATGGTTTTCTGTCATATATCGATAAGAATCAGCCATAGGTACATCCATGTCCACTCTGTCCCTGACCTCCTTCCCATCTTCCTCCCCACCCCACCCTTCAGCCTGTCTCAGAGTCCCTGTTTGAGCTCCATGAGTCACACAAGAAAATTCCCATTGGCTGTCTACTTTACATATGGCATTGTAAATTTCTCTGTTACTCTCTTCATGTATCTCCTCTTCTCCCTCCTCTCCTCCTATAGTGTCCATAGGTCTGTTCTCTATGTCGGTTTCTCCACTGCTGCCCTGAAAATAAATTCATCAGTGCCATCTCTTCAGGTTCCAAGTATATGTGTCAGTATACGATATTTGTATCTCTCTTTATGACTTACTTCATTCAGTATAACAGGCTCTAGTTTCATCCACCTCATTAGAACAGATTCAAACATGTTCCTTTTTATGGCTGAGTAGTATTCCATTGTATTTATATACCACAGCTTCTTTATCCATTCATCCTCAATGGACATCTAGGTTGCTTCCATGTTCTGGCTATTGTAATAATGCTGCAGTGAATTGGGGTACATTGGGGTACATGTGTCTTTTTCAGTTTTGATTTCCTCAAGGTTTATGCCTAGGAGTGGGATTGCTCAGTCAAATGGTGGTTTTATTCCTAGCTTTTTAAGGAGTCTCCATACCGTCTTCCATAGTGACTGTATCAGTTTACATTTCCACCAGCAATGCAAGAGTGTTCCCTTTTCTCCATACCCTCTCCAGCATTTATTGTTTGTAGACTTTATGATGATGGCTATTCTGACTGGTGTGAGGTGGTATCTCATTGTAGTTTTGATTTGCTTTCTCTAATAATGAGTGATGTTGAGCATCTTCTCATGTGCTTGTTGGCCATCTGTATGTCTTCTTTGGAGAAATGTTTCTTCAGGTCCCTTTCCCACTTTCTGATTGGGTTGTTTGCTTTTCTGGTATTGAGTTGTATGAGGGGCTTGCATATTTTGGAAATTAACTTTTTATCACTTGTTTCCTTTGCTACTGTTTTCTCCCATTCTGAGGATTGTCTTTTCACCTTGTTTGTAGTTTCCTTTGCTGTGCAAAAGCTTTTAAGTTTAATTCGGTCCCACTTATTCATTTTTGTTTTTATTTCTATTACTCTAGGAGGTGGGTCATAGAAGATCTTGCTTTGATTTATGTCATCAAGTGTTCTGCCTGTGTTCTCCTCTAAGAATTTAATAGTTTCTGGTCTTACATTTAGGTCTTTAACCCACTTTGGGTTTATCTTTGTGTATGGCATTAGGTAGTTATCTAATTTCATTCTTTTGTATGTAGCTGTCCAGTTTTCCCAGCACCAATTATTGAAGAGGCTGTCTTTACACCATTGTATATTCTTGCCTCCTTTGTCAAAAATAAGGTACCGCTAGTTGTGTGGGTTTATCTCTGGGTTCTCTATCTTGTTCCATTGGTCTATATTTCTGTTTTTGTGCCAGTACCATACTGTCTTGATGGCTGTAGCTTTGTAGTGTAGTCTGAAGTCAGGAAGGTTGACTTCTCCAGCTCCATTCTTCTTTCTCAAGACGGCTTTGACTTTTTGGGGTCTTTTGTGTCTCCATATGAATTATGAAATTTTTTGTTGTAGTTCTGTGAAAAATGCCATTGGTAATTTGATAGGGGTTGCTTTGAATCTGTAGATTGCATTTGGTAGTATAGTCATTTTCACAATGTTGATTCTTCCTACCCAGGAACATGGAATATTCTCTTTATGTTGTCTTTGATTTCTTTCATCAGTGTCTTATAGTTTTTCATATACAGGTCTTTAGTCTCCTTGGGTAGGTTAATTCCTAGATATCTTATTCTTTTTGTTACAGTGGTGAATGTTATTGATTCTTTAATTTCTCTTTCTGATTTTTCATTGCTAGTATAGTAGGAATGCAAGTGATTTCTATGTATTGACTTTATATCCTGCGACTTTGCTGAACATGCTGATTAGCTCTAGTAATTTTCTAATAGTTTCTTTTGGGTTTTCTATGTATAGTGTCATGTCATCTGCAAGCAGTGAAAGTTTTACTTCTTCTTTTCTGATCTGAATTTCTTTTATTTCTTTTTTTCCCTAATTGCCGTAGCTAGGACTTCCAAAACTATGTTGAATAATAGTGGTGAGAGTGGACACCTTTGTCTTGTTCCTGATCTTAGAGGGAATGCTTTTAGTTTTTCACCATTGAGAATAATGTTTTCTGTGGGCTTTTCATATATGGCCTTTACTGTGTTGAGGTAGGTTCCTTCTATGCCCATGTTGTTGAAGCATTTTTATCATAAATGGATGCTGAATTTTGTCAAAGGCTTTTTCTGCATCTATTAAGATGATCACATGCTTTTTGTATTTCAATTTGTTGATGTGATATATCATGTTGATTGATTTGTGCATACTGAAGAATCCTTGCATCCCTGGAATAAACCCAACTTGATAATTGAGTATGAGCTTTTTAATGTGTTGTTGGATTCGGTTTGCTAGAATTTTGTTGAGGATTTTTGCATCTATGTTCATCAATGATGTTGGCCTATAGTTTTGTTTTTTGTTGTTGTCTTTGCCTGGTTTTGGTATCAGGGTGATTATGGCCTCTTAGAATGAGTTTGAAAGTGTTCCTTTATTTTTAATATTTAATATTTAACAGGATACCTTAATGTTTCCGCTTTAGATCAATTTTCCTAGGTATATGATACACCCTTAAAATTTGAAGTAGTTCTAAATAATAGATGGGACTTCCCTGGTGGCTCAGATGCTAAGGAGTCTGCCTGTAATGCGGGAGACCCTGGTTCAATCCCTGGGTTGGGAAGACCCCCCTGGAGAAGGAAATGGCAACCCACTCCAGTATTCGTGCCTGGAAAATCCAATGGATGGAGGAACCTGGCAGGCTACAGTCCAATATAAATTATAGATAAATATTTTTAATTATCGTTGTTTTTTTCTTCAGTGACTCTAATTATGTATATATTTCATTGGTTTTTTATGTACCACTTTCCTTTACATATTAAAAAATTCTTTCTTTATCCTATTGATTTTCTTTACTTTTCCCATGTTTTTCCTCCCTATCTAATATGGCTTCTACTCTATCTACCTTACCTTGTGGTCATTGTAATGAAAACATTTTTTAAGAAGTCTTTTCATTGTTTCTCATTTTCTTCCCTGAATTCTATTAGTTCTTCCATCCTGTTATTTGGGAATCTTTTAATATCCTTTGGGCTATCAAAATCTTTAGTGAATTCTGTATTTTCACTTCTTTTAAAATTGTAATTGTTTTGATAATTTTAAAGCAATTCACAATAAATTATCAGTTTATCTTTTCTCTTTACACTTCTGGAGCTTTTTCCTGATTTGTTTTCTTAATTTATGGGGGACTTTTGCTGCTCTTTCCTGTTTTTTTGTTTTTTTTAAAAATAGCATCATGGGATAGATGTGATGATATTATATTTTAAAAGAAACCTTCGGTTAGAATGAGTTGGATATTCGTGCAGCATCAATTTGAGAAGGATACTGTGGAGAAGGGATGGGAGGAACAAGAACAGCTTTTTCTGACTTTTCAGCTTAAGGTGCCCCTTCTGCTGTACTTGGTGCTTTGTGAAGCCAGGCTGGCTTTGACTTTCAGCACCAAGATCCCTAGATGTCCTCATTCTTTTTCACCTAGAATGCTTATGACCACACTTGCTCTCCAGCGTTCCTGCAGTTTGGTTGGTTGGGGTGTGTGGACCCAGTTTATAAGTAATTTAGTATTTGTGGATTTTTTCCCCTTTTTATCTTGCTAAAAAGGTTGTGTGCATGTGTGTGTGTGTATGTTCAAGTTGGTGGGGGGCAAGGGGGATGGTTTTTCACTCTCTTTACTGCTTTATTTAGTTTTAAAGAAAATAATAGGAACTTAGCAAAACTTCCTTAATGAAAAAATGGTGAGATAAAGAGGAGCAAGATTCTGAATTCTCATTCCATTTCTACTGTCTCTTTTGTCAAGATAGGCCCTGCCTCTTCCCTCCTATACTAGAAAGATGGTCTCACATTTAGGGTCTATAGCAATGTGTAGGTTCTATGATTGAGTGAACTTCTATATTATACTGGTTGTTAGTCCTGTGTCCTTCTCACGGAAGTTACCTTTGCTGAAGGTAAAGAATTGGCCTGCTCATAAAGTGGCATGACACTACAGTGAGAAAAAATGAGCCCTGGGTGGAAAAAATCAATCCTGACTCTACCTAAGAGGGCAATTAGTCCATTCTACTCAGCTATCTATCAATTATTCAAAGAACAATTATTGTCCCTTATGTTCGTTTGGCTTAGCCTCTGTGTTGACAGTTTTACTAAGAGTTTGTCCAAGGCAGAAAGTAAGTGGAAGTCAGTCTTATATCACCATGTCTGACTGTGACCTGTGATAAAAAGTTTAATGGGAAAGTTCAATTTTGTTGTGAGTAACAGATATCCATTGACTGTAAGGTGCTGGAGATATATTTGGAGCTAAGTTAGAAATAGTTCCTGTTCTTTGAATAAGTCAATCATCTTCCTCAAGTAAGTAATCTCACTTCACATCCAGTGAAGTTGCAACTGTTGACTAAGAGTTTTCTAGTCTTTTCTTATCCCATTAGCATATTTAAGCCAGTGTATATTTGGTTTGTCTGGGTCTCAGGGTTCTATAAACTTCAGTACAGTGACCCTTTCTGCCTTGTATATTACTGGATTCCTAATGCCCATCATAGCACCTGATATAACACACACACACAAATATGTGTTGCACTGAATGAATAAAGAAATATATTAACAGACAGAGGAGTTGTTACTAACTGATCTCTAACATCATTTTATTGTTCCCATACTTGTGGATTTTATGTCTTTGGAAGAAAATAAGTTGTCACTCATCAACTATATATAAATTTACTATGTCATCTCAGAGACTCAAATATAAAATATCCTATACCAAAATGTTAAGATTGAATTCAATTTAGTAAATGAGGTATAGTCTGAACACTATATATAATCTAATGACCTTTTATTGAGAATAAGTTGAGAAAAAAAGTCTCACAATTCTTTTGGCTAAACTGTGTATTTTGGATGTACAGTTTTCAGATGTGAGTGGAATTTGGAATCAGAAAGACAAAGATTCAAACTCTAGTTCCTCTACTTGGTCTCTCTTTGTGCTTCAGCAAATGACTTGATCTTTCCAAGCCTTTGTTTGGTCATTTAAAAATAAAGATAAAATAACCTCCAACATTTGGTGACACAAATGTAGTACATAGCCTTATGAAGCACTGTTGTTTTTTTTTTTTTAAATCTCTCTTTGTCTCTTTAATTCTCATTTTCACTCTTTGCCATTCTCAATACTTCAATTTCTGGCTATGGTTTTCAGATTAAGAGTATTACTGAATCACATTCATTTTTTAACTAAAAACATCACTTCCCATTTAGTTGAAATGAATATCAATAGAGTTCACACTTCTTGAAGCCCTAAAAATATACTATCTGTTCAAAACCCAGTTGACTGGCATACTAAGAGTTTAGAAAATTTAGAAATACCCATTTCAATGGTGTTTTCTGAGGCATTAGCTGTTATTTTGAAAGAAGGAAGAGATTTGGTAAGAAGACTTGGATATGAGATAAAAGAACTAGTTATTGATTTATAAACTAATGGCCCAGATTTCATGTAATTAAATACCACAGTGGCTCAGAATTTCATTATTCCCCTATGGACAAATTACAGTTGCCTCAATTATTAATTTTTAGGATTTCAGCCTTGACCAGCATATTTTTGGTCTTATTAAAACTATGCATTAGTGTTCAGTGGCTTGTAAAAATAAACTTCCTTCTAGACAATTTTGTGTTGTTGTTCTATAAAGCACATGCAAATAAATATGCAGATTGAGAAGGACCACAATTTAAAGGTGCCTTCTTTCATCCTATATATTCTTATTTATTCTAATACACAGTAAATTTGAGTGATAGAGCAAACAATTTCTCTATAAAATTTGAGGGTTTGTTTTTTCTTTTTGAAAGAAAATGAGCAGTTTATTCAGAGATTCCCTCTGTGAAGAATTGGACTAAATTATAATTTTAAACAAATTCTTTCTTTATATAGTATTTTGGTTATTTTGATTCCCCTGGTGAATTTTGTTTTCCATGAAGGTGAAGATAAATGACTAGTGCTCATAGAAAAAGTATATGTATTTAGCAAAATTAAGTACCCATATTAGTTTCCTGGGGCTACTGTAACAAAGTACCACAAACTGAGTAGATTAAACGATAGAAATTGATTGTCTCAGTTCTGGAGGCTAGTCTGAAATCAAAGTATTGGCAGAGTTGCTTCCTTCAGACGGCTCCAAGAGAAGGATTTATTCTAGGTTTTTCTCCTTATAGGTGGTTGCAGGTGGTCAGCTCTCTTAACGTCCCTTGACATCATCTTCATTCTACATGTCTCTGTATTCAAATTTCCCCTTTTATTATAAAGACACCAGACAAATTGGATTAAATCCAACCTTAATGAACTTATTTGAACTGGGTTACCTCTGGAAAGACCTCATCTCCAAATGAGGTCACATTTTCTGGTAGTAGGGGAGTGAGGCATGGATTTAATCCATAGTAATAGCCATTAAAATGTAGGTAAAATATCTACTTCTGCTTTATTGACTATGCTAAAGCCTTTGACTATGTGGATCACAACAAACTGGAAAATTCTTAAAGAGGTGCAAGCACCAGATTACCTTACCTGTCCCCTGAGAAACCGGTATGCAGGTCAAGAAGCAACAGTTAGAACCAGACATGGAACAACGGACTGGTTCAAAATTGGAATAGGAGCATGTCAAGGCTATATATTGTCACCCTGCTTATTTAACTTATATGCAGAGTACATCATATGAAATGCCAAGCTGGATGAAGCACAAGCTGGAATCAACATTGCCAGGAGAAATATAAATAACCTCAGATATGCAGATGACACCACTGTTATTGCAGGAAGTGAAGAGGAACTAAAGAGCCTCTTCATGAAGGTGAAAGAGGAGAGTGAAAAAGCTGGCTTAAAACTCAACATTCAAATCTAAGATCATGGCACCCGGTCCCATCACTTCATGTCAAATAGATGCAGAAACAGTGGAAACAGTGACAGACTTTATTTTCTTGGACTCCAAAGTCACTGCGTATGGTGACTGCAGCCATGAAATTAAAAGACGCTTGCTCCTTGGAAGAAAAGCTATGACAAACTTAGGCAGTGTATTAAAAAGCAGAGACATTACTTTGCCCACAAAGGTCCGTCTAGTCAAAGCTATGGTTTTTACAGTAGTCATTTACAGATGTGAGATTTGGACCATAAAGAAGGCTGAGTGCCAAAGAATTGATGAACTGTGGTGTTGGAGAAGGCTCTCGAGAGACCCTTGGACTGCAAGGAGATCAAACCAGTCAATCCTAAAGGAAATCAATCCTGAATAGTCATTGGAAGGACCGATGCTGAAGCTCCAATACTTTGGCCACCTGATATGAAGAGCCGACTCATTGGAAAAGACTCTGATGCTGAGGAAGATTGAAGGCAGGAGGAGAAGGGGACGACAAAGGACAAGATGGTTGAATGGCTTCACTGACTCAATGGACATGAGTTTGAGCAAGCTCCGGGAGATGGTGAAGGACAGGGAAGCCTGATGTGCTGGGGTTGCAAATAGTTGGACACGACTGAACAACAAAAATTATTTTCTTTTAAACTTGGAATCCCTCCTCAATGCTAACTAATGACATCTTAGTGTATACCCTTTATAACAAAATAAAAAGGATTTTAAACATTATTTTTTAACATTCAGATTACCTACAACTTTGTTTTGAGTGTTTTATAAACAGCCCCATCAGTGACTACCTTTAATCACCCACTCTTCCCCACTGATACATTACTCTCTAAGATCCAGTGGTGAATTCTTTGAAATTCATGAAGGATTAAAACTCACTTTTGCTAAAGTCATGCAGTTAATGTGGTAGAGCTAAGATTCAAATATCTATTTAGTTAATTCTAAAATTAGTATTATTAACGTGGTCAATAATAGTGTATTTTAAAATACTCATTTACTATTTATCTTTTTAATAAAAATACTAATTTATTTCTGAATATAAATATAGCAGGTGGTCACAGGAGAAAACTTAGGGGATCCCCCCTCAAATTACAAAAATGAACATTAAAATTACCCAGAATTTCCACATCCAGACATAATCATTACACATTAGCTTTCAGATCCTATGTGTACACATTTTTATAATTTTATTTATATGTTTATATCTATAGAACTATATATGTAATTTCACATATCACCAACAATTCTTGGCAATACAAGTTTTAAAATCTTGAACCATTTGCCTAATTAAAATTCATCCTAACTTTACAGAGTGAATTATTTTTTAACTATGTAAAATAAGAGTTCTTTTTCATCTTATATTCTTCTCAAAAGAATAATGTACAAGTTTGTAAAGGTGCATATGGAATTAATTTTCTCATCTTAGTTTCTTTGCTAGAGTCCTAAGGGCAGAGCTGTCTAAAGCAGAGAGAGCAGAGCATAAGTCAGCTCTTTGTCTTGTTTCCACTCTTAGTTCATCTCTAAAGCCAAGACTTCTACCCAAACGTGAAAATCCTTGAATAAGTGGCCCTTTCTAGTCCCTTGTGCTGATACCAAACTGGGATTTTTGTTAGAGGAAAGGCCCCGCACAGATCTGAGGTAGGAGCAAGAATAGACTCTATGGTCATCTACCTGAACATAAAGAGAAGAGCCCAGAAGAGCATGGCATCCATGGCAACCGTATCTAGATGTCACAGAATTTAGAGACCCCGTTGGATCCTTTTAGAGGATGACCAGGGGATCTAAATCATGTCAGATATAGCACCCAGCGTAGAACTGAGCAGGATCTGTGCTGAATACCTCTTTTATGTTTGCTACAGTATCATTCCAAGTCCTCTCCAGGGAAATCCCATATCTGCCTCACCATCTCACTTATTTACATTATGTGACTTACACACATACCCCCACGATGTTGTCTCCTGAACACAGTAGACCTATCTGAGACTTATCCACTTGTAATCTGTTGGTTTTAGGTCTGACTCTGAAAGTTTTGGTGTGGAAAGACTCAGATCAGTCTTAATGAAATGCTTGACTCCAGCAGATTGTCTTTCATAGCGAGGTGATCTTGCTTGCCTTGGAAGCACTATAGTTAGTCACAACACTCTCCTTGAGGACTTGGTTGTTTACAGTTGTGTACAGTGTGACCCAGGCCAATGGATCTTGCTTTAGGGCTTGTAAATAAGCCTAGAGTGTTTTGACATGAGTAAATAGGACCTTAGTTTCAGTTGATAGTAAGATGCACTTAGAGATGCACTCAGCCATCACTGGAGTAGAGTTAAAGGAACTTCACTGCCAGAAAGAGTGAGATATGTATGGTGGCTCTTCTGAGGTTTTCTAAGATTGTTTGGAAGCACAAAGGTCCTAACTTTTCCTGTTGCCCTTCATGAAATCTTGAGTCAACAGTCATGTGTATATATTAGGCAGCAGATGGAATCACTACAATTCATTCACTTTATAACCATTGATCCTCATACTACCGTATGATCTACTTTTTCTGATCATTGTGACAAATTTTCTACTCTTATGGAAAATTCCTTTCATGGTTAAAGCTTTCGGTAAATGCTATGAAGCTTAATAATTCTCTCTACTGAATGGAAATAATTATGCAGGAGTTCATAAAATGCACTCATGGTCTCATTTAGTCATTAGAAAAACTAGAATATAATGCTTAAATGTGAAAAAAAATTATAGGCTACAAAGCCATAATATTGAGCATTTTTTTTGTTTTTGAAGCTTCTTGGAGATGGAATAACAAATCAGCTAATGATCAAAGCAATGATTTGAGTTTTTATCAGAAAGTCTACAGTTTCTTTTAAAAATAAAGCTTCCACATATTCTTACTGGAAAAGCTATTTGAAAAATTCTATCTCAGCCACCCTGTTGTTTTACCTAAAATAGTCAGGGTTTTCTAAACACAAATTGTCAAAAATATGGTGTTAATTGTCATAGTCATTGAACTATTGTGTATGCTTGCTATCAGAATGAAAGTCTGGTATTCCTAAACTGCAGAGTATTTTCAATCGGTGCAATAGGTAGCTTTCATGCCTTTTTATTGCAAAGCAGTTGAAAAATTATCAGAACATGTCCTCTTAAGAATGATCACAGACAGCTGTAAAATCTATTGTGTTCATAGATTTGAACACAATCTATTGACACACTTTCTATTTAGAATTTGTATATTGTCATATGAAAAATTACACTATTTTCAGCCCACTTTTTACATAGACAAGGCCTCTATGTAGTCCTCTACATTAAGCAAAACTCTTTTGTTTGAAAGTGACAGAAATCTAACTCAAGGTAGCTTAGCTATTTAAATAATAAAAATAATAATGTATTACTTATCTTAGCTGTGAGGCTATCTGAAGGCTTATAAATAAAAGGAATAACTACAGAGCCAGAGACTCAGAGAATCACCTAACTGTTAATGGAACGTTTTTCTTCTCCATCAATCTCCTACGTCTTCTTGGCTTCATCTATATACAGGCTCTTTCTACCTGGAAAGAAAGATAATATCACTGGCTGCTTCTGGAACCTGAGAAATAAAAAACAGGAATAGGAGTCCTGCCAGACTTCTATGAAATGATGGTACAATGATTTCCTAAGGCATGGGAGGTAAAGAAATAAATGCCTGGGCTTCCCTGGTAGCTCAGTGGTAAAGAATCTGCTTGCCAATGCAAGAGACATGGGTTCTATCCTTGGGTCAGGAAGATCCCAGAGAAGGAAATGGCAACCCACTCCAGTATTCTTGCCTGGGAAACCTCATAGACAAAAGAGCCTGGTGGGCCACCGTCCAAGGGGGTCACAAAGAGTTGGACACAACTGTGTGACTAAACATTAACAACATACAACCTAAGGATCTTTTCCCTTTTCCTGACCTTTTGCCTAGATCTGCCCAGAATCCTTTCTTCCCACACTCCCTTTCCCTCTCAGTGCTCATATTCCCAAAGGGAAATTAACCTGTGAGTAATCTGTTCAGACTTCCACCCTTAAAAAGATAGGACAAAGTCAACAGCTCTGTTGTACTTTCAGTTTCAGTGAACTAAAGAAAGCCCCTAGTGTTTTCACCCTTCCAAATAGATTATTACTTTTGGGAAAAATTAAATGGATAAACTTAGGTGTTATATTAAGAACTTTTTATAACAACTACATAAAGTATGGGCACTAAACAGTGAGAATTGGTATTCATTTTGATGGTGTTGGCAATGCTTCCTGGAGGCCCTGCTGTAACTGAGGCTTTAGTTTTCAGTTGCTGGGTAGTGTCTTGGTCCCAGGTATCCTGCTGGTTGTGGCAGGCTAATAGTTGGATATTCCAGGCTGCTCGAAGCAGCAACTACTTACCAACTGCATAGAGACCATCATTATATTTTTATAATAATGCATAGCCACTGACTTAGTAACCTGGGTTACAGTCTAAGTGTATAGGGTTAAGAGTTACTTAGGAGAATTAATTCTGCACAACTGACTTTAAGAGAATTAAATGCTTGGAACATCTACTGAAGGTGATGAGCTTTTTAAGTAGTTACTCTGTATACTCTGTAGTTTGTTTTTGTATTTATTTTGTTTTTCTTTTCCTGCATGTATTTCAAGTGGGCCATTGGAGCTCTGGAAATTATATGTACATTTTGGTGAATAAGTGGTAT
Organism: Dama dama; assembly: GCF_033118175.1. NCBI lineage: Eukaryota > Metazoa > Chordata > Mammalia > Artiodactyla > Cervidae > Dama > Dama dama. The sequence goes on from NC_083705.1 coordinate 27,182,515, forward strand.
TTGCCTTTTCTTTTTCCTGTAGAGAAAATGAGTCACTTTTATCAGGTTCTCAAATGAGCCCATTGCACACTCACACATACACGCAGACATGCACAAAATCTTTAAAGATCCTTGTCATAAAATGTCATATTCATAATTTCTGTAAGTGGGGAAGAATGTATCAAGCTCATGTAAGAGTAGTAGCAAATAATTAAATTACATTTTTAAAAGGAGTAGGACCATGCACTTGCCTACAGTTTCTCCCTGGAAATTATTCTTCAGTGTTTACAAGACCATTTTATATGCTTACTCTTGCAGTCAAATTAATCATTAGATGAAGATTATTTTAGATCTGTTCATCTTAGCCCACCCATCACCAATTCTGGTTCACATGAACTCATGGGTTAAAAACTACCCGTATTCTTATATTAGTCCTCATGAATTTCTCCACAAAGTGACGAGGTATAAAACTGTGCTTAATATCAGATATAATTGGGCATAGAGCTTGTCTACTTTTATAGAATATTAGCTGAAAAAGTCTCAGTTCAAAATTTTAATGAAGAAAACTGGCCTAAACTTTGGTGTGGATGTCTAATAAGCTAAAGGGTTAAAAGCCAAATGGGGTCAGAGCTGTCTCTTTGATAAATGATAAATTCTGACCTTTGGCTCCAGCCAGACCAGACCATGTCCTTAGAGTAACTAAGGATAAACAACTGGCAGAGAACATGCTCATTATTCAGATTAAAGCGTAAACAGCTCTAGGAGTACTTCCTTAAACAGTTCTATGTGTGCTTTATTTATCTTCAAACTTTTTAGGAAAAGCTATACAGTACCAAAGAATCCCAGAGCCCCAGGCAACAAGTTAGTGAGGACTATACAAATTGGAGCCAATGACTGTATCTTGAAAAGTTAAAAAAGGAAACTTCTCAGGTGTTATAACTTGTTGTGAACATCCAGGACTCAATTTTCCATTGTGTTCAAATTCTTCCCTGATTATTGCATCTAATAACTAGACTCAGGTTTTCTCATATAAATATACTGTGTTGAGTTTTTTTAAAAGACTTTGAAATTCTGTGGTTTTACATTATTAAACTTATAAATGACTTCTTCCACTTTCCCTTTTTGCATGTTTCTACACTAGACTAGCATTTTTTCCCCTTGTTGTTCATTCTGTTTTCTTTTTGCTATTCAACTCACCTTGTCAAAAGTAGCACTATTTCCATATTTAGGGTCTCAATTATAAATTTATTTGGTATGAGGCAAGGGAGAAATTTCTTTCTAAACACATGTAAGCTGAAGCCTTGTAAGTTCTGGCTCTATTCATTTTGTTAACAAATGTGTATTGTACTATTGTAAGTTAGTCATCAGCTGTATTCACAGCAGTGGACAAAATGAACCTGGTCTCTTAGGGCATTTACAGTTAAACTTAAGAAAATTACATGAATTAATCAAGTAGACAAGTAACTGTATAATTATAAGTGAACATGAGAACTATAAAACAAATCAAAGATCATCAGAGAGGTTTGAAAAAGTGGTCAAAGGGATTACCTCAAATGAAGAGAAGCAAGATGTTATGTTCTCTGGGAGGGAAATATTTTAGCTATGAGTTGAAGAAAGAAAAAAAAAGTGAAAGTGTTAGGTGCTTAGTCATGTCCAGCTCTTTGGCACCCCATGGACTGAAGTCCAGCAGGCTCCTCTGCCCATAGAGTTCTCCAGGCAAGAATACTGGAGAGGGTAGCCATTCCCTTCTCCAGGGGATCTTCCAGACCCAGGGATCAAAGCCAGGTGTCCTGCATTGCAGGCAGATTCTTTACCATCTGAACCACCAGGGAAGCAGAACAGTAAGCAATTGGAGAAGGATATTCTAAGAGGAGGGAGCTGCATGTACAAAGATCAGCTGAAGAACTGGTGATGGAAGGCCAGTGTGGCTACACTGGGTCAGGGGGAGGAAGGGAATGGCATGAGATGAAGAGAGAGCTTTGTGGAAGTCCTGGCACCGTTCACCAAGTACGTGACATCCTGCCTCTGTCCAGATGCAGTGTAGGATCCCACTTCTGGTCCCTCGTGTTTTGGGCGTGTGAGCAGAGGTGGGAAGTGTGCAGCTAGAACTGGCCCAATAGTGAGTGAGTACAAGAGATGCCTGTCACTTTCCAGCTAAGTCCTGAAATAAGGCTAGCAATAATGGATAAGATTGGGTGGACAAGGGCTTCCCTGGTGGCTCAATGGTGAAGAATCTGCCTGGCAAGCAGGAGACCTGGGTTGGGAAGATTCCTCTGGAGGAGGAAATGGCAGCCCACTCCAGTATTCTTGCCTGGAGAATCCCATGGACAGAGGAGCCTGGCAGGCTATAGTACATGGGGTCACAAAGTGTCAGACATGGCTTAGCAACTGAACTACAACAATGGATAGGATCACCTCTGCAATGGAGAGGAACTTCCTGGCCCTCAGCAAAACAGAGAGGAAAAGTCGTGTTAGGCACCATATGAGGGGCATCACAGGTCAGGAGGAAGAGAAGAAATGTTCTGCCATTCTTTCAGAAGCAGAACTGAGGGGTAAAACCATTTTGTACAATCTTATAATAGGTTCTGCTATAGCCTGGTGGGTGGAGGACAAGTGGGGAAAAAAATTCCCTTAATCTGCAAAGAAGGAGAAAAGGCTGTGAAATAATACCTATGATCTTGGTGAACTTACCTTTCTTGCTCTCTAATTGCTTCATAGAAATTGAGAAATAAGCAAATAAATTATAAAGAAATAAAGTATTATTACTTTCCTGTGCACTAAGAAAATCTCCGGAGGAGCCCAAGCCTAACAATGTAAGCTGTTTATCAGGCCTGCCATCCCAGAACTCAGGAACCTGTGATCCCATCTTTCAATACTTGTTAGACTCCACCTGGAGTAGAGCTGTGCCTGAGGCCTGCCTGGGAACTTGGTATGGTACCTTCTCTCATTAATGTCTCCAGGAAAATTTAATACTTGCCAGTGTCTTACTAAGTCAGATCATGGGTATTACATGGAGCTGTGGCCTTTAAACTGGGTATGTATAACTAGGGTTATGTGAAAACCTTGCAAAGATTGCCTGGTTGTGGTATTTTTAAACCTGTTATTAACATGTGATTTCCTTCTCTGAAACTGATCTACTTCAGAATCCATTTGGATGGAGTCACAAGTTCTCCTTTCCTAATCCCATTTTTCGTAATTGTCCCTATCGCATTTTACAGAAAAAGAAAAGAAAATTCACCTCTTTTCCACCCTTAATATCTTTATGGTGTATTGCTATGAAAAATATCTGAAGTTTTCCAGTAGAAATCAAAGGGACATTTGACATACTTGTTAGACTCCACCTGCTCTAGAGCTGTGCCTAAGGCCTGCATTGGTATTAAAAAAAAAAATCACTGTGATGATTAACAATTTTTTGTAGGAAGAGTGTTTTTTTTTTTTCTTTTAACACAATTGAAGGAGGATCTGTTTCAAGTCTAAAGCTGACAGACAGTTGAGAATTTTTAATATTATATCAATTGGTTTTGGGGAGTATTTAAAATTTTTTACATACATCAGAATTTCAAAGGATTTAATGATATTTCCAGGCTTCCCTGGTGGCTCAGATGGTAAAGAATCTGCCCACAATGCAGAAGATCTGGGTTCGATCCCTGGGTCAGGAAGATCCCCTGGAGGAGGAAATGGCAACCCACTCCAGTCTTCTTGCCTGGAGAATTCCATGGACAGAGGAGCCTGGCAGGATACAGCCCATGGGGTTACAAAAAGTCGTACATGACTAAGTGACTAATGCACCATGATATTTCAATAATAAAACTCCTCCAATTCCCATTTATGTATTTATATGTAGCACTTACTATATAGTACATGAACCAAGAACTTTCTGATGTTCAAGCTGGATTTAGAAACGGCAGAGAAACTAGAGGTCAAATTGCCAGCATCTGTTGGATCATAGAAAAAGCAAGTGAATTCCAGAAAAACATCTGCTTCATTGATTACGCTAAAGCCTTTGACTGTGTGGATCACAACAAAGTATGGAAAATTCTTGAAGAGATGGGAATATCAGATCACTTTCCCTGCCTCCTGAGAAACCTGTATGCAGATCAAGAAACAACGATGAGAGCTAGACATGGAACAACAGACTGGTTCGAAATTGGAAAAGGAGTACTTCAAGGATATATATTGTCACCCTGCTTATTTAACTTATATACAGAGTACATCATTGGAAATGACAAACTGCTTGAAGCACAAGCTGGAATAAAGAAGACTGGGAGGAATATCAATAACCTCAGATATGCAGATGACACCACTGTGATGGCAGAGAGTGAAGAGGAACTAAAGAGCCCCTTCATGAAGCTGACAGAAGAGACTGAAGAAGCTGGCTTAAAACTCAGCATTCAAAAAATGAAGACCACGGCATCCAGTCCCATCACGTCATGGCAAACAGATGCAGAAACAGTGGAAACAGTGACAGACTTTATTTTCTTGGACTCCAAAATCACTGCGTATGGTGACTGCAGCCATGAAATTAAAAGACGCTTGCTCCTTGGAAGAAAAGCTATGACAAACTTAGGCAGTGTATTAAAAAGCAGAGACATTACTTTGCCCACAAAGGTCCGTCTAGTCAAAGCTATGGTTTTTCCAGTAGTCATGTATGGATGGGAGAGTTGGACCATAAAGAAGATTGAACACTGAAGAATTGATGCTTTGAGCTGTGGTGTTGGACAAGACTGTTGAAAGTTCTTTGGACTTCAAGGAGATCAAACCAGTCAGTCCTAAAGGAAATCAGTCCTGAATATTCATTGGAAGGACTGATGCTGAAATTGAAGCTCCAATACTTTGGCCACCTGATGCGAAGAGCTGACTCATTAGAGAAGACCCTGATGCTGGGAAAGATTATAGGCAGGAGAAGGGGACTACAGATGGCACTACTGATTCAATGGACATGAGTTTGAGCCAGCTCTGGGAGATCGTGAAGTACTGGGAAGCCTATCATATTGCTGTCCATGAAGTCACAAAAAGTCAGACATTACTGAGCAACTGAACAACAACAATAACTTACTATAAAATTAAAATATAATAATAGATTTTGTTCTGAACTTTGTCTCATTCCAGCAGTGAGATATATTCACCCACAAATAAATGAGCAAAATTGAGCAAATGACCATTTGTTTCATTGAAATGAATTTCAAATGAAGTTTTAGGTTTTATATTAAATAGTTTTTAAGACCTATAAGATGTTTTGAATTAGCATGTATTATTTTATTATAATGATAGCTCTACTCAGAAGAAAAATTTGGATGGTACCAAATTACTATGGCATTCAGATCTCCTTGAATACATTTTAAGAAAATTACTTAACAATTTTATTGTAACATGTTAATTTTACAGTTGGATAAGCCATTCCTTGCAAATATTTAAACTTATGATTAAACAATAGATTTAATTTTAAAATATATGAGGAAATAGTTTATCAAAATATTTTGAAAAATATAAAACTAAAACATGTGAAAATCATTGATAGTGAAGATTTATTCCCAGATGTGACCACCTATTCTAAAAATCCTTTTGGATTATTACCAACTATTACATAGTATGCCAAGTTGGATCATTATGTATGATTGAAGATACATAGAAATTTGAGATATAGACTTGATGGTATGAAATGTTACCGGGCAACTCCTCGTTCCAGCTTACACTTCTCAATATCTCCAGGCCCCTAACACATATATATGGAATTTAGAAAGATGGTAACAATAACCCTATATGCAAAACAGAAAAAGAGACACAGAAATACAGAACAGACTTTTGAACTCTGTGGGAGAAGGTGAGGGTGGGATGTTTCGAAAGAACAGCATGTATATTATCTATGGTGAAACAGATCACCAGCCCAGGTGGGATGCATGAGACAAGTGCTCGGGCCTGGTGCACTGGGAAGACCCAGAGGAATCGGGTGGAGAGGGAGGTGGGAGGGGGGATCGGGATGGGGAATACATGTAAATCCATGGCTGATTCATATCAATGTATGACAAAACCCACTGAAATGTTGTGAAGTAATTAGCCTCCAACTAATAAAAAAATAAAATAAAAAAAAAAAAAAGAAAAGAAATATGTGAAATGTTACCAGGCAACAATAAGCCATAGAGACTTATAGTCCTATTGAGAATTATTATCCTGTGGTCTTTTTAAAAAAAAATTTTATTTTGTATTAGGGTATATCTGATTAACAATGTGTGGTAGTTCCAGGCAAATAGCAAAAGGAGTCAGCCAAACATATACATCTATCCTTTCTTCCCCAAACTTCCTTCCTGTCCAGGCTGCCGCTTAACATTTAGCAGAGTTCCACATGCTATATATACAGTAGGTCCTTCTTGGCTATCCACTTTTAATATAGCAGTGTGTACATGTCCATCCCAAACTCCCTAACTACCCCTTTTCTGCATCCTTCCTGCCAGCAACCATAGTTCTTTTATAACAGTCTGTGAGTCTGTTATTGTTTTGTAAGTAAATTCATTTGTATCATTTCTTTTTAGATACCACATATAAGGGATGTCATATGATATTTCTCCTTCTCTATCTGACATACTTCACTCACTATAACAATCTCTAGATCCACTCATGTTGCTGTGAATGGCATTGTTTCATACTTTTTAATAGGTGGGCAATATCCCATTGTATGCATGTACTGCATCATCTTTATCCATTCCTTTGTCAATGGACATTTAGATTGTTTCCATGTCTTGGCTTTCCTTCCAAGGAGCAAGCATGTTTTAATTTCATGACTGCAGTCATCATCTGCAGTGATTTTTCTCCTTGGAAAGAAAGCTTGACAAACCTGGACAGCATATTAAAAAGCAGAAACATCATTTTACTGACAAAGGCCCCTATGGTCAAAGCTATTGTTTTTCCAGTAGTCATGTACCGATGTGAGAGTTGGACCATGTAGAAGTCTGAGTGCCCAAGAATTGATGCTTTTGAACTAGTGCTGGAGAAGACTCTTGAGAGTCCCTTGGACAGCAAGATGAAGCCAATCAATCCTAGAGGAAATCAACCATGAATATTCATTGGAAGGATAGATGTTGAAGCTGAAGCTCAGATACTTTAGCCACCTGATGTGAAGAGCTGATACACTAGAAAATACCCTGATGCTGGGAAAGATTGAGGGCAGCAGGAAAGGGGGATGACAGAGGATGAGATGGTTGGATGGCATCACCAGCTCAATGGACATGAATCTGAGCAAACTCTGGGAGGTAGCAGAGGACAGAGGAGCCTGGTGTGCTGCAGTTTATGGGATTGCAAAGAGTTGGACACATCTTAGTGACTGATCAATAACAAGAACATGTCTTGGGTATTATAAACAGTGCTGCAATTAACATTGGGGTGCAAGTATCCTTTGAGATCATGTTTTTTTCCTACATATGGACGCAGGAGTGGGACTACAAGGTCATATGGTAGCTCTATTTTTAGTTTTTTAAGAAACCTCCGTACTGTTCTCCATAGTAGCTATACCAATTTACATTCCCAACACTGTAGGAGGGTCCCCTTTTCTCCACACCCTCTCCAGCATTTATTGTTCATGGCTTTTTGGTGATGGCCATTTTGACCAGTGTGAGGTGATATCTCATTACAGTTTTGATTTGCATTTGAATTTCCTGGAATTAGAATTTTGAAGAAAAGTTCTTTTAAAGGTAAATGTGGGTGTCTGGAGGGATACCAGCCACAAAAGTTTGGGGAGAAAGGGTTTCCTGCATGCCTGGTGAGAGTGAAGGCTCAGTATTCTATGGATAAGCCTTTGGGAAAATAGAAAAAAAAGAAGAGAACATATTCAATTTAAAAATCAGAGAGTAGAGTCAGGAGAGGGTGGAATTTTTGTTGTTATCATTGAAAGTAAGTTAAGAGCAGAAAGGGGAGGGGGAAGAAATCATAGCAAAAAGAAAGGTGAATAGGGAAATTTTATGGTGAGATGAAATATGCTAAACTTGAAACAACAGATAAAAAGTTAGATGCAAGTGAGGCCAAAGGTTAGAAATAAAATTAGAGCAGATAAAACATTAAGAGTATCTTCTGATGCCCTTAACTAAAGAGACCCCTAACAATAGTTGGTGTACTCGGAGCAGCGAGAGTCTGAATTCTAGACAGCTTCTGAGCCCAAAAGTGCTTGATGCCCAGCAAGGGAAAGGAAGCCCTGAGGACAGTTTGCTGAGTATTTGGGGAAACAAAGGAGTAGTTGGCATGTTTATGAGTCTCAATTCTTTTTTTTTTTTTTAATAGAACCAACCTCTCTTCTAGCAGCCCTTAGCTATTTTTCATCTCCCAGTAGCTTGAACCACATTGCTTCTCAAAGCACAGAGTTTTCCCCCATTTTCCCATGCCTGTATCCACTCTGGGAATGGGACTCTCTTCTGCAGATGCTGCTATCATCAAGGGGCAGTGAGACCGCTGTCTTACCCTCTTATGGTTTCCTGTCTAAGATAGCCACCAGGGAAATAGAAGGTACTCAGGAGGAATGAATGCATTTTAGTGAAAGCACAGATTGTGTGTGAAATAACCTGAACTTTTGAATCATCTGCTATTAAAAATGACTCCCGATGTGTCAAGAAAGTTGGTGCCACTGTCTTTTACTGTTTCTTAAATGGGATACCCAACAGGAATTTGTCAGATTCCTCCAATGCCTCTTCCCAGAGGTCCCAGCCCTATGAGCAGCATGTCACCTAGTTTGTTTTTCTGGTAACTTTTTGTTCCTGAGAAGATCATTTTACATTAAGGCATGTATTTCTAGAAGCAGAGAAATGTCTGACTAAACATTTTTGGAAGTTAAAATAAGAATGTGTGCTTTTTGAGCAGCATGTCAGAGCTTTTCCTGAAAATATCAGGCAAAAGTATCTGACGTGGATAATAAGACAGTTTCCTCTGTACAAACAGAATGAAGAAAAAGAAAAAAAAGTCTTATTACCTTAATATTACTATACTATCACTATATTCAGGCATAACTTCTAAAAGCCTCTGTTATGATAAACCTGTTATAAAGAGACAGCATTAATTATGGCTGAGTCCCTTCATTGTTCACCTGAAGCTATCACAACATTGTTAATCAGCTATAAGTACGGCCAGTGTTAGTCGCCTGTTGTGTCCAATTCTTTGTGACCCTATGGATGGTAGCCCACCAGGCTGTCTGTCCATGGGATTCTCCAGGCAAGAATACAGGAGTGGGTAGCCATTCCCACAGCCATTCCCTGTTCTCCAGGGAATCTTCCTGACCCAGGGATCGAACTCAGGTCTCCTGCATTGCAGTCAGATTCTTTACCATCTGAGCCACAAGGGAAGCCCAATCAACTATACACCAATACAAAATAAAAAGTTAAAAAAAAAAAAAAAGAAAGAAAGAAAATGTCAAAGTCATGAAACACAAGGAAATACTGAGGAACTGTGTGTCACAGATTGGAGAAAATTATGGAGACACAACTAGTCAATGCATTGTGGGATCCTGGCACAGAAAAAGAACATTGGGAGAAAACCAGAGAAAGTCAAAGTTTGAGATTTAGTTAATGGTTTAAAAGATTATACTGTAAAATGTCATTACTTAAATATGGATGTCACTAGCACTCACAAAGACCCTCTGCCCAGCTCCATGTTGTAATTTGTCCTCTACAGCATGAAGCAGAACTGTTTGTACTTAGAGATTTTTTCAGTGAATATTGGTATTCCATTATCTGACTATAACTCCTCTTTTCATGTGATTTAAAAAACCAAGCCATCAATTGTGAATAGGAATACAGGGGTGATTTTTGTTTTTTAAAGAAATGTAGCAAATACCATTTTCCAAACCCCCACTGCATTAGTTAGCTTAGGCTTTATTACACAGTAATATAGAATGAGTAGCTTTAAGAATAGAAATATATGTTCTCCAAGTTCTGAAAGCTGGAAGTCTGAGATCGTGTTGCCATCATGGCCAGGTTTCTGGTGAGATCTCTCTTTTTGACTTCAGAGAACTGCTCCCTTGCTCTTGCCCTCACCTGGCAGAGAGCGGGTTCTGACGTCTCTTCTGGTCCCATAAGACCACCAGACCCTTATGGCATGTTAACCTTAATAGCTTCCTAAAGGCCCCATTTCCAAATATTGTAATATTGTGTGTGTGAGGCTTCAACATATAAATTTTTTGAGGCTACACAGTTCATTCCACAGCACCTACTATTCTCTTGCCTCTTATATCTCCTTCCTTTAACACCACCGCCTGCAAGTCTAGGTATAAAACTTCTTCCTAGCTTACCTTCTAACATAAAAGTGGTTGCACAAATCAACTCAGACAAATAGGTGCCACTTATAGCAAATGGGATTTCCCAGGTGTCACTAGTGGTGAAGAACCTGTCTGCCAATGCAGGAAATATAAGAGACACAGGTTCGATTCCTGGGTCAGGAAGATCCCCTGGAGAAAGGCATGGCGACCCACTCCAGTATTCTTGCCTGGAGAATCCCATGGACAGAGGAGCCTGGCGTGCTACAGTTCACGGGGTCACAAAGAGTCAGAAACAACTGAGTGACTAACACTTTTACTTTATAGTAAGTAGCCAAATCCCCTTTGGGGCACTGTTAGGACAACTATGTATGTAATCAGTATCACAGAAGTCATGACTTCTCTGTGACATAGAACACTTAACCTTCATTCTAAAATATTCCCTCTCCTGCCTTGAGAATTCCTTTAACCGGTGCTGTGACACAGCTTTCTACTGCCTGAAGGAAGCCTCTATGATTCAAGTTAAGCCCATTGGTACATCCTGGATTTGTAGAATGAATGAGCACAAATTTGGGAGCTAGTCAGACCTGATTCTGAATATGAGCCAAGTTACTTACACCCACCAGAACTCAGCAAGCTATTTAACCTTTCCGACACTGAGTTTCATTCTTAAGCAAAAGAGAATGAAAAATACTAATCTTGCAGAACTTCCTTAATAGGAATAGTAAAGTAATGAGCATCCAGGATTAATGCCTAGAACATGGACTAGTGATTTGATATGTGATACATAGAAGAAAGAAGAGAAAAGGGAGATAGCTGCCTAAGAAGTACTTTGAAATGATCAAGATGGTCTTTTCATTCACTGAAAGAAACTACCCCATTTTTAGAAGGAGGAGGTTGGGAAAGCCATTCTGCTAAGCTAACTAGGCAGTGAAAAGTGAAAGTTGCTCAGTTGTGTCCAGTCTTTGCCACCCCATGGACTGTAGAGTCCATGGGATTCTCCAGACCAGAATACTGGAGTGGGTAGCCTTTCCCTTCTCCAGGAGATCTTCCCAACCCAGGGATGGAACCCAGGTCTCCCACATTGCAGACGGATTCTTTACCAGCTGAGCCACCAGGAAAGCCCAAGAATACTGGAGTGGGTAGCCTATCCCTTCTCCAGGGGATCTTCCTGACCCCGCAACTGAACCAGGGTCTCCTGCATTGCAGGCGGACTCTTTACCAGCTGAGCCACTAGGGAAGCCCTAACTAGGCAGTAAGGCCCTGAAATTTTCAGAATATTGCTAGTGTGAAGTCCATCAAGACACAGTAGTGCTCTAATTGACTTTCTCGTCTTGAATTCCATTTGTTTCTAAATTTGGGGTGTATTTTTCATTTATACAAATAATACAGTTCAATTATTTTTTAATTTCCTTATAACCAATTTATAAAGAAATTAATGGAGAACCTTCACATGTCTTCCTCTCTGATGTTGAAGAAAACAGACTAAGCTTTTTTCCTTGTCACTTTCACTAATAGTACATATTTTCAAAGCCAAGTATAGGTATCTGTCTGAGCCCATTCAATGTTCTTTCCTACTGTCCTAGTCTTTCACATAGTTGTTATTATTGTTTAGTAGCTAAGTTGTGTCCAACTCTTTGTGATCCCATGGACTGGAGCACGCCAGGCTTTCCTGTCCTTCACTATTACCTGGAGTTTGCTCAAACTTATGTCCATTGATTGGTGATGCCATCCAGCCATCTCCTGCTATGTCACCCCCTTCTCCTCTTGCTCTCAGTCCTTCCCACCATCAGGGTCTTTTCCAATGAAAATAGAGTCACATAGAGTCCCCTTAAATAACACATGCTGTCCCTTTGTGGAGAAACAAGCAGCGTTGCTTAGCACCAAAGCATATGGGACAACTCAGCACTTTTTCCCGAGTAAAAAGACTTTAGGAGCATAAGTCAGTGAAATGTGGACATATATGAATGATTACACCCGATGTCAAAGGATGGAATTCAGTTGTATCAAAAGAGGGCAAAGAATACTATCCTTTCATTGCTCTTGTTTTTGAAATGTCTGTTCCTTTCTTATTATTTTATTGTCTGTGATCATTGCAGAAGCATTAGTAATTACAGAGAAGCTGAGTAGTTTCTCTGGAAAAATTATAGGTGGTGATGGATGATGACATAATCGTGTGACAGTAAAATGCTGTATTAAGTACTGAACTCCCTGCCAGATTATGGAAAGAACACATGAGTAGATAAAAGCACAACAATTTTCTTTTCGCTGTGTCTCAGGAGAAAACAATACATACCGGCATAGATGGAAGCAAATGAGATTAGTTAAAAGAAGGAACTTAAATAATGTAGACAAAGTCAGAGTAATGCTGACAAATGAGATGACTCATCTAATGAAAGAATAAATGAGGAAAAGTGTAGCTTCATCTTAGATCTTCCTGGTTATTTTTCCCTGGTGATTTTGTACTTTAGGAAGGAGTCACACAATACAAAATGAGACAAAGACTTGATAACTATACGGTTAGTTGAGTTAAAAGAGTCTAGACCTCAAATGGAATATTTCACTTTTGTTTTCTAGATCAATTGTCTACTTTATTCCCATGAACGAAGTTGGTTGTAAAATCAACTATGCTATTATGAGATCTCTCAAAAACATCTACATGTGCTAAAGAGAACTATCCTGCAAGGGTATACTGTGTTCAGGGACATATAATATATTGAAAAGTATCAATAACAAGTTTAAAATCATATAAACTACTCACATACTTAAACACCATAAGGTATAATGCAGGACGTGCACTTGTTTATGCAAAACTTAAATTTCACACATGAGAAAAGAGTAACTCATGCACTCTCCTTTTCCTCCCCACCCCTCACCCACTTGCATTGTATTTACAATAGCCTATCCATTGAGGAACAGTGGAAACAGTGGCTGACTTTATTTTTCTGGGCTCCAAAATCACTGCAGATGGTGATTGCAGCCATGAAATTAAAAGACGCTTACTCCTTGGAAGGAAAGTTATGACAAACCTAGACCGCGTATTAAAAAACAGAGACATTACTTTGTCAGCAAAGGTCCATCTAGTCAAGGCTATGGTTTTTCCAATGGTCATGTATGGATGTGAGAGTTGGGCTATAAAGAAAGCTGAGCGCCGAAAAATTGATGCTTTTGAACTGTGGTGTTGGAGAAGACTCTTGAGAGTCCCTTGGACTGCAAGGAGATCCAACCAGTCCATCCTAAAGGAGATCAGTCCTGGATGTTCATTGGAAGGACTGATGTTGAAGCTGAAACTCCAATACTTTGGCCACCTGATGCGAAGAGCTGACTCATTTGAAAAGACCCTGATGCAGGGAAAGATTGAGGGCAGGAGGAGAAGGGGACGACAGAGGATGAGATGGTTGGATGGCATCACCGACTCAATGGACATGGGTTTGGGTGGACTCCGGGAGTTGGTGATGGACAGGGAGGCCTGGCGTGCTGCGGTTCATGGGGTTGCAAAGAGTCAGACATGACTGAGCGACTGAACTGAACTGATCCATTGAGGATTCAGACCCAAGCATTGATTCTGACATCCAATTTCTTAATAGCAGAGAAAAGCGCTTCTTGGGAGAAGGAGGCTTGTCCTCAAAACCTGCTCTTCTGAGTCCCTTTGAGCTGAGGAAAAAAAAAGGAAAGAAACCAAAAAGGCTCAGAAGTCACAATGAAAGATGTGTACCCAAGGTTTATTAAGAATGATTCACTATTGTATTTGGTTTTCTGTCTCACATTAGGGAATAGGCTTTGCCTGGAGGGTAAGAATTACCTTTAGTTCCTACTCTTTTAGCAGCCAAGGCAGTACAGAATGATGGATAAAGAGTATAGGACAGCAGTTACCAATCACCTTTGAAAACTCAGGCAAATAGACGACATCACATTTCATTATCTGACCTTGATGAGGCATGACATTTACATTGGGGGCAGAAATGCCAATTGAAGAGTTTGGAAATGGCACTTGGTGGAAAGGTGATGAATTATCCATTGATTTAATCTAAGAAAAGAAAATGGAGGAATGATCCAGGAGGGGTTTAATACCATATGTAGCTTGTTAAGAAGACTGCATCTTAACCAGTTTTGAATGACATGTACCCAACTGTGCATGTGGCCTAGTGTTGGTAGAGAGAGTCAAATGAACAAGCTTGAAGGTCTTCATTGGATGGTATTAAAATTTTTTAAGTGGACAGGTGGAAAGTGAGAAGATTACAACATGGGGGCTGCCTGTGCCTGCCCTTAATGCTGCCTGGGTTTCTTGTAGTTGAGAACAGTACGAAGAGAACTCTGATTGTCAGAGCCCTGATCTGCTGTGAGAGGTGGTTATGGAGAGTGGCGTAAACTCTGGACAGCTTGGTTTCAAATGATAGCTCCTCTCCTTGCTAGCTATGTGACCGCAAGCAAAGTGTTTAACCTCTCTCTGTTCTCAGTTTCCTTGTTTATAACATAGGCTCAACAATAAAGCTTACTTCACGGTTTTGTTTCAAATATGTGATGAATCAATATTGTTGGGTATTTGGAGCATTTTCTAGCACAAAGTGAATCCTCCATAGATATTATTTGTTTTCAATGTATTTTTTTCCCAAGATGAAAATAGCCATATTATTTTTCACCTGATTATGAAACTAATATGTGCTTACTGTTTAAAAGTCAGATTTTAGAGAAAGATATAAATATGAGAAAAAATTATTTGGAGTCAAATGATTCTCAGACAACTATGGTTAACACAGAGGTATTATCTTTTCAGACAGTTTTCTATGTGTAAAACATATATGAAAGTGTAACAAGTGGTGCTGGGATAACTGGTCAACCACTTGTAAAAGAATGAAACTAGAACACTTTCTAACACCATACACAAAAATAAACTCAAAATGGATTAAAGATCTAAATGTAAGACCAGAAACTATAAAACTCCTAGAGGAGAACATAGGCAAAACACTCTCCGACATAAATCACAGCAAGATCCTCTATGACCCACCTCCCAGCATATTGGAAATAAAAGCAAAACTAAACAAATGGAACCTATTGAAACTTAAAAGCTTTTGCACTACAAAGGAAACTATAAGTAAGGTGAAAAGACAGCCCTCAGATTGGGAGAAAATAATAGCAAATGAAGAAACAGACAAAGGATTAATCTCAAAAATATACAAGCAACTCCTGAAGCTCAATTCCAGAAAAATAAATGACCCAATCAAAAAATGGGCCAAAGAACTAAACAGACATTTCTCCAAAGAAGACATACAGATGGCTAACAAATACATGAAAAGATGCTCAACATCACTCATTATCAGAGAAATGCAAATCAAAACCACAATGAGGTACCATTACACGCCAGTCAGGATGGCTGCTATCCAAAAGTCTACAAGCAATAAATGCTGGAGAGGGTGTGGAGAAAAGGGAACCCTCTTACACTGTTGGTGGGAATGCAAACTAGTACAGCCGCTATGGAAAACAGTGTGGAGATTTCTTAAAAAACTGGAAATAGAACTGCCATATGACCCAGCAATCCCACTTCTGGGCATACACACTGAGGAAACCAGATCTGAAAGAGACACGTGCACCCCAATGTTCATCGCAGCACTGTTTATAATAGCCAGGACATGGAAGCAACCTAGATGCCCATCAGCAGATGAATGGATAAGGAAGCTGTGGTACATATACACCATGGAATATTACTCAGCCGTTAAAAAGAATTCATTTGAACCAGTCCTAATGAGATGGATGAAACTGGAGCCCCTTATACAGAGTGAAGTAAGCCAGAAAGATAAAGAACATTACAGCATACTAACACATATATATGGAATTTAGAAAGATGGTGACGATAAACCTATATGCAAAACAGAAAAAGAGACACAGAAATACAGAACAGACTTTTGAACTCTGTGGGAGAATGTGAGGGTGGGATATTTCAAAAGAACAGCATGTATACTATCTATGGTGAAACAGATCACCAGCCCAGGTGGGATGCATGAGACAAGTGCTCGGGCCTGGTGCACTGGGAAGACCCAGAGGAATCGGGTGGAGAGGGAGGTGGGAGGGGAGATCGGGATGGGGAATACGTGTAAATCTATGGCTGATTCATATCAATGTATGACAAAAAAAAATAATAATAATAAAAAAAATATATGAAAGTGAAGTGAAAGTCACTCAGTCGTGTCCTAC
This sequence comes from Dama dama, assembly GCF_033118175.1. Lineage (NCBI taxonomy): Eukaryota > Metazoa > Chordata > Mammalia > Artiodactyla > Cervidae > Dama > Dama dama. The sequence goes on from NC_083705.1 coordinate 27,198,908, forward strand.
TCTTTGTGACCTCATGGACTATACCGTCCATGGAATTCTCTAGGCCAGAATACTGGAGTGGGTAAGCCTTTCTCTTCTCCAGGGGATCATTCCAACCCTGGGATCGAACCCAGGTCACCCGCATTGCAAGCGGATTCTTTAACAGCTGAGCCACAAGGGAAGCACAAAACATACGTAATGTATAAAATTATATCATGCACACATGTGTGAAACCAGTTATTTATTCACTACTATTCTCTCCTGCCCCTAAAATAAAATCACATATTTTGAGCTGTGACACTGTCATCTTTCAAAATCCAATGGCCATCCAAGACAATATCTTCTACAAATTTTTTCTTGAGCAACTCATTCTCTTTTCGATTCCATTATTATTTTTCTATGTTTGTGTTCCATGGAGCCCTTAATGCACTGATTTTTTCATCTAACCAATAATTATTAAATACCTTTACTATGTCAAGAGCTGTGTGAGGTGCGGTTTTTCAGTGGTGAACAAAGATAAGTAGTCTCTGCCTTGATGGGACTTATGTCTCAGGGACAAAAAAATATACTAATCAAATTATTGTACATATACATGTATAATTTGCAGTTGTAAACTTACGAGAACTATCCAGAGTAATTGCTCTGCAATAAATTCATTTAGAGGTTGAATTATAAACAATTATAGAAACCGTGTTTATAGAGAGATGATATATGTTATAAACCTGATCACAGTATGAATAACAATTAAGAGAGGGGAGGATGGGAGGAAGGAATGAGAGGATAGAAAGAGAGAATGTGAAAACATTATGATGATCTTTTTTCTAAGAAGGGAGAGTGAGTTGTCTAAAATTAAATAATTTGAAAACTAATCCTAATACCTTTCACGTTTTCATAATCTTTCTTAATCCTAAAATCCAATATGATATCCTATGGTTACATAAAGCTTAACAATTCCATCTTCAGGTTATTTTCCTTTTTTTTCACATTAGTTATGATTAAATTGAACGATTTTAAATAAAAATGATAGTAGTATATAATTCAAATCTTCAGTAAAATGCTTGACTCAATTCTCTTTCCCCTATCCATCAATGTATTCATCATATTCTTAGAAAGATGTCTGGAATCACATTTGCCTAATATTAATGTTTTACTTCTGGTGGTGAGATTATAAAACTGTATATTTGCTTCATTTTCATCACTGCCCTTTCCTTTATTTGTAAATTATTTGAGGTAAGTATATGTCAGTTTTTTAGAAAAGTGGGTTTTTTGTTTTTTCATTTTTTTGTTTTTTTACGAACAGCTTCCCACGTGGTGCTAGTGGTAAAGAATCCTCCTGCCAATGCAGGAGATGTAAGAGATGCGGGTTCAATCCCTGGGTTGGGAAGATCCTTTGGAGGAGGAATGGTACCCCACTTCAGTATTCTTGCTGGGAGAATTCCATGGACAGAGGAGCCTGGTGGGCTACAGTAATTGGGTCTCAAGAGAGAAATCGAGATGGAGGTAATTATGCCAAATGGTTGTAACAAAACTCCCTTGAAAGTTACCTTGACAATTAAAAATGATATATGTAGGGTGCTTGGCACAAAGCCTGAAATACAGTGATCAATAAATAAAGTAACTATACTTCAGTTGTGGGTTATTATTTTTGATGAATAAAGAGGTAGTTGAGTCTTACATGGAAATGATAGCTGATACAGTTTGGTACATTTAAGCCTAAAATTCAAGATGGTGATGAAAGAAATGAGGAAGTTCAGAGAATAAGAGCAAGTATATAAAATAGTTCAATGGTGTGGCTAAGGGGAGGGAAATGACTGAAGTAAAAATATCAAGTTTGGAGGAAAGCATGCTTATAAAGAATTTCATAATCATATTTGTACCATGGCGGAAAGGTAGGAACCTACTCTGCTTTGTCTTCAGTAATTTACATGCCATGTTTTACTAATCTCCCCTGTTAAAGAGGTCTTTAATCCAAGGTCATATAATATAATCCCTTATTTTTTCTTTTGGTACTTTTATAATTTTGATTTTTTACATGTAAGTTTTAAATCATCTGTCCTTGTGATTATGATTTTATCAAAAAGGATTATAACTTTTTTGTTCTAAATGGATAACCAGTTGGAATGGCCATACTTTTTTCAATTATATGAAATCCCACTGTTATTTTAGAAGATGTTATTGTATGTACATGGTCTGGTTTTAACCTTCTGTTCCATAGTCAATTCTTTTCATGCTTCGCCAGTGCTACCTTTGATTACTACAAATTTGTATGAATCCACATAAAGCTAGTAAGAATGGAAAACAGAAGTGAGATTGGATTAAAAGAAAAAGTAAAATTGGCAAGAGTCAGTGGCTGTTTGTATGCAGACTTGAGTAAGAAAGGAGAGTGAAGGATGGCTTCCAAAAACCAAGGTTCTTTCTAGTTGGAAGAAAAAATGAAACAGGAAGAAGAAAGGAAAAGAAGACTCAGAGGAAATAAACAGGAGGAAGAGCAAGTCTGTGGGGGAGATGGTAAGTCAGATTTGAACACAGTATATTTGAGGTTCCTGCAAAATATGTAGGTAGAGCAGACTTGGCAGGCCTTAAGGTATGAAAGTTGCAAATGGAGATGCAAATTCAGGAGTCATCAGATGTAGCTTGCCATTAAACTTATAAGAATGGATGAAATGATTCCAGATGTGTGGAATGGAGGCCGTGGTTGGAGTTCTCTTCAGTATGCCCCTGGGTGGGCTTCCTCTTGTAGCTGAGGCAGTTTTATTCCACCAGCTATGGAGACCTGATGTAGCCGCCTTTGTTTATTGGTGTAACCTCTGCCCATTGTCATAGGTTTTTCAGTCTCCAGGCTTTGGTCTTTAAGACCAGGGAATTGTTCCTGTATAGTGTTTATTTGATAATTTATCACATTCTATTTTCTCTATTGTTTTATTTTAGAAATAGTAGTTGGATGCATGATCTCTTAGATGATCTTCCCTATTCTTTTGCTTCTTATATTTTTTATTTCTTTCTTTTAAAAACTTTCTACTTCCTATGAACTTTTCTCAAATTTATATTCTGACCCTTCAATTGAATATCTCATTTCAGCAATCCTGTTATTAACTTTTATTAGCTCTGTCCTGTTTTATGATTGTTACATTATCATGACATCTTGTTCTTGTTATATTGAAGCAATATTTTCTTAAATCTCGCTTAGGATATGATTAGAATTATTAATTTATTTTCTCCAAATTACTTGTTTCATAGAAGTAATTTTATTTTCTTTCAATTCAGTTCATTTCAGTCACTCAGTCATGTCCAACTCTTTGTGACCCCATGGACTGCAGCATGCCATGCTTCCCTGTCCATCACCAACTCCCAGAGCTTGTTCAAATTCATGTTCATGAAGTCAGTGATGCCATCCAGCCATCTCATCCTCTGTCGTCCCCTTCTCCTCCCACCTTCAATCTTTCCCAGCATCAGGGTCTTTTCTAATGAGTCAGTTCTTTGCATCAGGTGGCCAAAGTATTGGAGCTTCACTTATGTATATTGGGCTGTCTCTTCAAGGCAAATTTTCTCCAGATGACTGATGAGCCAGGATCATGTTTTTATTGAAGTTCGAGAGATGAACAACTAAATGAACTCTGCCTTAGTAATCTGCTTTAGGGTTATGGAGCTGTGAATGGACAGTTTTACTGGATGATCAGAACAAGCCAGATGGTGGAATATTTTGTTTTGAGCCATTATTGTTTTCATTTATTTACTTATTTTAGTGAACTTTTCATTTTTAGTGAAGAATCCTTAAGTATTGTCCTATGGCAGAGAGGCCTAACTAGTGGATGACTGATTTCCTTTAGAGATGGTTAGTGGCTACTGCTAAATATGGAGACTTACAATTGCTACTCCTGTTGCCAGTCCCCCATTTCACCTCTGTTCTCTCCCCTGACTGGGTTGTACTTGTTTTAGAATTCTAAGCCATTTTGTTTATGCAAATCAGTCTTTCTGTCTCTCTCACTTGTATCCCTTCTATACACTCCAAGCTATGATTGACTCTACTCTATTTGTTTAGATACCACTTCTTTATCTGCATTGATTTTTATTAATTTGTTAAAATTTTCTATTTTCAGATGATCCTCTTCCAGTTCCTTACTACCATTATTTTGCTTTCTACTTTTCTCTCTTTTTGGTATCTGAAATGGGGGGAGATATACATATGGCCATGTTAGTCAGGGAAACAGAAATCATTCTAGGAATTTCGTACTACAGGACAGTAAATAATGCAAAGAACTGAAAGCTTCCAGAGTCATTCCAAGAGCTTGAAGTTAAGGAGTCAGAAAGCTATTATAATACAAGAAACCAGGAAATACAAAGGTCACACTTTTTACCAGTGTTCTTAGAGACCAACAACACAAGAGTAGGCGTTCTTAGCAAAATTCCTAATGTTTTATGAGTTTTTCTGAATGCCGACTGTCATGTGTGTACGATTACAGTATTATACAGAATAGAGGAGGCACACTTTTGTTGAAATATATTCGACAATGCCAAAATAAATAGAATTTCTCATTTCATTGATGTTTCTAGTTTCTCAAAGAGGCTAAGAATAAAGCATCAGTATAGATGACACCACCTTATATATGTATATATTTATATATAAAGGTTTGAGGTAAGTAACTGTTCAGGGTTCCCAAGCAATAAATAAATATGATTGGGAATTTATTTTATTTTATACAAATAAAAAGGAGGACTTTTATACTAAGGTGTTATAATGTGGCACCTCTCACATGGATGACAATGCTACCTTACGCTTTTTTCTCTAAAATATTATGGGAAATGAGAGATTGGCACTATAAACTGTGTTATTGTATTTTAACAGTAAGCTTGTAGATGTTATTATGGGGGTTTCTAGTTTTTATGATCTTTCTTTTATCAGTTCTCACTTAGCACCATTTCATAAAAAAGCTTCTTGTAGAAAAACTTTTTAGCAGCCCTTACATTCATTTCATCTTTTCTTTCCTCAGGAGACAAGTTAAGAGTATAGACTACATTTTCTCTGGATATTACTTTCATTTATATGTTTATAGATTTCGATCAACACTTTTCATAAAAACAGTGCTAAAATCCAAGACAAAAAGGAAGGTTTTGTAAAGTATGAATAGTTCTTAAGGGGATGCTATCATTTAGCTCTGAAGGTTTTATTTCTTTCATTTTTCATTGTTTTAGTTTCAGACACCATTTGTAGAATATTTCTCCATGTATAGAATCAGCAGATCAAATGCAAACAAAAAACCCCAAGAAAACCCATAGTTTAGCACACTCCTTTTAATTATGCTGTTAGAATTTTAATAATTTTAAGAAGAGATAGAAGTAAAAGTAATTAACTTAATTCAAACTGGTCAAAACTTCAGCTATGCATTCAAGAGACTTTAAAATCTCACCCTTTTTTTGTTTGTTTGTTTCCTTTAAACATCAATTTTTTGATGCCTTGCTTTTCCAGGGTTTGGCTAACCTGAGGATCAATCATAGTATATTTCTTGTCTATTTTTTACACTTTAAATAGAGAATTTAAGAGCATCAGACTGTAAAGCAACGGATTTGGAGAACCTTGTTGTTTCTCACTGAAGCAGTCATACTTACACAAACATGTTATATACAATTTTCGGGGACTATAAACCCTTCTATATATAGTCAAGGTGAGGCTCTTCTATTAACACAATTACAGTCAATTGTAATATTGCATTCCAGATCTAGAGACAGGAATTATATAACTTCTCTCTAAATATCACTTCTGTTTCTCCTACAGATAAAAAATAGCTTCAGTCTTAAGTACCTATATCCATTTAAATACACCTGACATTAATGAAATGCTAGGGATAGGAATCCAGTATCATATTTATATTAATTAGTCAATATTTATGGAATTAGACACTGTGCAATTCAAATAATACAAATATTATTGTATTATATTGTATTATATTATATATTATATAGCAGAGAATGATTCAAATATTCTCTGCTCTCAGTGATCTCACAGCTAGCTAATGAGAGAGACCAGCATAGGAAAAAAAGAACAATATAATGTCTTAAGTATAACATAGAGATAGCACCATAGGATTGCAAAGAAAGAGGTTATTGAAGAGAAAGTGAATGAGGAAAGGCTTCTGAGAGGAAATGTTGCCAGAGCTAAGTATAGAAATATATGAAAGACTTATTCATGTTGATATGGACAAGATTAAAGAAGGGAGTCATGGTGTCTTTGAGCAAAGGATGCACATTGAAATCACAGGCATATCAGCTAAGGCCGGGTATGTGGATGTATCCAAGTACTTTAGTGTGTCTAAAACAGGACAAACATGATCATGGAGGAATGAGAGATGAGACCAGACAAGTTGGCTGAAGGAGATCAGATCACAGGGAAATAATCCCATATGCTATGCTAATGGTGGGCTAGGAGAAAAGGCCTTGGAAGCTACTGACGTCTTTTTAGCAGGGGAAGGGAGTAGATAGTTTTATATTTTTCAAAGACCGCTCTGTTGGTTATGTAAAGAATAGATTTAAGAGGTAAAAGATTGACTAAAATGTTGTTTTCATAGCTAAGGGAAGAGATAAGACCCTGTATCAAGGTAGTGAGAATGGAGAGAAGATAAATTAGATTAAAAAAATTAAAAAGTAAAAATCAACCTGAGTTGGTGGCTGTTAGGATGCTGAATGAAAGAGAACCAGGAATGACTCTTTCTAGCTTATTTTCCTGGATGTATCTAGGAAGACTAAATTTTGATAGATAAGTGAAAGAAAAGAAACTGCAGAATGTTCTGGGTGGAAAGAGAGAGAACATACCTTCGTTCTCTCAGGATCTATAGCTTTAGTTTCATTTTGTTGCCAAGTTCTATTGATTCTATATCATTCTTCTTAAAAAAAGATTCATGGTGAAATGCCACTAGCACAATTTAGGCCTCTAAGGCATATGAGCCTTCAGATACTTCACTGAAGAGGACCTATATGACTTTACGTGAAGGTGAGATCATCCTAATACTTGTATTTTGTTTTTTTCTCAAGTTTTAAATATGTATACTGGCTGGATTGATTACTGGGGTTTTTTTTTTTTTTCCATTTTATATAACAACTTCACTGATAAATCCTGGCTTGGAATACCTTTTATTTTCATCACCTAAATGTCTCTTAGTTTCCAATTTCTTCTCTGGAAAGAGTGTGGTTTTATCAAATATAAGCTGACATTCAATTACCTCTCTAAGTCGTAGGAGAACTCAACATTTTTATTCATCTTAATATGTGGCTGAAATCCCAATTCTAAAACAATTGTTTATACATGTGAGAAAATTGTTTTCAGTTGGCATTATTAAACATTGGAATGAGGTTTCCTAGCACTGAAAGATGTTATTTGTGCTATCCAAAGATATTTTTAGGTAAGATAAGAATTGATCATGAATAAAATAGGTATAGTTCTATGTGGAGATAGAAAGTCATAATATCATGCTAGAACTGTGTGTGTGCGTATGTGTGTGTGTGTGTACATGTGTTTGTATGCATACACACATAGACACAAAGTTCTAGCATGTTATTATTATGACTACAAACACACTCACACATGCACACATGCTGGCTTGTATGTGCAGAATGGTTCTTGCCAAAGGTTGTAAACAAAATGTATCATAGATTATAAAATTGAAAAGGACACTTTATTTTAAAGATAGGGAAACTCAGGCCCAGAATTATAAGGTAGATTGCCCAAGAGTGAGAGCAGAGTCTAGAACTTGAGCCTCTTAACTTCTCTTATAAATATGTCTTTGTGCTTTCAAATTATAGATGTACAGACAAGAAGAAATTCTGTGATTATGCAGAGCTCATTTACAGCCCTCCCACCCCACCACAAACAGTCTGCTGTCTCTCTTCCAGGGAAATCCATTTAGCACAAAACTGATCACTGTAGCTGGCTACTTTTTTTGACAGATTATACTGCTACTGTTGTTTCCCTTCTTTCTTTGTCATTTGCGTTATGATAGACATTTGAGCAGAGTCTCAGTATAAACTTCTATTTGAGAGATGGTGCTCCTGATTCTCAGCACAGCCCACAAGTCTCATTTGGAAAAGATGTTTAATACAGGCCAGTGGTCTTTTATATTTTGAACTGAGATAGAAAATTCTGTGATGGGTTCATTCAAGGGAGACCCGATATCTTAAATACAATGAAGAAGTCAGGAAATTTTCAGGAGTAGAAGTGAGAGGATGATTCATACGTAAATTGATATTCTCTTTTATGAGTTTTTTTGATGTGGCAGTTACCCAAGTTTTATGGTGAGATGAGATGAAAGGCAATGAGAAGTTACTGAAGGATTTCTCATCTCTCTACAATCTCATTAGGAAAAGCTATACAGCTAGGACACAGTTCATGCGCTGCTTTTGTTTATTTGTATTTGTACATAAAAGTGAAGTCTTTTATCACTTTTCTTCCCCTCCTCACTTCTTTCTTCTCCTTGCCAATACTCCCTATCCCCTGCCCTGGTGTCTATTAAGCTTTTCTTTCTTTCTTTTTACCCTTCCTTGTAAGTAATTTTGCTTCTTTGTGTTATCACCCTTTTTTATAGTCGCTTCTCCCTATGGTATGAGATGAAGACGCGTAGAGTGGAGGTTAACAGCACAGGCTCTGAGGTCAGGCTGCCTGGCTTTGAATCCTGGTTCTGCCACTCATTAACCTAGGGGAAAGGAACTTAACTTCAACTGTTTCTGCCTTCTTATCTCCTCTTGGACAACAGTCTTTATCTCTTAGAGTTATTATGTAGATAAAGAGGAATAATACATGAAGGTGCATAGAAGAAGGCACGGCACAACCTGGCTATTTTTATAATACACAGTCACAGCTTCATGTATGTATATATATACACATATATACACATATATACCATATATATACATATATATACTATATATATATGACTGTATATTACAAACTGTGTACTATATGTATAATTATTATATATAGTTATATAATGATTTATTTTGTGTAATGCAAGCATGCGTGCTAAATCGCTTCAGTCATATCTGACTCTTTGCAACCCCATGGACTGTAGCCTGCCAGGCTCCTCTATCTATGGGATTCTCCAGGCAAAACTGTTGGAGTGGGAGGCCATGTCCATCTCCAGGGGATCTCCCTGACCCAGGGATCGAACCCATGTCTCCCTGCGGCTCCTGCATTGCAGGCAGATTCTTTACTGCTGAACCACCAGAGAAGCCAATTTTTTTGGGTAATACATATAATAAATATTATATGTTTATAATATACATCCAGATTATATATTAATACGATAATTGCCTTGTTGTTATTGTTTATTCACTAAGTCTTGTCCAACTCTTTTGCAACCCCGTGGACTGTAGCTTGCCAGGCTCCTCTGTCCATGGGACTCTCTAGGCATGAGTACTGGAGTGGGTAGCCATTTCCTTCTCCAGAGGATATTCCTGACCCATGTATCAAACCCACATCTCCTGCATTGGCAGGTGGGTTCTTTACTACTGAGTCACCAGGGAAGCCTACATAATAATTATATGAAAATTTTATTATATGTGTAATGTAGCCATTTAATGTTAATGAGAAAAATGGGTTTGGTTGTCCTAAATCAATTTTTATAATTTATTTATCTTTGGTTTGAAGAAGGATTTGAGACAATCAATCACAGAGACATGTGCATACCTCAGAGACAATAGCCACCCTGACTTGACCTGTTCCTCTTCTGTCCAGACTCCTATGTAAATTTGTCATCATTGCGGCAAGTTTGGAGTTTATATAAGGCAACACAGGGAAATATGAATGTGTCAACAGAGAATTCATTTATAAAGTAATGAGGTGGTTTTCTTGTGATTTTATACTATTCCTTTTTTTTCAGATATATAATTAAATTGAACAGTTCTTTGCCATCTCTAATATACAGTATAATATCCTGCTAAATGAAAAGTTTGGTCCCTGTCCTCCACAAGCTGCCAGTCTGAGAAAGCTGAGTAATATGCAGTGTAGAATATATGACTGTATTTATTAATACTTTTGATCTTTGTGATAGCCTAAATGATTGTACTTTTTTTCCCGTCTTAATCTTTGATAATGACTTCACATCTGTAGTTTCCTCTTTATTGGGCTGCTTCTTGCTGTCTGTGAATTTTGCAGTATTCTGGATACTTTATGGTCAGAGTTAATCCTTGGAGTTTCCCATAAGCATTTTAAGTGTTCACCCTTATTCCTTCTCCCCACAGTTTTTGTTTTAATTTGTTTTGTGTGTTTCCTGCAGGTAGAATTTTCCAGACAAGAGAATAGCATTTGATATAGAGCAAAATATGATTCTTTAGGAGAGAACACTTAAACTGAAAAGGCTTATGAGGTCTTGATGAATACCCTTTAGTTTATAAGTTAGTTGTTTTCAAATGTTTCCTTTATAATTGACTACCATGTAATAAGTTTTTAATACTTCCCTAGCAGGGCATAAAAGGGTCTCTGGTTGCCTAAAAGAACTAGCTATGCTTTCCTCTATGTACACATGCTCTTAGAGGGTGACTGGGACATGACAAAGAGTGACCCATATTTTTACCCAAGAGAAATGAAGGCTTGTGACAATAGTACCAGAAGAATACAGTGTAGAACTATGATTATAGCTACAAAATTCTGAAGTAATATGCTGAACATAAGACCATGAACCTGAAGTCAGGCAGGTTGATTCCTCCAGTTCCATTCTTCTTTCTCAAGATTACTTTGGCTATTCGAGGTTTTTTGTATTTCCATACAAATTGTGAAATTCTTTGGTCTAGTTCTGTGAAAAATACCGTTGGTAGCTTGATAGGGATTGCATTGAATCTATAGACTGCTTTGGATAGAATAGCCATTTTGACAATATTAATTCTTCCAATCCATGAACACGGTATGTTTCTCCATCTGTTTGTGTCCTCTTTGATTTCTTTCATCAGTGTTTTATAGTTTTCTATGTATAGGTCCTTTGTTTCTTTAGGTAGATATACTCCTAAGTATTTTATTCTTTTTGTTGCAATGGTGAATGGTATTGTTTCCTTAATTTCTCTGTCTGTTTTTTCATTGTTAGTATATAGGAATGCAAGGGATTTCTGTGTGTTAATTTTATATCCTGCAACTTTACTATATTCATTGATTAGCTCTAGTAATTTTCTGGTAGAATCTTTAGGGTTTTCTATGTAGAGGATCATGTCATCTGCAAACAGTGAGAGTTTCACTTCTTCTTTTCCTATCTGGATTCCTTTTACTTCTTTTTCTGCTCTGATTGCTGTGGCCAGAACTTCCAAAACTATGTTGAATAGTAGTGGTGAGAGTGGGCACCCTTGTCTTGTTCCTGATTTCAGGGGAAATGCCTTCAATTTTTCACCATTGAGGGTGATGCTTGCTGTGGGTTTGTCATATATAGCTTTTATTATGTTGAGGTATGTTCCTTCTATTCCTGCTTTTTGGAGAGTTTTAATCATAAATGAGTGTTGAATTTTGTCAAAGGCTTTCTCTGCATCTATTGAGAGAATCATATGGTTTTTATCTTTCAATTTGTTAATGTGGTGTATGACATTGATTGATTTGCAGATATTAAAGAATCCTTGCATTCCTGGGATAAAGCCCACTTGGTCATGGTGTATGATTTTTTTAATATGTTGTTGGATTCTGTTTGCTAGAATTTTGTTAAGGATTTTTGCATCTATGTTCATCAGTGATATTGGCCTGTAGTTTTCTTTTTTTGTGGCATCTTTGTCTGGTTTTGGAATTAGGGTGATGGTGGCCTCATAGAATGAGTTTGGAAGCTTACCTTCTTCTGCAATTTTCTGGAAGAGTTTGAGTAAGATAGGTGTTAGCTCTTCTCTAAATTTTTGGTAGAATTCAGCTGTGAAGCCATCTGGTCCTGGGCTTTTGTTTGCTGGAAGATTTTTGATGACAGTTTTGATTTCCTTGCTTGTGATGGGTCTGTTAAGATCTTCTATTTCTTCCTGGTTCAGTTTTGGAAAGTTATACTTTTCTAAGAATTTGTCCATTTCATCCAAGTTGTCCATTTTATTGGCATAGAGCTGCTGGTAGTAGTCTCTTATGATCCTTTGTATTTCAGTGTTGTCTGTTATGATCTCTCCATTTTCATTTCTAATTTTGTTAATTTGGTTTTTCTCTCTTTGTTTCTTAATGAGTCTTGCTAATGGTTTGTCAATTTTGTTTATTTTTTCAAAAAACCAGCTTTTAGCTTTGTTGATTTTTGCTATGGTCTCTTTAGTTTCTTTTGCATTTATTTCTGCCCTGATTTTTAAGATTTCTTTCCTTCTGCTAACTCTGGGGTTCTTCATTTCTTCCTTCTCTAATTGCTTTAGGTGTAGAGTTAGGTTATTTAATTGGTTTTTTTCCTGTTTCTTGATGTAAGCCTGTAATGCTATGAACCTTCCCCTTAGCACTGCTTTTACAGTGTCCCATAGGTTTTGGGTTGTTGTGTTTTCATTTTCATTCATTTCTATACATATTTTGATTTCTTTTTTGATTTCTTCTATGATTTGTTGGTTATTCAGAAGCGTGTTATTTAGCCTCCATATGTTTGAAGTTTTAACAATTTTTTTCCTGTAATTGAGATCTAATCTTACTGCACTGTGGTCAGAAAAGATGACTGGAATGATTTCAATTTTTTTGAATTTTCCAAGACCAGATTTATGGCCCAGGATGTGATCTATTCTGGAGAATGTTCCGTGTGCACTTGAGAAAAAGGTGAAGTTGATTGTTTTGGGGTGAAATGTCCTATAGATATCAATTAGGTCTAGCTGGTCCATTGTGTCATTTAAGGTTTGTGTTTCCTTGTTAATTTTCTGTTTAGTTGATCTATCCATAGTGTGAGTGGGGTATTAAAGTCTCCCACTATTATTGTGTTACTATTAATTTCCTCTTTCATACTTGTTAGCGTTTGCCATACATATTGCGGTGCTCCTATGTTGGGTGCATATATATTTATAATTGTTATATCTTCTTTTTTGATTGATCCTTTGATCATTATGTAGTGTCCTTCTTTGTCTCTTTTCACTTCCTTTATTTGAAAGTCTATTTTATCTGATATGAGTATTGCGACTCCTGCTTTCTTTTGGTCTCCGTTTGCATGAAATATTTTTTTCCAGCCCTTCACTTTTAGTCTGTATGTGTCTCTTGTTTTGAGGTGGGTCTCTTGTAGACAGCATATATAGGGGTCTTGTTTTTGTATCCATTCAGCCAATCTTTGTCTTTTGGTTGGGGCATTCAACCCATTTACATTTAGGGTAATTATTGATAGGTGTGGTCCCGTTGCCATTTACTTTGTTGTTTTGGGTTCACGTTTATACAACCTTTCTTCATTTCCTGTCTAGAGAAGATCCTTTAGCATTTGTTGAAGAGCTGGTTTGGTGGTGCTGAATTCTCTCAGCTTTTGCTTATCTGTAAAGCTTTTGAATTCTCCTTCATATCTGAATGAGATCCTTGCTGGATACAGTAATCTAGGTTGTAGGTTATTCTCTTTCATTACTTTCAGTACATCCTGCCATTCCCTTCTGGCCTGGAGGGTTTCTATTGATAGATCAGCTGTTATCCTTATCGGAATCCCTTTGTGTGTTATTTGTTGTTTTTCCCTTGCTGCTTTTAATATTTGTTCTTTGTGTTTGATCTTTGTTAATTTGATTAATATGTGTCTTAGCCACAGTCATCAAGACAGTATGGTACTGGCACAAAGACAGAAATATAGATCAATGGAACAGAATAGAAAGCCCAGAGATAAATCCACGAACCTATGGACACCTTATCTTTGACAAAGGAGGCAAGGATATACAATGGAAAAAAGACAACCTCTTTAACAAGTGGTGCTGGGAAAACTGGTCAACCACTTGTAAAAGAATGAAACTAGAACACTTTCTAACACCATACACAAAAATAAACTCAAAATGGATTAAAGATCTAAATGTAAGACCAGAAACTATAAAACTCCTAGAGGAGAACATAGGCAAAACACTCTCCGACATAAATCAAAGCAAGATCCTCTATGACCCACCTCCCAGAATATTGGAAATAAAAGCAAAACTAAACAAATGGGACCTAATGAAACTTAAAAGCTTTTGCACTACAAAGGAAACTATAAGTAAGGTGAAAAGACAGCCCTCAGATTGGGAGAAAATGATAGCAAATGAAGAAACAGACAAAGGATTAATCTCAAAAATATACAAGCAACACCTGAAGCTCAATTCCAGAAAAATAAATGACCCAATCAAAAAATGGGCCAAAGAACTAAACAGACATTTCTCCAAAGAAGACATACAGATGGCTAACAAACACATGAAAAGATGCTCAACATCACTCATTATTAGAGAAATGCAAATCAAAACCACAATGAGGTACCATTACACGCCAGTCAGGATGGCTGCTATCCAAAAGTCTACAAGCAATAAATGCTGGAGAGGGTGTGGAGAAAAGGGAACCCTCTTACACTGTTGGTGGGAATGCAAACTAGTACAGCCGCTGTGGAAAACAGGGTGGAGATTTCTTAAAAAACTGGAAATAGAACTGCCATATGACCCAGCAATCCCACTTCTGGGCATACACACTGAGGAAACCAGATCTGAAAGAGACACGTGCACCCCAATGTTCATCGCAGCACTGTTTATAATAGCCAGGACATGGAAGCAACCTAGATGCCCATCAGCAGATGAATGGATAAGGAAGCTGTGGTACATATACACCATGGAATATTACTCAGCCATTAAAAAGAATTCATTTGAACCAGTCCTAATGAGATGGATGAAGCTGGAGCCCCTTATACAGAGTGAAGTAAGCCAGAAAGATAAAGAACATTACAGCATACTGACACATGTATATGGAATTTAGAAAGGTGATAACGATAACCCTATATGCAGAACAGAAAAAGAGACACAGAAATACAGAACAGACTTTTGAACTTTGTGGGAGAATGTGAGGGTGGGATATTTCAAAAGAACAGCATGTATACTATCTATGGTGAAACAGATCACCAGCCCAGGTGGGATGCACGAGACAAGTGCTCCGGCCTGGTGCACTGGGAAGACCCAGAGGAATCGGGTGGAGAGGGAGGTGGGAGGGGGGATCGGGATTGGGAATACATGTAAATCCATGGCTGATTCATATCAATGTATGACAAAACCCACTGGAAAAAAAAAATAATAATAATAAAAATTAAAAAAAAAAAAAAAAAGACCATGAACCAACATCATTTTTCAACCAGCGGAATACAGGTATCATCTATAGATCTCATAATTCTAGAGTTTTATTCATAGGGTGATTACTTCTCAGAATAAAAATTCAGAGCAATTTATGACTAAATGATTGGTGTTTTTAAAAGAGCTAGTCATGATAGTTGATTCATAAAAGTGAAGTGAATAATCAAAGTCAGTGAACATTTCATAAGCTTTTATTTTAATCAGCTTGAATGATTAAAGTATTCAACTTCAAAGTAAAAAAAGTTTTTTTTAATTAACACTGTTATTAGAGAATTCTAGGTTCACTTAATTGTGAGTAAAAATCTTAAGGAAATAAAAAAATCGTTGTTTAAAACATTACATTGAAAGTCTTGAAGTAAATGGAACAAGAGTGTACAATTAGGGTAATGAGAGAGTTAATACTGATGTTTATTATCTATCATACTACTTAAGGACTAACTAAGGCATTGTTAAGTAGCAGTTATATTATATATAATATATCTTATTATAATGTAACATCAGTCTTGAATTCATATACCTACTATCACCTATACCAGTGATGTATAGCTGGATATTTTGTTCTTTAAATATTTGAGCTGTTGTTTAGTCTCTAAGGGTTTCCCTAGTGGCTCAGAGGTTAAAGTGTCTGCTCACAATGCGGGAGACCTGGGTTCGATCCCTGGGTTGGGAAGATCCCCTGGAGAAGGAAATGGCAACCCACTCCAGTATTCTTGGCTGGAGAATCCCATGGACGGAGGAGCCTGGGGGGTTACAGTGCTCGGGGTTGCAAAGAGTTGGACACGACTGAGCGACTTCCCTTTCACTTTCACTTTAGTCGCTAAGTTGTGTCTGACTCTTGCGATCCCATGGACTGTAGCCCACCAAGCTTCTATGTTAATGGGATTTCCCAGGCAAGAATACTGGAATGGGTTGTCACTTCCTACTCCAGAGGATCTTCCCGACCCAGGAATTGAACCCACATCTCCTGCTTGGCAGGTCAATTCTTAACCACTGAGCCACCTGGAATCTTCTCTTTAGATATTACCTCATGCTAAAAATGTCAATTTAAATGGTGAAGAACATGGATAAAATTTCTACAATTTGTGAAACCTTGAGTAATGACTGAGTTTAACCAGCATAGAGGTTGATTAACTTACTTGGTCAAAGTTACAGTGAAATAAATGGTATGACTGTAGCCACATACAAATTTAATTAGGACCACATCATTTTGTGTCCACAGGTAGTGTTTTCACCCAGCTAGCAGGTTTTCAGCACTTACCTTTTATTAACAAAATTAACTGGTGAGAGAGTGAGAGAGGGGGTCACAAAAGTCTGCTTTACTAGGGGAAACGCAAGCCTTAGCCATATCCTGCTGATGACATGTTAGCACTACTGCCCTTCTATACTCCAAGCTTGTAACCCAAAAGAGGCGTTGTTTTTGTTGTCGTGAGCTATAAGTCTTTATATTAGAAAAACTCTAAAGAGAATGTTGCTTAGATCCTAATAAAATATGAGCCTTGTGGCTGAAGGAAGCTATAGATAGATAAATGAGTCCGGTGCTCTTGCACTTATGAGACAAGGAATTCACCTCAAGAAACAAAGACAGCTAGACAACTTGAAAGAGAAAGTGTTTCCAGTTTGGTGAGTAGTGTGGATTTGGCATTCAAAATCTATTTCTAGACGAATGATAAAAATATAGAACTTACAATATTGTAAGAATTTATTTTCTACCGCAAGTATTATGTTCAAGAAAGTCAAGTGGGATGTCCCTAGCAGCCACTGTACTTCAGCCAGATCTGTTTATTTGTCTACATGTATGGATGTGAGAGTTGGACTATAAAGAAGGCTGAGCATTGAAGAATTGACACTTTTGAACTGTGGTTTTGGAGAAGACTCTTGGGAGTCCCTTGGACTGCAAGAAGATCCAACCAGCCCATCCTAAAGGAGATCAGTCCTGGGTGTTCACTGGAAGGACTGATGTTGAAGCTGAAACTCCAATACTTTGGCCACCTGATGCGAAGAGCCAACTCATTTGAAAAGACCCTGATGCTGGGAAAGATTGAGGGCAGGAGGAGAAGGGGATGACAGAGGAGGAGATGGTTGGATGGCATCACCGACTCGATGGACATGGGTTTGGGTAAACTCTGGGAGTTGGTGATGGACAGGGAGGCCTGGCGTGCTGAGGTTCATGGGGTCGCAAAGAGTCGGACACGACTGAGAGACTGAACTGACCTGAACTGAATCTCAAAGAGAATGAAAGGAACCTCAGTACAGTAGCAGAAGTTCCTTTTGGTGGCTTTCAAAATTTAACTGCTGAGGAAAAAGAAATCTGTGGGTTTTTGATTAGCCTAGAAAGCATCTTTAAATTCAGAAATTCTATAAAAGAGTATTTTAGTGGGTTAAATGATAAACACAGGATTACATGGTTTCAGGGCCACAGATATCTCAAACACAGGTAGTAAGAACCTTATTTTATAAGTTTTTTTTTAAAACTGAATATAACCTGCAAGAAAAAAAGTGTAAACAACTAATTTTTCCTAAACCTTCAAAATGATGGTGATAAAGACATATCCAATTTATATTTCATTCTGATTATGTCTAACTTTTTATGTAAAATTTAATTTCAGATCAATTTGATAATATCCATTCCCTTGCAGCTCAGCTGGTAAAGAATCCACCTGCAGTGTGGGAGACCTGAGTTCAATCCCTGTGTTGGGAATATCCCCTGGAGAAGGGAAAGGCTACCCACTCCAGTATCCTGGCCTAGAGAATTCCATGGACTGTATAGTCCATGGGGTCTCAAAGAGTCAGACATGAGTGAGCAACTTTCACTTTCACTTTCATAACACTAAAACAAAGAGTTGTCTTAAGATCTTTTAGTGCTGCTCGAGAAATCACTTTAAAAAGCATCAGAATAAAAGCTGGCCCTTTATGTTCCATGTTTCAATACTAGCTTTGATTTCTTTAGCTGAAAACATTAGAAATTATATGCTTTCATAATGCACTGTACATCTCCTATGTAACACTTGTTTAATTAATCTATTAATTATCTGAAGAATCATTGTCAAGCTTATGTCTCCTCTGCTTTATTAGAAACTTCACAAGGACAGAGAGAATTCTCCCTCTTGTTCACCCTTGAATTTTTGAGATTTGGTATAGCCATTAACATAGCATAGGTACTCATGAATATTAATGGTCCAATAAATGAGTAAATTAATGAATAAATAGGCCTGAAATAGAAAAGATATGTTACAAGTATTGGTAATAGCCAATTATAAATCAATGCATTAATCTCTCATTTGAAACCAAAACAAATTAGGGACAACTCATGAACTTTAAAGCCTTATGTGAAGATCTAGTGCCTAGAAAATGAAAATAACAATGTCAATCTGTTATTTCTCCATTGGAATGTTATAAGGATGGTTTGGGGAAATGTTCAAATGAGCTTTCTAGTTCTATACTTTATACATCTATTAAAATGAATTTATAGGTGCTAAACATTTTAAGTCATAGTGCTCATAGTGTACTCTGATTTTCTAACCTTCAGAGTTTTGTAATGGCTATTTTTCTCTCCAGCCCTACCTGCAAGATAGTATTATTATGTATATATTCTTGCTTTGGTTTAGTGCTGTGATGGAGAACCATATAATCCTATCTGAATTAACTTCGAATCTAGCTAATTGAAGTGCATGGATTCTTCTGGTCTCTGGTAACATTTCATAATGAATTCTCACCCTTGAGGCCAGAGATAATGTTAATATTCATCATAAGATAAAATATTTAGAAACAGTATGCATTTTGGATTTTGTATATGTTTCATGGTTTCTCTCTCCTTCCATTGCCCCCACCCTCCTGAGCATGAATGAAATTTTAAGACCATTTATAAACAAAGTAGGGGCTTCCCTGGTGGCTTAAACAGTTCAGAATCGCCTGCAGTGCAGGACAGGTGGGTTCAACCCCTGAGTCAAGAAGATCCCCTGGAGAAGGGAACGACAACCTGCTCCAGTATTCTTGCCTGGAGAATCCCATGGACAGAGTAGCCTGCCAGGCTACTCTGTCCATGGGGTCACAAAGAGTTGGACATGACCGAGTGACTAAGATACACATAAACAAAGTATTGTTTGGTTTGCATAAACCAAAGGACCCTACAATGTCCAAGTCAGGGTTCATTGATTGGACTCACTTCATCCCCACAGAGGTGGGCACCTAGGCCTGTGAGGACACCGGGGTAGCTGGAGAATGGAAGCCCTAGTCAGCTCCTCTTGGCGGGGAGACAGCACTGACTTACTCTTCAGTGTCAGGTCATAAAGGAGACTCAGGACTTGTTCATTTCTTATCCAAAATTCTGTGAATTTGAGAACTTCTCCTATGTTTTTTTTTTTAAATTAATTTATTTATTTTAATTGGAAGCTACTTTACAATATTGTGGTGGTACACATGTGGCTGATTCATGTCGATGTATGGCAAAAATCCAGTGTTCTTTTTAATAAGATTTTGAAGGTCTGAGTGTATATATGCGTTTTCAGACATATCCATGGGCATTTTCAGAGAAAGTTGAATAAATCATTAGGTTATGACCTATGTAAATTTGCCAACACTTTTTTACTATCTCATCAGCTACCTGGTTTGTTTTTGTGATTCAGTCTGCTGATAAATTCATACCCTTTTCTATTTTTTTTTCCAAATGTAGGAATTACCATATGTCAGGGGACCAGATGTTGCTGAAAATAAACTTTCTCTTTATTTTAACTTGAAGGCACTGACTGGTGGGTCCTCACATTGTTAGGTTCTATATATGGGTATGTGCACAAATCATTAGACATTTGTGCCTGGATCCAGTGATAACACATTATTTGAAATAAATGAAGTCAGGTTTATCCTATGAATTTGCAGTTGATTTCTCATGTGTTTTTTAATAATTATTTTGTCAGAAAACTAACAAAAAAATCCATCAGTTTCACATGAATAAACTGATTTGTTGCATATCAAACAAAATGAATATAATACATCCTAGTAATGATGAGAGATGATGACTTCAATATTTCCAGTTAAACTTTATTTTGCAGCTCATCAGTTGCTGTCATATATGTGATTTCTGTTAAGTTCTATAGGCTCAAGCAAACCGAGGAGAGCATAATTAATTTTATTCGTTGTGTAACGTTACAAATCAGTTTGAATGTGTTGGGAATGTTACACTGGCACCAGCAGAAGAGCCAGCGTAAAGATTTAAAACACCAAAGACTTCCTTCTGTCAAGCCTCATGCTTGGGAGGCCCAAATGGTATCTCTGCCATTCCTCAAGCAATGCAAACATTGGTGTGAGACTTACTAAGCTCTTCCAAAGAACTCACTTGGTTATTTGACATAACAATTAGACCCTTTCAGCTGGGGAGCAGAGGTGGCCTTGCTAACTCTGTCATTGAGGAAGGGCCCACTACATTTTCCCATAAATCTCATACATAATTTATTATGCGGACCATCATTTTGGTTTGATAATCCTTAAGTATCTCTGGATCATGTTTTTATTTTATAGCTACCTATTTTGAATTTTGGAATAATATGCAGTGTAACCTGATGAAGGGAAGAGGAGGTTTACCATCCCACAGAGTTTGGATCCTGTTATCATAGTGAGTCTCAGTAAGAACATGGTCAAGTTATTTAGCTTCCCTGAGCCTTATTTTCTTCATCTAGAAAATGAAGATAATCTCTCCAGGAAGGATAAAGTAAGGATTAAATGTGATACGGATAAATGTATTAATTTCCCATCACCTCTATAACAAATACTTCTCATCCATTACCACATTTCTAAAAACCTTGAACTCTACCATCTCCTGAAATTGTCCTTTACTTGCATGCCCCCTGCTTTTGTGGGTATGCTCTTACTACTCACTTCTTCTCACATCGTTGCCCTTCTCACATCCTTTCTACCCAGATGGTTCCTACTTATCTCTCTGAGAGAATGTGATAGAGACTGCCAGTGAAGAAAGGGGTCCCAAGGCTTGTTTAAAGCTTTGTAGTCTAACTACTGTAGTATATAGATATTTTTTATGTCATCCAAAAATTGTACCCTAGAAATATCTTTACTGGAGAAAAAAAGTGGGAACAAACTCTGCGTTTTTTTCCCACAATCCTATCGCCAAATTCCTCTCTCTGCTCTGCTTTTACCACAGATTCCGGACATTGTATTGATGACTATGATCTGATATGACCCTTTGACTTATCCAGATGGTGTAAAAATGCCTGTCTCCCAAAAGCCCATGTCAGTTTCATCAGGCTAATGGGCAGAATCTCTTAAGTACTTAGGGTATCATCAGGAATGACAGGTGCATCTGCCTGTCAGGTGGGCAAAATTAGTGAGGTTAATTAGTAGTTAAGGCTAATGGTAATTACTTGAAATTTAGCAGTGAGATTTTATAGCTACCTAGTATCATCCACCGGAGAAGGCAATGGCACCCCACTCCAGTACTCTTGCCTGGAAAATCCCATGGACGGAGGAGCCTGGTGGGCTGCAGTCCATGGGGTCTCGAAGAGTCGGAGCGACTTCACTTTCACTTTTCACTTTCATGCATTGGAGAAGGAAATGGCAGCCCCCTCCAGTGTCTTGCCTGGAGGATCCCAGGGCCGGGGGCGCACAGAGTCGGACACGACTGAAGTGACTTAGCAGCAGTAGCAGCAGTAGTATCATCACTCTATTTTTATTATAGTAGAAAAATGTACACCATAAAGTGTACCATCTTATTCACTCTCTTTTGAGACTGTGTTTTTAAGTCCTGAAGGATAAAAGTAGTTAGATAACCAAGGCATGTTATTTCTTGTAGGACCATCAACACTGACTTTTGAAGAGAGGTTTGAATGTCTTGTCTTTGAAATTCCTATTGTAAAGCTCTTCAAAACCCAAAACGACCATTTATGAGGTGATTATCAGACATTGGAGATACATTGTTAGGAATTTTTATGTTCTGGTTCTCAGTATACCATCAAGGGTGGAATTTACAGTGAAAGGAATTTCTGCCAGTCTCTCTAAGGAGATTCTGCCAGTCTCTTTTTTACCAAAAAAACCCAGCACAGATAAAAGGTAAGACACTTTGCCACTGATATGTAGATCTCAGTGGGCAGAAGCTCAATTGATAGTATATTGGAAAAGACACTTTGTGCAGACATGGCTATGGAGATGTTTTGCCAAATCCGAAGGTGATTTCTCATCACAATGGCACTTTCAGGACTGTCAGATGCTTGATAACAGAGAATTTTATTTGTTGTTGACACCCGTGGCTTATCCTCTAAAGGATGTCATATTAAGTTTTCTGCTGACCTGCCTGCAAAGACATAAAGACTGTATAAGAAAACCTGCAGTTCTTCAAAATATGCAATGTGGATTTTAAAGATGGATGTAGCTTTTCTTTTTGAGGCGTTCTGAACAGCAGCAAAGTTTCACAACTTTATGAAATACCTTTTGCTTTACATTGTAACCTAAAAGGACCCATGGCAAACTAGTTAAGGGGAAGAAATCATATTTTTACATGAAAACTCTGTGGAAATCTATATGGCAAGTGCTTCACTATGCCATTTCATTTACATCTCACAACTGTCTGACCCACTTAGTTATCCCCAGTGGTCCAGGAAACAACTCAGAGAGGGTTAGTGATTTGCCTAGAAGAGTAGGATTTTAACACAAGTCTGTACTGTTTCACAGCCCACAATATATTCTATGTGGTACTGAGTAACATGTCATGAGAATAAGCATCTTTCTTACTGAGAAAAAATGGCTCTATAAACTGTGTTACCCTCTGAAGTTACAGTATGGCTCAGAAAAATACTGTTTTGAGGTCATCAAAGAGAAGTTAAAATAGTATTGTAAGTCTACAGATAAATACATGATGGGGAAATAGAAATTATACCAAAGTAAGAAGCCTGAATTATTCAGTGTGACTATACATTACTGATCAAGTGAAATGGATAAATGTCAACCTACCATGATTTAAAGGGGAATAGATTTATGTTATTTCCAATAAGTCATTGATTCTAGTAGTTGCTATCTTCAAAAGAGTCATCATTTTTCTTAAATACAGCTTCATCTATAGTAATACTTTAGTGTATTTCCCTGAATTAACAAATTCTTCTATTTCCAAAACTCTATTAAAAAGATAATAAAGCATGTCTCTCACTAACCAATTGATAGTAAAATACTTCATTATAGCATCTCAAGATAATATCTAGTAAATAAAAGCTAATTTTATTTTTCTTATAATTTGCTTCAACCTCACCAATAGTTTATTGTATAATATCACCTATATATAATTATACCATATTTTGATCATTTTGTCAATGAGCTAAATCATTAATTATGTTAACCTTTATTGAAAGATCATTTTTTTCTCTATCTTAGGGTGAGATATGCTATTTGCTTTTATCTATCCACATTATAGATTAAGATTTGACATAACTCATATAGGTATTTTAATACAGTAGTCCCCTTTGGTCCACAGGGGGATGTGTCCCAAGACCCCTAATGGATGCTTGAAATTATGGATAGTACTGAACCTATATATACTATATTTTTCCCATATATGTACCTATGATCATTTAATTTATAAACTAGGCACAATAAAAAGTTAACAGCAATAACTAATAGAAAAATAGGACAATTACAGCAATATACTATAACCAAAGTTATGTGGATGTGGTCTTTCTCTCAGGTTATCTTATTATACTATCCTCACCCTTGTGATGAATCAAGATGATAAAATCCTTACATAACAAGATGAAGTAAAGTGAATTAGGTGGGGATTGTTGTGTAGTGTCAGGCTACTATGACCTTCTGATAATATGTCAGAAAAGGATCATCTGCTTTGGATGACCTTGAATCCACTGAGCTATGGTTGGAAATCCTAGACAAGATAGACAGGGACAGCACCAGATTCCATCACACTGTTCTGAGCAGCATGCAATTTAAACCTCATGAATTGTTTATTTCTGGAATTTTCTATTTAATATGTTTGGACCTCAGTTGAATATGGATAACTGAAAATGCAGAAAGTGAAACCACAGATAAGAGAGATGCTGCAGTTAAATATGCTTATCATAAGCATCTTACAGTTTTTTAATGTGGAATTTCAGTATAAAGCTCAGTAGTTTGGCAGCCAGTAAAAAGTTAGATTGAAATCGTCTACATGAATTTTTTCCTTTTTCCATAAGGCAGGATTAACTGTCTGAAATCTACTTTGATTTTAATTCAAACACACATTTAAAAGGAGACTGTAAATGTAAATTATCCCACGGCATCTCACTGCTGCTGTTCTGAATTTTCACAGTAGCCTTCAGGCTTGCACCAGTTTTTTGGCCACTGTGATTTCCTGGCTCTGGTTTTAATTGACTCTACAATGGAAGGATGTGATGAGAACTGATGTGGTATTGAAATGAAAGAAAGCAAAGAGCCCATGTAATGTTTGATTCCTTAAGATCAACTTGCCACATTAAAGACTTAAGATTTTTTTCTGAAATTTTAATTTTGTCTTGGGGTATAGCCAATTAACAATGTTGTGATAGTTTAAGGTGAACAGCCAAGAGATAGTCATATATACACATGTATCCATTCTCCCTTAAACTCCTCTCCCATGTAGGGTCCCACATAACATTGAGCAGAGTTGCATGTTCTATACCATAGGTCCTTGGTGGTTATCCAATTTAAATATAATAATGTGTACATGACCTTCCCAAACTCTCTAACTGTCCCTTCTGTCAGCAACTATAAGTACGTTTTTTTAAGTCTGTGAGTCTCTTTCTGATTTGTAAGTTAATTTCTATCATTTCCGTTTAGATTCTAAATCTAAGAGATGTCATATGATATGAATCCTTATCTCTCTGACTTCCTTCACTCAGTATAACACTCTCTAGGTCCATCCATGTTGCTGAAATTGCATTATTGCATTCTTTAATGGCTGAGTAGTATTCCATTATGTATATGTACCACATCTTCTTTATTCATTCTTCTGTCGATGGACATTAAGGTCGTTCCCACGTCTTGGCTATTATAAACAGCACTGAGGTGAACATTGGGGTGCATGTATCCTTTTGAATCATGTTTTTCTCTGGGTGTATGCCCAGGAGTGGGATTGAAGGGTCATATTATATATAGCTCTGGTTTTAGTTTTTGAAGAAACTTCTATGTTGTTCTCCATAGTGGCTGCACCAATTTACATTCCCACCAACAGTATGGGAGGGTTCCCTTATCTCCACATCCTCTCCAGCAGGTATTGTTTGTGGATTTTTTGATGATAGGCATTCTGATTGGTGTGAGGTGATATCTCATTGTACTTTTGATTTGCATTTCTCTTAGTAATTAACAATGTTGAACATCTTTTCATGTGCCTATTGGCCATCTGTATATCCTCTTTGAAGAAATGTCTATTTAAGTCTTCTGTCCATTGTTTGAGTGGTTTGTTAATTTTAATGCTGTTAAGCATCATGAGCTGTTTGTAAATTTTGTAAAGTAATACCTTATCAGTCACATCATTTACAAATATTTTCTCCCAATCTGTGGGTTAAGACTTAAGATTTTTGTTCATAACTAATGTTTGTTCAATCAAAAGACTTCTTCTATATCAGTTAAATAAGGCAGGGACTCTTTAATTATGAGTAGTAATCTCCCATACCCCTATCCTTATATACATTTCAAAAGATGCTAAAGATGTCAGAGAAGATACATATCTCTGAATATAAGAAAATATTCTCTTTTTAGGAACAACATGTGAAGGGTCCTGAGTTGTCCACTACATTTTTATGTTCACCACATTATCTATAAATATGATTATGGAGTGTGTTTAAAATTGTATAGCTATTTAAGGTTTGGCTTATACTGATTTTAAAACTTAACTGTAAGTTTTTCATCTTAGTGTAAGAATGATTGTTTTGTTGAAAGTGCTTGGTTTAAAGTTTTCAGCTCCACTGATCCTGGTTATTAACCAACTTTTTCAACATAATTTGGATCTTGGCCATTGAGGCGAAGTCTGTGTGATTAGGGCTTTAGGACAGGGGAATTAATTAGATCAGTTGCTTTTGACTCCTACCTAGTGCTTCTACCAAGCACCGTAGACATTAGTGCGTGAAGACTGGAATGATTGTTTAACCTTCATTTATGATCTAAGTATTCCTTCATGCCTGTACCTGGATTGATTAAGGCTTTTAGGTAACCAAAAATGGAGAATATAATTCACAGTATGAGAAGCTTCCACATCACTGGGGATAATGCTGAAACTTCCAGCACACCACTATTACATACTCAGCTCACCTTGTCTATCACATTCACATATGTTCACACCACTGCCACACATGCTATACTTTTATCTGACTTCAACAGTCACCTTCAGTTTACCTAATTGATGCTGTAGAGGGATTTTTAATGGATGAACCATAGTCCTGGCCATGAAGGAAAATCAGTTTAGTGGTAAAGAAAGGTGTGTACCCCATGAGCTATACTGGAAGACAGACTGTGCTTGATAGACTCACATAGAATTACTAAGTACAGTACAATAGATACCTAGAGAAGGGAGAAAGTAGTCTGACTAAGCAATTGGGGAAGATTTTATGGAGAAGTTGCTGAAGACTTGGCCTTAAGAAAAAAACAGAGATTTATTTACTCAGCAAATCAACATGTTATTAAGTGTCCAGAATTCAGGGATCATAAGAAAGGGCACATTGGGAAGAAATAATATTGAGATCAGAGGTTGAAAGCACAGGCTGTTTATAGAATGTTGAGCCATGGAGAGTTATTAATGCAAAGAATCATACGAGGAAAGGGGGGTTGAGGGTTATAAACTAGAAATATCAGTTGGGGTGTTTTCTGGAGTGCACTCATTTTTATGTTAAGAGATTGGGATTATGTTCTGCAGTCACTGGCAACCATGGGAGGTTTTGAGCTGGGGAGTAAAATGAGTAGAGCTATGAAATCAACCCTAATCAACAAATCAACAAATATCAATCAAACAAGAAGAACTGATGCTGAAGCTGAAGCTCCAGTACATTGGCCACCTGATGAGAAGAGCTGACTCACTGGAAAAGACCCTGATGCTAGGAAAAACTGAAGGCAGGAGGAGAAGGGAACCACAGTGTGTGAGATGGTTGGATGGCATCATCAACTCAATGGAATTGAGTTTGAGCAAACTCTGAGAGATGGAGTAGGACAGGGAAGCTTGGTGAGCTGCAGTCTACAGTTGCAAAGAGTCAGACACAACTTAGTGACTGAACAACAACAGTGATTTGGGATAGATGGATTGGAAGGAGGGAACAATTATACTAAACAAAGCCAATTGTAAAAATTTAACAATAGTTCAGGCAAGCAAGAAGGGATGTCTGAACCAGGATAGTGGCTGTAGAAACAAAGGAATAATTTGAGGAATTTTGCCAAGGTACATGTTTACAGGAGGGGAAAAAACACAGAAGACAGAGGAAAGAGGAAGAGGGAATTCCTCAAAGGCTACCGGCCTGATACAGACAAGGAGAAGGGGAAGAGGGTATGGCTCTGAGGAATGATGTTGTGTTTGAGCAAACTCCGAGAGATGAGATAGAGCATGAGAGATCAGAGAAATGTTTAAGGGACCTTGGCTTAGAAATTAATGACAGTTGAGGCTCTAAGAAGACATGATATTACCAGGTAAGAATATAGAGCAGAGAGCCTCAGAATTTCCCCACTCATTCACAAACCCAGAATCATAGAGGAGACCAGAGTTTCTTTGGTGGCATACTTCACAGTACATTTCTTTAGTATTGTGTACTTTGTTTATTAAAATATGTGTAGATTTTTCATTTTTCTCCATAATCTAGTCATGCTTAAACTTCTTCCTGATTTTTTCATTAATGGGAAAGATTATGCTGTATTGAGATTTGTTTATTTCATTAACAGTTCTTTACTGAATGTGCTAGACACCATTTCAGGCACAGGGATATGCCTATGACTGAAACAGGCAAAGCTCGTCTTGGAGGTTACAGTCTGGTGACAGAGAAGCCAACAATAGGCAAGTAATTCAAAAAATGGATAGGATTGTTCAGAACATAAGTACTAGGATGGAAGCAAAACATAATAATGAAATCAGGAGTGGTGGGAAAGTGAGAGGGCGTGGTCAAAGAAGCTTTCGAATAACTAGGCGGATACAGTTGAGCTAAGAGCTAGGAAACAAGTCACTTGAGCAAAAAAGACACACCTGTAAAGGCCTCCAGATGTGAGGAAGCTACTATGGAGAACAAAAGGAAGGTAGGGAATTATGGCACAGAATGAAGTTGGAAAAGTGAACAGGGGCTTGGCAGACCATGCCAAGAAGTGATTTTTATTTTAAATGCCCCAGCAAATGTTGAGGACTTTAAGTAAGGGGATTAATGATCTGATTTAGATTTTTTAAATGATTCCTCAGCCTGCTGTGTAGCAAATGGGTTGCATGGGGCCAGAAGCAAAAATTGAAAAAAAAAAAAAAAAAATAGCTTAAGGGAATGGCTGATGGATTCATGTAGGTGTTGAGGGAAAGTAATGACTGAAAGTTGAGTCCCTAGGTTTTTATTCATTGAGTTTATCACTTTCATGTATGATGGGACTGAATTAAAGGCAGCTAATCATGTACATAGCAAACACCCTCTTCCAACAACACAAGAGAAGACTCTACACATGGACATCATCAGATGGTCAACACTGAAATCAGACTGATTACATTCTTTGCAGCCAAAGATGGAGAAGCTGTATACAGTCAGCAAAAACAAGACCAGGAGCTGACTGTGGCTCAGATCATGAACTCCTTATTGCCAAATTCATACTTAAATTGAAGAAAGTAGGGGAAACCACTAGACCATTCAGGTATGACCTAAATCAAATCCCTTATGATTATACAGTGGAAGTGAGAAATAGATTTAAGGGACTAAATCTGATAGACAGAGTGCCTGATGAACTGTGGATGGAGGTTCGTGACATACAGGAGACAGGGATCAAGATCATCCCTAAGAAAAAGAAATGCAAAAAAGCAAAATGGCTGCTGAGGAGGCCTTACAAATAGCTGTGAAAAGAAGAGAAGCGAAAAGCAAAGGAGAAAAAGAAAGATATTCCCACTTGAATGCAGAGTTCCAAAGAATAGCAAGAAGAGATAAGAAAGCCTTCCTCAGTGATCAATGCAAAGAAATAGAGGAAAACAACAGAATGGGAAAGACTAGAGATCTCTTCAAGAAAATTAGAGTTACCAAGAGAACATTTCATGCAAAGATGGGCACAGTAAAGGACAGAAATGGTATGGACCTAACAGAAGCAGAAGATATTAAGAAGAGGTGGCAAGAATAAACAGAAGAACTGTACAAAAAAGATCTTCATGATCCAGATAATCATGATGGTGTGATCACTCACCTAGAGCCAGACATCTTGGAATGTGTAGTCAAGTTGGCCTTAGAAAGCATCACTATGAACAAAGCTAGTAGAGGTAATGGAATTCCAGTTCAAGTGTTTCAAATCCTGAAAGATGATGCTGTGAAAGTACTGCACTCAATATGCCGGCAAGTTTGGAAAACTCAGCAGTGGCCACAGGGCTGGAAAAGGTCAGTTTTCATTCCAATCCCAAAGAAAGGCAATCCCAAAGAATGCTCAAACTACTGTACAATTGAACTCATCTCACATGCTAGTAAAGCAATGCTCAAAATTCTCCAAGCCAGGCTTTGGCAATACGTGAACTGTGAACTTTCAGATGTTCAAGCTGGTTTTAGAAAAGGCAAAGGTATCAGAGATCAAATTGCCAACATATGCTGGATCATCGAAAAAGCAAGAGAGTTCCAGAAAAACATCTATTTCTGCTTTATTGACTATGACAAAGCCTTGGACTGTGTGGATCACAATAAACTGTGGAAAATTCTGAAAGAGATGGGAAGACCAGACCACCTGACCTGTCTCCTGAGAAACCTGTATGCAGGTCTGGAAGCAACAGTTAGAACTGGACATGGAACAACAGACTGGTTCCAAATAGGAAAAGGAATACGTCAAGGTTGTATATTGTCATCCTGCTTATTTAACTTATATGCAGAGTACATCATGAGAAACACTGGGCTGGAAGAAGCACAAGCTAGAATCAAGATTGGTGGGAGAAATATCAATAACCTCAGATATGCAGATGACACTACCCTTATGACAGAAAGTGAAGAGGAACTAAAGAGCCTCTTGATGAAAGTGAAAGAGGAGAGTGAAAAAGTTGGCTTAAAGCTCAACATTCAGCAAACTAAGATCATGGCATCTGGTCCCATCACTTCATGGGAAATAGATGGGGAAACAGTGGAAACAGTGACTGACTTTATTTTTCTGGACTCCAGAATCACTGCAGATGGAGATTGCAGCCATGAAATTAAAAGACGCTTACTCCTTGGTAGGAAAGTTATGACCAACCTAAATAGCATATTAAAAAACAGACATTACTTTGCCAACAAAGGTCTGTCTAGTCAAGGCTATGGTTTTTCCAGTGGCCATGTATGGATGTGAGAGTTGGACTGTGAAGAAAGCTGAGTGCCAAAGAATTGATGCTTTTGAAGTGTGGTGTTGGAGAAGACTCTTGAGAGTCCCTTGGACTGGAAGGAGATCCAACCAGTCCATCCTAAAGGAGATCAGTCCTGGGTGTTCATTGAAAGGATTGATGCTGAAGCTGAAACTTCAGTACTTTGGCCACCTGATTCAAAGAGCTGACTCACTGAAAAAGACCCTGATGCTGGGAGGGATTGAGGGCAGGAGGAGAAGGGGACCACAGAGGATGAGATGGTTGGATAGCATCAGTGACTCAATGGACATGAGTTGGAGTAAACTCCGGGAGTTGGTTTTGGGCAGGGATACCTGGCGTGCTGCAATTCATGGGGTCGCAACGAGTCGGACACGACTGAGCGACTGAACTGACTGACTGAATCATGTACATTCTGTTCAGCCTATCTATACTTTCTCTTCTCAGTCTTAGTGTCACCTTATTCTAAGAAAACTAATTCACAAGTACATGTAGGTACTCAGTAATTTTCAAAGGCATAAGCTGTATATGAAGAGCAAGTCAGAATCATTAAAGGAAAGATGATGCCACTTTGTCAGGCTGCTCTTGCCAAAAGCTTGAATGAGTTCATCTACTTGTTGAGTTGACAGCTCACTTGTCCACCTGTCTAGTAGGAGACAAAGAGTCTCTGATCCACTGGTTAGGTTTTTTGTTTGTTTGTTTGTTTAATACTCAAATGAAAATAGAAAGGACATTTTTAAATGAAGAAATTATGAATAATGATCTTTGTTTTGTGACCAATGCTGTATTTTTATCACATGTAAATGACTGAGCCTCAAATTATTCACCTTCTGATATCTCTTTTTAACTCTCAAACTTCTATTCCTTGTTACAATTTGTCACACTCTGTAAAAACCATCACGATTTTACCTTGGAATAGTTGAATCATGGGGTTCAGATGTTGGGGAGAAATCTGTTAAAATAAACAATCCCATGTGACCTGCAGTTTGTTAAAAGTGTGAACAATGAGTTAACTCATAATATTTAGAATTGTTTTTGTTTTATCATGATGTCTTTGCTATTAGCATGGAAATAAACTAATTTATGACTGGATTAAAAACCTCTAACAATGAGTACTATTTTTTGCTTGAGTAAGAATGCATTTAGGTAGTATTGTAAGCTTTCTAAGTCTCTTCTCGTTGTATTGCAATTTTATCTAAAATGAAGAATATTAAAAATACTGTATTCTCCAAAACTATCCAGTTTTACTAAGTTGTTCAACAACATGAGAAAAAAAGCAAGGAAAAATAAAACCTTTGAAGCAGTCTCTTGGTAAATGCAATTATTATAGGGATGAAAGTATGTCTGTTTTATATATCATTAAACCCCCAGAATCTGTGGCACAGTAGGAGCTCAAAACTATTGAATGAAAATATTAAATCATTGGTTGCTGGCATAGTCAGGGGCACAATGTCTTTGGTGCATTTTAATGTTTCCAAAGGTTTCCTTAACATAGTCTTGAGTCTAACATTTTTTCCTAGTCAATATCATGCTAAATAAAATGCTCATATCTTGTTGAAAATTTCTTCACCAGTTCTACTTTCAAGTACTTTGGCAAATAACATACCTCGACAGACTACATTGTAAGTGCAGATGACTCATAAAGTAGTTAAATCATATTTATATGAGTCTTCATCCCAATATTAGGTTAAAATCCAATTTATCTTCAGGCACTTGATTATTCAACAATGGCTTGCCTGGGAAAAATAGATGTTGTTTTGTCGGTTGCATCTTTTTGAATCAAAACAGATTCAACCACGTCATGCTTCACAAAACTGCCCTTGTCTAGGGAGTTGTGCCTCCCACGGTGATTCTGAAACTAACCTTGATGATACTTCATGCAATTTTTTTCCTCTGCCTGTTTGCTTGTTTTTACACTTGATGTTAGCCAAAAGGCTGAGAAACGATGATTGTGTTTTTGAAGCATTGCTAACAGTCAAGATTTCTCTGAGCTTTTCAACTTTCAAACTGTTTTCAAAGTTGGTGTAAATATTATATATTCAATGAGGTGTTTTTGTAGAGCTATCTCTCAATTTTTCCATTCAGTGGCCATTAGGCAGGCCTATTTATATCTCCACTGTGGTTGAAAACCTGCATTTTTTTTAAACCTCTTTATTTTTTTAATTGAAGGATATTTGTTTTATAGAATTTTTTGGTTTTCGGTCATACATCAACAAAAATCAGCCATAGGTACACCCTTCCATGTCCCTTCCCTCCTGAACCTTCCATCTCCTCCTCTATCCCACCCTTCTGGATTGTCAAAGAGCCCCTGTTTGAGTTCCCTGAGTCATACAAATTCCCATTGGCTATCTATGTTACATATGGTATTATAAATTATAAATTTTATAAATTTCCATGTTGTTCTCTCCATACATCTCACCCTCTCCCTCCTCACTCCATGTCCTTAGGTCTGTTTCCTGTGTCTGTTTCTCTATTGCTGCCCTGAAAATAAATTTATCAGTAACATCTTTCTAGATTCCCTATATAAGTATCAGTGTATGATATTTATTATTTCTTTTTCTGACTTCACTCTATATAGTAGGCTCTAGGTTCATCCACCTCATTAGAACTGACTCAAATGCATTCCTTTTTATTACCGAATATGCTTCCATTGTATATGTCTACCACAACTTCTTTATCCATTCATCTGTCGATGGACATCTAGGTTGCTTCCATGTTCTAGCTATTGTAAATAGTGCTGCAATGAACATTGGGGTACATGTGTCTTTTTCAATTTTGGTTTCCTCAGGGTATATGCCCAGTAGTGGGATTTCTAGGTCATATGGTGGTTTTATTCCTAGTTTTTAAAGGAATCTCCATATTGTCTTCCATAGTGGCTGTATCAGTTTACATTCCCACCAGCAATGCAAGAAAGTTCCTTTTTCTCCACACCCTCTCTAACATTTATTGTCTGTAGACTTTTTGATGATAACCATTCTGACTGATGTGAGGTGGTATCTCATTGTAGTTTTGATTTGCATTTCTCTAATAATGAGCAATGTTGAGCATCTTTTCATGTGTTTATTAGCCATCTGTATGTCTTCTTTTGAGAAATGTCTGTTTAGGTGTTTTTCCCACTTTTTGATGGGGTTATTTGTTTTTCTGATACTGAGTCGTATGAGCTGCTTCTATATTTTTGAAATTAATTCGTTGTCCATTGTTTCCTTTGCTGTTATTTTCTCCTGTTCTAAGAGTTGTCTTTTCACCTTCTTTGTAGTTTCCTTTGCTGTTCAAAAGCTTTTAAATTTAATTCGGTCCCACTTGTTTATTTTTATTTCCATTACTCTAAGAGGTGGTTCATAGAAGATTTGCCTTGATTTATGTCATCGAGTGTTCTGCCTATGTTTTACTCTAAGAGTTTCATAGTTACTGGTCTTCCATTTAGATCTCTAATCCATTTTGATTTTATCTTTGTGTATGGCATTAGGAAGTGTTCTAATTTCACTCTTTTGCACATAGCTGTCCAGTTTTTCCAGCACCACTTATTGAAGAGGCTATCTTTGCTCCATTGTATGTCCTTGCTTCCTTTGTCAAAAATAAGGTATGGTAGGTGTGTGGGTTTATCTCTGGGCTCTCTATCTTGTTCCATTGGTCTATATTTCTGTTTTTGTGCCAGTACCATACTGTCTTGATGGCTGTAGCTTTGTAGTGTAGTCTGAAGTCAGGGAGACTGATTCCTCCACCTCCCTTCTTCTTTCTCAGGACTGCTTTGGCTATTTTGGGTCTTTTGTGTTTCGATGTGAATTATGAAATTTTTTGTTGTAGTTCTGTGAAAAATGCCATTGGTAATTTGATAGGGATAACTATGAGTCTATGCATTGCCTTTGGTAGTATAGTCATTTTTACAATGTTGATTCTTCCTACCCAGAAATATGGAATATCTCTTCATCTGTTTATGTTGTCTTTGATTTCTTCCATCAGTGTCTTGTAATTTTCTGTGTGCAGTTCTTTTGTACCCTTAGGTAGGTTTATTCCTAGACATTTTATTCTTTTTGTTGCAGTGGTGAATATGATTGATTCCTTAATTTCTCTTTCTGATTTTTCATTGTTAGTATGTAGGAATGCAAGTGATTTCTGTGTATTGACCTTGTATCCTGTGACTTTGCTGAATTCACTGATTAGCTCTTATGATTTTCTAATAGTTTCTTTTGGGTTTTCTATGTGTTGGATCATGTCATCTGCAAACAGAGTTTTACTTTTTCTTTTCTGATCTTGATTCCTTTTATATTTTTTTCTTCTCTAACTGCCACAGCTAGGACTTCCAAAACTATGTTGAATAATAGTGGTGAGATTGGACACCCTTGTCTTGTTCCTGATCTTAGAGGGAATGCTTTTAGTTTTTCACCATTGAGAATAATGTTTTCTGTGGGCTTATCATATATGGCCTTTACTATGTTGAGGTAGGTTCCTTCTATGCCCATTTTTTGAAGCAGAAAACCTGTATTTTTAAATGAGCATCAAAACACACCTTAGAAATTGGTGGCTAGCTGTGCCCATGTCAAGTTCTCTAGTTGTGGTTGGGGGCTGTGTTCTGTTATTTCATGCCATCACATTCACTGTAATGTGCGCTCTGCTTCAAGATTGTTCTGAGTTTCCCTTTTCTTTTGCATTTTTACCACTTAACAACCTTTCAGTCCAACCATTACTATTTTGGGCCACCTCTCAACTATTTCCATTGGAAACATAATTTAGAATAAATATATATTTGAAGCAATAAATAGTGACACTGAGTTCTCTAAAGTCTTCATCTCTAGACTTGCTGTTTTCAGACTAACTTCCATGGGAAATGTAACTGAACATAGTTTCATATTTGTAAATAGGGTATTTATCTAAGTACATTTGTGGTAGGAAGTTTAACCAACTTGTGGGGCCAAAGACTTTGTGTGTGTGTGTGTGTGTGTGTGTTCAAAGTAAAATTGGTTTAAGAAAACAGACTGGTTTGTTTTAAAAAAGGACTTTTTCCAAAAATGACCTACTCTTTTAGAAAAGCTATTTGTCCTATGTTCAGGGGCTGTGAATGCTGTCTGTGATCATAATAGTGCATTAGTTCACTGATCTGTTTATAGTGTTAGTAACACTTGTTTCTCCAACAACTCTAAAATACCACACTTTCCAATCACTCACTACATTTGAATATTTTCTATTTAGGGGATTAAAAAAATGGTTGACCTGAAATAGTAGAATTCTGCTTATGTCTTAAAGGCACTGTAGTCAAATACATAGTCAAATGTAGTCAAACACTAATATAATGACTAATATTCAAATATACCTTGTTCTCCTCAGGGCTGTACATAGGCTTTTGCACACTGCACAGTCTTGTAACAGATCCCAGCATGAGAAGCAGAGATGTAGAGAGTAGATGTCAGGAAATACCTTGTCTTAGCAATGAGGGAAAGGAGAGGACCCCAAGAATCAGAGACAAAAGTCTGGAAGGTAAGAGGAAAATTAGGAGCATCTAGAGTGATGGAGGTGAGACAGGAGGACATGTTTAAAATGAAGGCAGTGGTCAGTGGGGAAATGAGGAAAGATAATGTAATCAGGCATTTTCAATTACAGCCTAGGAAATTACTGGTGTGGGGGCTGCAGCTCAAACTGAAGTAAATATAAACTGCTCTTCCAAAAGAATATTGGCCTTAAAATAATGAAGACAAAAAGCACTAATGCCTAGGAATATGGAAGAATGAAAACAACAATTGAGGCTGAGAAAGGGTTGAAGGAAGACTGAAGGTAGTAAGAGCTAACAATATGTGGGTGTTTACTGTGTACCAGAATTCTAAATGCTTTAACTTTTCAATATTTATAATACACCTATGAAATAAGTAATTCTAAGGCATGGGGAGGTTATGTAACTTGATCAAGGTCATAAAAATGGGTGGATGACTTTGGGTTATCAACTCAGAAGGTTAACTCCAGTGGCTTGCTCTTTATCACACCATCATATTACCTCTCTATGCTAGAGAGAGAGAGACACTTGATGGAGCAAGGATGTCTCTGAGTGGGTCACAGGTAGAGATGAGAAGACAGGTGCATTGAGGAATCACCATCAGGAGGAGGAGGAGGAATGAGATGAAGATGCAAGGGGACTTGGTGTTTTTGAAGCAGAGAACATGGAGGATATGCAGATTTAAGGGTTTCCACTTGGTACAAGGAACAAAAATCTTAGTTAGGGGACTGGGAAAATAAAAGAGGCACTTGAGGAAAGCAGAATCATCACTGTAGGGTGTATGATAGAAAGTCAACTGAGGTGGAAATAAGTGATTGCCAAATAGCAGTGAGGGGCCCACAAAGGGACTGGGACACGTTGGTAGTAGATGCCGTTAACTTTGCAGCCATAATGGAAGAGAAGGAAGATGTTGAAGTGTAATGGGGACCTATGAGTTCTTAGAGCTAGAATGCTTTTAGGAACTTCAGTTGTTATTTCTGTCTTTAATAGAAAGATGTAAGTATGGCAAAAACTTGCAGCCATAATTGGTTCACACTTTTTTTTTAGTGTATTATGATTAAAGGAAGGTATTTTAAGACCTTATCTAAAATATTATATAATTCTTGAGTCTAGGCCCTCTCCAAATGGTCAATTAATTTCCCATTTCTCCTACTGCAATATTTCTTATGTTACAGAAATTCAGCAAATAAAGTGACTTTATTGTTATTCAAAGGATTAGAGGGATCTTATAAGAGGGAGGGGAGGGGCGGCAGAGGAGTCGCTCTGAAGAATTTTAATTCCATCTTCTAAGTTAAGTCCATTTTGTAAAAGGAGGTCTTTTTAGGGAGAATGGAGCTGCCAGGACCACTCCCATGATGACTTTTCAAGCTGTCCTATAAAGGCTTCCAAACTGGATTTTTTGACAAAACCACAGTGGAAAGATGGCAGCCATGAATACAGTACAAGGAGTAAAGAGAAGAAATGTTTGGTCCTATTAATTATACAAAAGTACTCAATACTCACTGCTGAAATGTGTTTTGTGAAAGTGAACTAGTCTACTGTCAGAAGACATAAAAGACAGAGTCTGTTCCTGCTTTTTTTTTTTTTTTTTTTTTGAGGGTTGAAGGTAAGCAAGAAGTAGGAAGAGCCATGTCTTGACTTATAGAAGGGTTAATAAAAAGTATGCTCGGTGTATTTAGTACTCTTGCACCTAACTCAGAACCCCAGGAGACTGACTTGAAATTTGGCATCAGCTTTTCATTCAGTATGCTAATGAGAATATAAAATTTGCACTCCTCACATAAATAAACATACCCTCAAATGTGTTATTTTTCTGCACTGGCAGATGGATCACATGCTCCAAATCGCTGTGAATTATTATTCTGAGCAGCTCTGCATCGCACTCCACATCCACTCTTGTTGTTTGCCACATGCTGCAGCACTACCTGTACCCCGAGCCTGGTCTCAAGGTAGCTCTAGTGTGACATTTTCCTAGAGCACAGATAGGCAGGATTTAATTGACCTCATTATTCTTGGATTCTCAAAGACTGCTGTGGCTGTGTCCATTCACTAATACTGTGCTCTTGGGCTATAAAGCTGTGTCCAATTATTCTTGTTGCATGGCATCGAGTGACTTGCTGACAACCGTAGCAACACTTCTTGCATTCCAATGACTCCATTCCTAATTTATTGTGACTTAAAGACTCTAGGGGCCAGTAGGGTTTCGTAGAAGAGGGCTGAGCTTCCTTTTCCCTTTGCAGTATTTTTGTTTGAGCTTATCCCCCTTCCTTATTATTATAAATAAACCCTTAAGTGAAGGCGAAGGCCATACAGTGACAAATAGCTGGTCCATCTATGAAAAACCCCCAGTAGTCATTATAGAGAGAGAAACGTGATCCCAAATAATTGGTTTGAATGAAATTGGGTTTTACTGATTGGAGTTTGGCAAATTCCCAGTTAGAGGCTGACCTTGGACTGCCCTCAGAGCTAAAACTGAGAAAGATTAAGCTTACTTCTAAGATGGGAGAGAGAGTGGTTAGAAAAGAAGATCTTTTACTTACCTATTGCTGTTTAGTGAACCCCTAACTTAGTGGCTTAAAGTGATAGCTTTTTTTTTTTTCCCTCACAGCTGGGTCAGACATTTGGGCAGGCGTTGGGTGGGTGATTCTTGTACTTCATGTGGCTGGGTTGTCCTTCTTTTCTGGGGGCATCAGTGTTTTTCTTAAAGATCATCAACTGATTGGATGAGTCCCACCCAGGTATAGAAAGTAATCTGCTTTATTCAGTACCTGCTGATTAAATGTTAATCTCATCTGAAAATGTCTTCAAATCAGTATACAGATGTATTTGACCACATATCTGGATACTGTGGCCTAGCCAAGTTGAGTTTTATCATTGAGCCTTCTTGTGGTTTCTCATCATCTATATCTAGCACAAGCTTCTATACAGCATGACAACTGGCTTCCCAAAGAGAGAAAATAAAATCTGTCAGGCTTAGGCTCAAAAGTCTAGAGATATCATTTCCATTGCATTCTATCGGTCAAAGTAATCACAGTCAAGGGGGAGACTAGTAATCCTAGTCAAGGGGGAGAAAAATAGAATCTACTTTGTGGAGTAAAGAGCGGTATATAGGGACAGGGAGGAGAGGAAGCATCACAACAATTCCAGTTTCTTTCATCACATTAAAGAATTAGTTCTCAGGTTCCAAGTCCCGGATGATTTCATCTAAATTAGGTACATCTGAAGTTGAGGCTTTTCAGGTACAGCTTCTCTTAATTCAGAGACTTGGTCTCTCTCAATAGACCTCAATAGACCTCTCAACAGGCCTCAATAGAGAGGTCTCAATAGACCTCTCTCAATAGATTGCTAGAATCTCTGCATCCTCGCCCTCCAGCACACAGTGATGAGACAAGGATGATTGTATTAATATCTCTGGCAGTAGACCTGGACATTCAAAGGAAGAGAAATGGGAGGTACTTAGCAATCACTGTTTTATAGCCATGCTGAAATCCAGCTGAGAGCATATCAATTCCCTCACATCTAGGGACAAAGAATGCTTCTTGAGAATGGCCCAGTTTTTTGGATGTGATTTTCTATTCCATTTTTCTCAGTAGCTCTGTCCTCTAAGTCATCCTCCTTGTCCATTTAAAAAAAAAAAAAAAAAGCCCATGTTTGCATTTGAGTGAGTTTCTCAGCCTTGCTTTATGCC
The DNA here is from genome assembly GCF_033118175.1 of Dama dama. NCBI lineage: Eukaryota > Metazoa > Chordata > Mammalia > Artiodactyla > Cervidae > Dama > Dama dama. The sequence goes on from NC_083705.1 coordinate 27,238,748, forward strand.
AGTAAAAGTTTCCAGGCCTCTTTTTATTTTGTCTATGAAGGCACACTTCTTTTTGAAACTTTGTGGTTTTCCCATGTATCCAATTATATTCCATTTCATTAAGTAAAAGCTATTCGTACAAATATCTTTAAGACAGACACATCTTTTAGCTTTAAACTGAAAGTCCAGATGCTATGGAGCAACATCCTTAAGATTTTTGGAAGCTCTTGTTTAGTTGAGTGTACCTTACAAGGGTTTAACAGAGATCTTACTGCCATATCCTTGATTTGATATTTACTCTGAGAACACATTTTACTAGCAGTTCTCTGGATTTGATTAGAGACCACCTGTTATTCTGAGAACTTTTTATCATTTGGACAGGCTGAGAATGAGAAATAATTTTATTTTCTAACCCAGCAAGTCCTGGGTTGGACTTTGTTGCTTAAAACAACAGTTTTTTTTATTTCCTGTGGCCAGGGCTTGCCTGGGTCTTCTTCTCTAGGTGGTATTGACTAGATCACTCAACTGGTTGCATTTTGTAGGTAGGTGAGCTAAGCTAGAAGGTCCAAGAAAACTTCAGTCAATTAACTGGCACTTCTAAGCTCATCTACATGGCTGGATTATACATGTTAATGACTTGGGGCTTCCTTGTAGCACCGACCCAGACTGGTCAGACTTTTTATATGGTTGCTGGCTCCAAAAGAAGGTGTTTTAAATGAATATTGCTTGCCCAGTGTGTAAGAGGTCACTGAGTCTTTGTTTGTATCATGTTTTCCCGTGTCCTTTCACTAAAGCATTTCATATATTAAGCCAGAATTGACATGGGAGAGAGTACATGAGGTTAGGAATAACACGAGGTAGCATTTATTGAGAACCACTGGTGTAACAGTTTCCTACAGAGAATGATTTTATTGTCAGATGGAAATAGATCTGTCACTTTCTTCTACATTTTATTAGTGGTGTGGCTTAGGGGAAATTACTATACTTTTGGGCTTCTTGTTTTCTGCCTGTAAAATGGAAAGTGTGATGTAAACTTTACTAGATTTTTGTGAGAACTGAACACATAGACACACATACACACACACAGAGTTATACAGAATACCCATAGTAGAAATCAACAAATAATTTCCACATTTTAGTGGTTTATTTGGCAGACCAGCCATCAGATATTGATTGGGCCTTCTGTAGTTTGGTTTTGCCATATTAGGGCCAGTTTACAATCAGAAACCAGGGCTTGCATAAGTCAACGTGATTAAAGGAAAAACTTGGAAAGGTAGATGGACGTAAGAGAAGATTAGGTTTTGGTCAAAGCTGTTGGTAGAGATGGGAATTTGAGATCAAGGCTCAAAGTGGTATGGAAATGCACAGTGGGATGAGGATTGGAACCAGTGTTAAGTCAGGATTCCATGTGGTCCAAAAAGACAGGGTCAAGAAATTCTTACAGGGCTTCCTTGGTGGCTCAGTGGTAAAGAATTCACCTGCCAATGCAGGAGACACATGTTCAATTCCTGATCTGGAAAGACCCCACATGCCATGGAGAAACTCAGCCCATGCACCACAACTATTGAGACTGTGGTCTAGAACCTGGGAGCTGCAACTGCTGAGCCCAAGTGCTGCAACTAGTGAAGGCCATGCACCCTTGAGCCTGAGCTCTACAAGAGAAGCTACCGCGATGAAGAGCCTGCACGCTGCAACTGGAGGGTAGCCCCTGCTCGCTGCAACTAGAGAAAAGCTTGCAGAGCAACAGAGACCCAGCACAGCTAAATATAAAATAATAATAATAATAAAATTATATATAAAGCAGAAATTTTTATGGATCCCAACCAGGTATAGAATCTTAGGGAGTCAGATGGAAATCAGGGACCTAGGCCAGAAACAGGAAATTGAGAGCCAGAATACAAGCAATATGTTTAGGCAAGTAGTTATGGGTCCCAGAAGCAAGAGAAAAATTTGATGATTTGCAAAGCTGCTGTGATCAAAGTCTACACAAACACTATCATAGCCCAGAGTAGAAGTGGGTTTTCATGTGTGGGCAGATCTTGACTCATGAGTGGAAAATGACATCTGGTTAGAATGGGGATAGAACAGCTAGACAGTTCCTAATGCTATAATTCTTCTTTCATTTGTCCCTTTAATTATTTCACTGAGTTAGTCTTTATCTGCTTGAGAACATCTTCTCACAGTCCATGTTTTCCTAAGGAGGGCCTTTCCACAAAGAAACTATCAGACTCTAAAGTTGTCTATGGCATTTGTAGTACCCATATGCTCAAAAAAGTGATGCTGTCTCTATTATCTTTTGTTCCAACTTCAGAATAGTCCATTCTTTGGATAGAGCAGTTTTATTCCTTGAATGTATTCTCACCCAGAGGGAAATTGGAATTATCAGTGCTACTGTCTGAGTCTCAGTTGCAGAAGTCAAGATTTTTCTGAATCCTTCTGAATATTTTATTTTTCCTCATGCTGATTATTACTTCAGTCTAAAAGCTTATGTTATCTTATAAAGTCACTTTGTACTTTCATTTTTCTTTGAAATATTCAGAATAGAATAAAATAGAATCATTTAAAGTTATGTTTAGGCAAAGTAGGTTTTCTTGATTAGAAAGGAGACATTTAGAGTGGCATTTTAAAGAAATACATTTTAAAAAAGAGATGCATATTTATGCAGTTCTTGCTGAGGAGGGTAGTTTCTTTTCTTACCACTATACCCATTGCAAGAATTAATTAGTTTTCTTTAAAGATTTTGATTAGGAATGTACCTTAGGCATTGATGGGGGAATTTCTAGATGTTAGTTATTGTATGGAGTATCTGTTTTATAGGTTTTTTTGAGAATTCTTGGCTGTGCATTAGCACACAAGTATTTCTACCATGTAATCAATTTTATGTTAGTCCTACCTTCATGTACCATTGTCACAGTGACATTCAGTGGTTCTAAGCATCAGCGATCTGAAGACCTGTACCATCCAAATATGTAGGTTGAATTTTTAGCATCTCTTAAAGCCTTTATTTCTCTACTATATATTTTTTTGAACCCTGGGTCTGAGGAGACTCTCTTAACTAGAGTGAGTGCTTGAAAAATCATCCTGTAGTTAGTGTGTTTGATGACCAAATCATCAGGAAACAAAATGTATATACTCTGTTCTGATGCTGCTTTATGACTGAGACCAGGAGTCAGCAAACTTTTTCTGTTATAAGACTGAGAGCAATTATTTTCAGCTTTCTGGGCCAATCTCAGTCCGAAATAAGTAACTGCAATGTGGTACAAAAGCAGAAGGGTGTGATCCACTGATGTCAGTGACCTCTTCATTGACTTGAAGAATGTCTATGTCGTATGAGGGGAAAAGTTAAAGTGTTAGTAGCTCAGTCATGTCCGACTCTGCAACCCCATGGACTGTAGCCCTCCAGGTTCCTCTGGCCATGGGATTTTCTAGGAAAGAATACTGGAGTGGGTTGCCATTCCCTTCTCCAGGGGGATCTTTCTGACCCAGGGATCAAACCTGAGTCTCCTGCATTACAGGCAGATTCTTTACCATCTGAGCCACAGGTGATAGGGCCAAATAAAACTTTGTGTGATAGAGTCTCTTTGGCATAAAAATTTTAAAATGTGTAAGAGTAAACATTATTGCAAAAACTTTTGGAAGATTGCATCTCTTTTCTTGGCCCTTGTGAAGAACGCGCCATTTGCAAAAGGGCTGTTTTCTCCAAACATAACTTGTTCTCCTATAGAAACAGCCTAGGACAAATGTCAGCAAGCTACACCCATGCACCTTATCTTTTCCTCTCAGGCCATGTGAACATTCAAAAGCAAAGTCTATGGATAGGTCACTGGCCCATGAGTCAGCAGAACGTGACTTTCTGGAGTCTCATCCCTAGTGGTGCTGGCAGGTTAGGGGAGCTTCCACCCTCTATTTCTTCCCTGTGAAAAATGGAATCTTTTGTGAAATGATTGCTGAAACTAAGTGGACCTTTTGTGTTTGCAGACCTGTTTCCCTCAGTGAAGCTAACAGGGGTGGTCAGGAATCAGAATTCTAATTTTGTTCTCATTAGCACTGTGCTTGCACCACTGCACTCCTGAAACTCCAGTGCAGATTGAGATCAATGTCTCCTGTGAAATGACACGAGGCTCCTGGAAGCCTCTGTGTCTTTCTGTCATACAGAGTTAACTTTTTGCTGTTGTTGATGTAACTGAGATGGTATTATAAGAGCTTTTAGTTTGAATTTATTTTGGGTAATACTAATAATTAGATGTTTTACTAGTATT